>NW_013527594.1:172961-198657 GCF_000836215.1 Papilio polytes | reverse complement strand
TTTGTTTTTGGTGTATTTTGTTTTGTTTTTAGTGCATTTTGTTTTGTTTTTCGTGTATTTTGTTTGGAAGTCGGTTTTGTTTTTTTATTTAATAAAAAGCCCTTCACTTGCGTCACGCTTTAGGCTATATATTTTAACTTTTTTTGAATAAAAACCCTAATGTGGAAAAGAGACCATAAGTTGCTGCCAACATCAAGGAAGCAAGGTTGTCATCATGTCATGTCATTTTGACATTTGTAATAGATAATTTGACAAATGTAAACAATACAATAAAATTTTCATAATTTCATGCGGATGAAGTCGCACGAGAACAGCTAGTTTTAAATACAGCTGTACAGATAATTTAAGACTTTGAAGGGAAAGTAGTATTAAGAACGAATAGTGTAAAGAAATTAAATAATGTTTTTGACATTTTCAGAATAACAGCCGAATTATGGTACGAAAATATTTCGCTTTGTAAACATCGCAATCAATCTGACGGACTTCGAGATTCTAGGGTGACCTTGTAATTTAAACATTTTACATATTTAAATATCGTTTGAGTATTTGTCCTTAATTTGCACGAGCTTGTATTAAAAAAAGATATTAACTTGAAATCCGAATTGGTGTGTTAAAATTACTTTTATCCTAGCACTTGCTTTCACCTGCAACTACAGCGTGGAATTTAAAAAAAAGCAAAAGTAGGTTGACTTCTTTCAGCCTATCCTCTACATCTATGTAAAATTTCATCGAAATCCATTAAGTCGTTTAGGCTACAAACCCTAACAAACATCCATCCATCCAAACTTTCGTATTTATATTAATAAGATAGTCTTGAATATTACGGTATTCAAGTGAAGAGACTATATTCCTCTTAGCTACAACTGCAATAATAAAATTTATCTTTATTTCTTTATTCATGTCGGTGCAAAGATTTTCTCTCTTGAAAGAAAAATGAGTCAGGTAAGTGTTAGCTCGAGTTTGAAACTCAATTTAGTAGTTCCGCAACAGCTGAGGAAATTTCAAGAGATTTGTTTTAACTCTTAGTTCCGAACAAAGCAACTGAAGGTGTTTTTAAAGGTTACAATTTTTTTTTATTGTAATTTTTAATCCGTTTAGAATTACCTGAAGGACTACTTAATCCTTAATCCTGGCCTCTTTTTAGTCAGAACTAATTAGTATTGATTTGCAACGAAGCAATGGTTAATTAAGAATTGTAAATAATAATAGAGAAATTGTTTATATTCAATAAGTACAATAATAATTAGAAGTGAAGAATTGGCCTCTTTGTACAGTTGACAAAACCAACAAAAAAGTCAAGCGGCTATGGAACCCATCTAGTTTTTTGTGTGTATTTTCTAGTCTTTAGGCCCACAAGTTTCGCCTTTACGTATTGGAGTAGTAAATTTCGTTTACAGATAAATGATTTCAAATTTAATTAATAACTAAAATGTATATTTTCAATTAATCATAATGAAAATTAAACAAGGTATTTATATAAAATGGCGACTCATAACGGCGGAAATTTTAATCAAGCATTTTGTTGCAATTAATAACATTGATGACAAATAACTTGCCTCTTTATAAGCTTTATCAATGTCATGAACATTTTAATTACCGGCCATTACGTGAAGCTGTACTGTCACGACACCTGATGAACGACAATATAGCTATCTCTTTTGTTCTATTTGAAACAAACAGAGAAAAGGAAATAAAAAACAAGATTGAACAGTGGTGGAGCCCGCTTTAACATCTTCGCAAGAATGGGTCGGCACGCCCGGTGAAATACCATGACCACACAGAAAACAGTGAAAGCAATTCCGCTTTTCGTCTGATGAGTGTGGTCCCGGAGGTCTAATTTTAGTCACTTTCCCTTTCCACCCTATTCTTAAGAGGTAAGGATGGGAAGGAAAAGTTGATTTGACAAACGCATATGAAGAGGAAATATCCTCTGTATGCGTTGCCCCGTCGATTAAAAGTCGGCAATGCATAGACTGTTTCTAATGTCTATGGGCAGCGCTTCGCCATTTTGGCGGATTCTGGTGGCCGCTTTTAGTAGCATCGGTGTACAAACCTATTGACATCACTGATATTCGCTTAAAAAAGAGAGACCAGTAGACACGTTTTCGGCAATGGAAAATCACAATGATGGCCGAATTAACAAATGTAATACAATACAGCTTAAAAATTAAAAGAAAAATTAAAACCAATTTTTATGGCAAAATACTTTAATTAAAACAATCAAATTTAACAATTCTTTGATAAGCACAATCCCTCTAAATAACCTCGCCTCTATATAACGAGTGAGTTTGAATGAAATTCAAAAAGTGCATCCGTCTATAAAAGGGATACTTCAAATAAATGTAATTTAGTAGAGTGCCCCGAACAACGATCTATCGGAAATTTAAAAACATGGCAGACAAAAATAAAATATCTACTTCGCCATTTGTTGCACTTTAATTAAGTTTGCGTATACATACATATTGTTATTGGCGACTTCGTCTTCGGAAAGTAATAAAAAAAATATATAGCCTTATGTACTCACTAATAACGTAGTTTTTTAATTGTGATTTTTTTTAAATCGGTACTGTTTTGAGTTATTTCCATACATACAAAACTACAAAATGTTTCCTTTTTGTATTATTACTATAGGTATATATTATTAAATGCATACCGAAATAAATAATTTCACATCTCTACAAATTTACACCGACTATGTGGATGAAACTTTTATTCGAACTGACGTTTGGGACTTAAAAAAGTGGACTACAAAGACGATGGACATTGAAAAAGTCGAGACTAAAAAATTCAGACTGTGCAATTTGTTGCGCGGGCTAACTCGATCCACCTTTTACAGCCGATATTTCACCTTGTAGATACTAAAGTAGCACACACGATATTCTTTAAATCTGTTAAACTATAATTTAATGTTATAGTACTTCATTCTTTAAATCTGATATTTCATTTTTAGATTATATCTAAATACTAGCTGTTCCTATGCGGCTTCAATCGCATGAAATTATGAAAATTTTATTAATATATTGACAGCAAATGTCAAAATGACATGACATGACAAACCTTGGCAATCTTGCTTCCTTGATGTTGGCAGCAACTTATGGTCTCTTTCCCACATTAAGGTTTTTATCCAAAATATTTACCTCCTAAGTTTAATGGCGTGAAATTATATAGCCTAAAGCGTGACGTAAATGTAGGGCTTTTTATTAAAAAACGAATTTGGTGACATCTTAGGCAACAAAAAAGTGTGTGTTTACGCTTTATTACAATAGTATAAACAGACACAACTTCGTAAATATAAATCAGTAATTACAAAAATGGAATGTTGTTAAGTAGTTACATAGAATTCTAAAAATACGCATAAGTCAATACAGTTTTTAAACATCTGATAAGTACGTTGCACCTCCAAATAGCAATCGGCAACTCTCTCACGTCGATAACCCATTCCAGAGGAATTTCGAATATTAATGAGCAAATGAGCCTTTTAAAACAAGCCATTTCGTAGACATTGACAAATACAAACGTTCGTGTTTTAAATATGCATTAGATGTAAATCAGACTTAGTCTAGAAGAAAATATTTGAACTTTATTTTTTTTAATGTGATCCTCTCAATATCAAAACGAACTCGAAACAAAATATTATTTTAATTATTGTCATCTGACAATAGATGGCGTCATAATCGGATTAGAGCACGATATGATTTGAAGATGTTATAAGTCAAGTTAAAACAACGACAAATTTTGTTCCTTACACCTTTTGTTTTATAAAAAATACCAAGGTTATAATCCTTACGTGCTTAAACTTTCGTTATTTAAAAAATGATAATAATGTATTTGTTTGATCCCTCTTGACTGTATCTTTCTTCCTATGCTCTTAAATGTTATATTCAAATTTTATAGCACTTCTGATGTACTGTAAACACATTGATCCATTTTGCTTAAGTCGTTTTAACCTAAAAGGGATAAAAGGGGTTTCGTGCACATCTGGTTGAAGTTGAATCCGTCGTTATATGAAATTGGTCAGAATGGCATAATTACTTTGTAAACAACCATCTACCCTTTTGTTATAGGCATTTACTGAACAGATGATAATATGATACACTAGAATAAAAAAGTTAGGTTTGTAATTCCTAGATGCGCTTCCAGACTATGCTCTACATCTATGTCGAATCCTATGTACATTCGTTCAGCCGCTTAGGAGACACGTATTAAATCCAAACGTACAAACTTTTGCATATCACAAGTAATAAAAGAGTTGTGACTGTGTTTAAAGTGTTCATTAGATTAAAATTTAACGTTTATTGTGTTAAAACTCGATAGTATTTTTTAAATATATACTATTTCAATATGATGTATTCGATTAAGAAACAGTAAGAGCATATCTTTGGTGCTAAAAGCGTGGACAATTTACTTACGAGTATGGGTCTGTTGTAACAAAGTAACGACTATGTCTTTACTTTTCACATTAAACATTGAGAACTACTATTAAACGGATGTTATTGCGTAAGTACGTGTCTAACGACTTTCCTTTGTCCCTCTCAATTGCTTGGATGTAACTGCCACAAATAACTATTAAGATATTGATTGTTTTGTAGCTAGGGTTCAAATTTCTCGGGAAGATTAATTTTCCAAGACAATTCTTTTCAAATTTAGTCAACATGTTTTGTAATATTTACTTAAAAAAACTTCTTTGTTTTACATTACAGTATCATACTTAGTCGAATAGATATTCTATAGATATTTTATAACAATAGTTTGAATATGCTTTGATCAGTTAAATTCATATGGTTTCGCTGATGAAACAAAGGGCAAGCGGTCAGTGCTTTTGACAATCTAATATTCAGTTGCTGCCGGATGTTGAACGAAATTGAGAAACTGCTGGCGCTGTGTAACTATCGTGAAATTTACAATAGTTTGTTACACAACTGGTGCGGTTGAAGAATATGCTCTCCTTATTCATCCCTTACCTTAAAAGACTGTATTAGAGTTTGAATTGTAGTAATAATCCAAATATGTGAGTTGTTAATATTTGTTTTCAGTTCTTAATCTCATTAATCAATAGTAACTGTTCAGTTGAAATTGAACGTCTGTAGCAAAATCTATGTCCTTTAAATTTAAGTTAGTTATCTGTACCATTATAATAAAGCGAATACACACACTTTTTTGTTGCCTAAAATCTTAGCAATTACAGCATATTTTTGAATAATTAATTTCTTAATAAAAAGCCCTACACTTACGTCACGATTTAGACTATATATTTTTACGCCATTAAACATAGGGGGTAAATATTATGGATAAAAACCCATAGAGGGAAAGAGACCATAAGTTGCATCAAGGAAGCAAGGTTGTCATCGTGTCATGTCATTTTGACATTTGTTATTTGACAAATGTAAACAATAAAATAAAATTTTCATAATTTCACGCAGATGAAGTAGCACAGCTAGTTTAAAAATGAAGTCTCCTCTTCGTCTTTAAATCCCCAGGTCTTCGTCCTTCAGATTTATGCATCTTACATTCCATTAGAATGAACCCTTGATGTTCTCTTCAAAATACTCGTATCACAAAAATATTAAACTTGTAATCAATATAACTGATACTTATATGAACTATTGTGTAACTGTCCTTATCGCAAGTGGGAAGACAGTTGGACATTATCGTAACATTTTATTGCAACGTATGGTGCTCCATTTCTCATAAACGATATGAGGAATCGCTATATCATTTGTTAGTTGGTCTTCTCAGTTTATATGATCTGATCTTAAAAAAAGTTTTTCGTAACGTTTTTGTTCAATAAAATGGAACTGTTTAATCAGATAGAGAAATTGGTTGATTTTTCGATTTTTGCTTAAATAACAAAATACTGAATTCATTGGGATCATTCGTATGGTGTAAAATGAAAGAAAAAAAACGAGAAAGATAATGTTTTCGATATTAATTCTGGAAATAAGAGTGATAATACTACTAACATTATAATTGAGAAAGTTTAGATGGATGTTTGTTATAGTTTTAAATTTGGAATAGATGTAGACCATAGTCTTGAAAACCACATAGGCTGCTTGCTTTTGTTTTTTTTCTGTTAATTAAAAACGAAAGCTAGTATACAATATTTTTTAAAAATAGTAGAACAATTAACAGTCCAAGACAATAACAATTAAGCAAAGTAAATGACTGTAATTCTGAGTTGAAAATAAATTTATCTCTGCATGTGAAGATGTGGAACATTACCGTAAAATTTTATTACGAAGTAGCTTTCCTTACTGCTGATAAACGATAAGGAAAATTACGAATGTAGCCTAAAAGGGAAGTAACATACAGTTCTACACCGCAAGTAATTTCTGTGCGGACGATAAACCTGCTTACTTTCTGATATTTTCGATATAAAGTGTGTTTTCGTTGGGCTACAAATTAATACATTTTTCCCGTTGGGTCGATTTGTATTTAGACCAGTAAAATAGAAATAAAATCTAACGGGAAACTACCTATAAAACAATATTCTTTCATGTTTATTTCAAAAGAGTTCATTAACTCTTATTATTATTTGAACTTGATAATTACCACTAAAAGTAATAAATTTCGATCGTTTATTAACATTTACTAAAACATGTGGTTATTATTAATAATCGATTATTATTAATAATTTTCAATTATTCACTCTTAACGTGACATATATATGACTTGTTGTTTTTTTATTTTTATATGTTGTCATGCAATTCTTTTTATTTCACTACCACAGTTAGTTCGTAATTTTCAATTCAGTTTACTATAACATTGTTTTATCTGAATTTCTATTGATGATATAACTAAAAAAACTACTATTTATAAGTATAGACCTATAACTGGATTTGTTATCATTCTTGTGTCTTATATGTTATTTCTTATGTAATTGTTCTATAACTTATCTGTTGGTGTACTTTATAAATAAATAAATAAATAAATAAATATAGACCTAACGGATTGATTGTTCAATTAATATTTATTAATGTATGTAAATGTTAATTAACTATTAATTAATTAAAAAGGAAAGATAAAAAAGTACCAATAAGAGAATTTAAACACATTTATTTATTTTAAAATCCGTATGATAGTTACCAGTAATAACAAATAAGCAAATTTACATGTTCGAAAAACTTATCGAAACAAAGCAAAAGGTAATTCTACAATTATTATTAGGAAAAGTAATTTTCATCCTACATTCAATACGTGAATATTGAATATTAGCGAGTGTAGCTTATTTAACAGAGCTCAGAATAAAATGTAATATGTTAAATAAACACTAGCATTGGTCTTACGTAAAATTGCGCCTAGATAAAACCGCTAACAGAGTCATTTAATGGTCACTAAAGCCTTTAGTGTAAAAATAACCAAATTAATATTCATTCTTTCATAAAGCATAAGTATTATGCTTCATAAAGTATTATTATCTTGTAAGACAAAAATGTTTGCGACAGTTACGGGGTAGGGGGCTCTGTAAATTTTGCGCCTGGACGTAAAAACGTGAAATTTCCACTTGTGTAATTTTACTTCAGAATCCGCCCTTAAATTTGTAGTTACGAGATTTTGTCCATGTCCGTAAAAGGATGAATTTTTATAAAACTTCGATTTTTTTGATGTAAACCTAGTCTGATGAGGTTTCATAAAAAGTAATTACTATTTACTGAAATATACGTCGGAAATATATATTAAGGGGTGGTTTTAGTAACCTTTAAATAACTGTAAATGCGGCATTTTGTTACTTATTATCTAATTGTTCCTCAAAAACGAGTAGTATCGCTAAACTTATTTACATTTTTAGTACACTTCTAGTTACTGATGTAATGTAGTCTTATAACATTAAAATGCTCTTCAACAAAATTTTAATAATCACATTTTCAATTTAATTTTTAATGAAATAAAAGCTTTACTCGTAACAAATCGTGTTAGCGTGTAGCATTTTTAAAATTGGATTGGAAAATTAAACAATTTAATCAAAAAGTTATGAAAACAACAATTATTAAGTTTTTTTAAATGAAATTTCTAGAGTACAGTTAAGTTGACTGAATGTAAATCTAATTTTATGTACATATAAATTATAGGTTTTTTAGTAGTATAAAAATTGTAACTACAGATTTTTCGTCGTACAAGCTTTTTATATTACAACTATAAAGATTATTGTTACTATAGTTTAAGTATTTTTTACAATTACATTGTATCTTACATCTAGAGGTTTACAAAATAATTAAATCCTAAGGAAAATACTTAATTTAAATAGTATAAGATTATGATTCAGGACGAAGAAAGTCCTGTTCTCTTTCAATAAACATAAAAAATGCAATCAAGAACTAAAATTACAAATGTGTAATTATTACAAAACATACATATTTTTATAATTTTAAATTTCTTTAATCTTACGCTTAACAATCTAATCACGTATCACATACTGGGCTCTGAGCGAACTTTTTAAGGTTTAATGTCAATAAAAAATAAAAAAGAAATCGTTCAACAGTGATTCTGGATTTTCGAAAATAATACATGTGAAAAGCTTCGAATTGTACACCGAACAATGTCTCTTGTAGTGTCAAACAGTCAAATATTAAGACAACATAATATTTCATCCACAAAAAAATTATAACAACTTATCATAAAATTTATTTATTCATCGTAGAAATATCAAACGCAATAGAAAAGTGAAATCTTCTTAACACTTTTTTTAATGGTAAACATTCAGAGACAATACAAAAGCCGTCCTTAACTACTTTTATAACCATTAAATTATTAAAATTAAGAAAAACATCGTGTACTGAAATGACTAGACGACTATGACTAGAATTACAATAAGTGTAAACAAGACGTGTAATGCTGGGAGGATCAAGTCAGCCGACTGTGCGGACGCGGCTAGCGCACTGGCCGCAGCCTCTACACACTGCCGGTAAGCGACGTGCTCCAAACATGTGATTGCACAGAAATGTTGATGCGCACACGCTCCATCACAGTTATCGGCACTTTCGTATTTCACATTGTATGCCCTTAAGTACCTGGATAAAACAGAACTATTATCTTTCATTAAATTGAACATTCATTAAAATATAATTATTAATTATCATTAAATTAAAAACTCATTAAAATGTGATCATAAACTTTCATTAAATTGAACATTTATTTCAACAAAATTATTATGTAAAGTCAAATTGTTAATTAGTTTTTAGTCAAATCTAAAACAAAAAACCTTAATGCTTTTATATAGTGGTTAAGCTAGTAGTAGCGTGTTATAAGTATTCAGTTCAAATCATTATTCCCTTCTATTTGAAGCTTATTGTAAGGAAAAAAGAATAGATAGTGAAGAACAACTTACTTATTAAACATGGCGGTTTCGTGTGGCGCGCCTATACGAAGTTTATCCGCTAGGTTATGCAATGAATCCGCAGACACGTCGCGCAGTCCGTAGTACTGGGTCAAGTTATACTCGGCAGTCCACTCGGCGCCCGAGCCCGCGCGGTTAGCCGCCGCTAAATCCAAGTAATACTGCGTGTAGTCTAGGACCTGTTGGCAGTTAAAGTGCTTACTTCTTTCTTATTTAGTTGGTAAAGAAGTTCCAGATGAAAGTTTTATCGCACAAACAAAACTCTTGTATAAAACATGTAGTTTCAGTTTCTGTATGGAAATGAAACGATTTTTAGAGCGCGTGCATACTTATGACTAAACCACCGCACAACTCTTTAGTCTCGCTTTGATTCCTATAAGCTTATATGGAGGTGCGTACAGTACTCGATTTTTAGTTGTGCAACTTAACAATAGAATTGGCTGCGAAACAATCAACAATCGCATAACAGTTGTGCGATTAATTAGTTAAATGTATGCGCCCGTTCGTAATGTGATTGTTTTGACAGTACAAATTGTAAAAAGGGATTTTGACATCGCTTACCTTACCGGTGTCAGAATCGAATTTATAAAGTCTGAGTCCCGGATTTGACGAACCTGCTGGGTCGTGGTGTGGACTTACAGAAGGTGCTAATAACGCCCATGATACGGGTTGATCTAGAAGAAAAAAACACTCAGTTACATTCTCATACTAATGAAAAATCAGTAAAATTAAAAACCCATTTAGTCATTGAATTTCATAGACGACCTTAAAAGAAGGTACTCATTAGAATCTAATTAATTTAACTATTAAAAATTAATAGAATAGAACCTTTGTCGTAGATAACGCGGAAAGTGTCCGCGTGTAAATGGCCAAAGAACTGTCCAGCAATAATTTTTGCGTGACGCCGTATTGTCCGCAAGTATTTTGCGTTTGCGTCCACAGATAAAGAGTTATAAGCTGGACGTAGGTCTGTTCCTGGCGCTGAATGACCCACTATATACACCTGGAACAAAAACATACTATTATTTTTTTATTGGTATAAGCTTGTACTCCTGTTTGTTGATATCTTTAAAAAATGACAGATGGGTACAACCCTAGCTAATATGTTGAAGTAGGGTCTCTCCTATCGCATTAAAACTATTTCATTAATAATTTAGACTTCAATCAACAGACAAACAGGATGCTATTACTCAATAAAAAAATACACTTGCCTTTTCTACAAACGTACCTATTGTCTTGTTAAAAAATCAATTTATTAAATTCTACAATAGAACAATAAGCTTTGCTACGCTATACCCAAAAGGCAGTAATCCTACTTTATATGATTTTTGTGAAACAACTTCAAAAGCGATTAGATTAACGAGTTTTAGCTTGTAATTTATTAGCGCCGCCGCGACCGGACATCCTTTGCTGTTCCGGTGACGTAGTTATGATACTTGATACTGGCCACATATAACGACGCCATTTTCTTTTCATAAACTATGCCTTATTAAATATGAATTTAAAAGAAAAAACTAATTAACAAAAGTTATGATCATTATATATTAGTATAATTTATTTTTATAACATAAGGTGACAAACTAGCAAGCGCCCTACTGAATCCACCGAAATGGAAAGCGACCGCTACCCATAAACATCCGAAATTGCAGATGCGTTGCCTACCCTTAATTGTCGGAAGAGGAGACGTACATAAGAGCACATTTCCTCTTCCCATGCGTCTCTTCCACCGTTAAGTCCGCTTTTCCTTTCCATCCTTTCTTTTTAAGTAAAGAGTGGAAAGGGAAAGGTACTAAAATTAGGCCTCCGGCACCACTCACATCAGACGAAACGCGGAATTGCTTTCACTTCACGTCTGTCTTCTGTGTGGTCGTTGTATTATACCAGGCGAGCCGGCCTATTCCTACGAAGATCTTAAAGCGGGCTCTACCACTGTCAAATATGGTTAATAGTATGAAATTGCATGAAATTTCATTGGGAAATTTTCTGTTATTAATAGTTTTTTGCATAAAATATTATTAGTATATTTATCAAGTTAGTCACGGCTGAATTGTTGTCTGTATGTTGAACTCTGTATATTTATATATCATCCCATTCACTTACTATGTAGACACATAGCCCCCGAGAGATTTTTGATACAAACTTGTCAAGAGAGCGCATATGTAAAAGTTTTCTCGTTTCATATTTACAATTTACTTTGAAATATATTTTACTGCACTATTTCTATTGAAAATATAAATTTTATTTAGAGTTGAAAATAACTTTTTCCTAACATGAAATGTTCATATTTGTGTCAATTTTCATATGTTAATTTGATTATTCCTTAGATTGTAATTTTACTGGCTGTGAAATTTCATATACCTTCTTAAGTCTCTTATCTTTTCTTTTTACTACACTTATTCTACTTTTTTGTTTTCAATAGCCACCGAAATTCGCTAAAATAGCTAAGCTACCGGTGCCCTTAAACATCCGCATTTGTAGATGCGTTGCCTATTGATAATCAAAATAGGAATGGACGTACAGAAAGAGTTTTTCCCGATCTATGTGTCATACCCCCCCCCCCAATTTACTTCCCCTTCCCATCTAATACTTGTAAATGTTAGGCGTAATAATATAACTTCAGTTGTTTTATACACGTAGTGAAATTTCTAGAAAGATAAACAAGCTTACCATTTCTTTATTCGATTGAGCTTTATCTAAAACAGCGTCCAACCATTCCCACTGAGCCTTTGCGGGTGCGCTGTTCACTTCGCGGATTCCGAATAAATTTGTATTCAGAGCCACGATTCTAAGTTTACTATGCGACTGTTCTATCGTATAATAACCACCTAAAATATGAAATACAATTTAGCATTTCAATAACATAAATAAAGCCAAATAAATATTTTGTTAACATTATTTACATTGCTACTTGTAACTAGCTTATTTAAATATGACCTTTGTTACTGTAACTAGTGTTCAGTGCAAAATACAATCTCTTTGGCTGACAAGTAGTACTAATACATACAAAGAGGTTGCATACTGGCCACCAAGACGTTTGCGTGGTTTCTTATAAAAAAAGATGTAATGAAAACAAAAGGTAAGAAAAGGAAGTGCATAGAAAAGATGTGATCGATATAGTTTTGTTAAATGATTTTGCAAATCTTACTAATCTTATATTATTATACTTCTTACTAATATTATAAATCCGAAAGTTTAGATGGATGGATGTTTGTGAGAGTTTGTAGCCTAAACGGCTAAATGGATCTCGATGAAATTTGGCATAGTCTGAAAGAACATATAGTCTACTTACTTTCGTTTTTTTTTTTTCATTCCACGCGGACGGAGTCACGGGCGAAAGTTAGTATGTATATAAGTTAAATAAAGTTGTATTTGGTTCAAGAAAAGCTTTTTTGTATTTTTGCAACAAGTTAAACATCTAGATTCTTCTAAACAATTTTAAAGATAATATTTATGTTCATAAATAGTTAGGTTAATGCGTCTTAACATACCCTTGGAGTGACTTTTGAGCCAAAGCTAAGTCACATTTGAATATTAATCTTATAAGACAAGTACTCGATAAGATTGAATTTGCATTTTCTAAGGACTCTTATATGCCATCGTTATTTTAGGTCTCTATCGTGAAATTAAAAATGTTCCTCTTTAAGTCCTTTAGAACACAATATTGCATCACTATACGTTTTGAAAACTGGCAATGATATTGATAATAATTATCGTTTACTAATTAAAAGTTACATTTCACTAGCTTTCGCCCGCGACTCCGACCACGCGGAATTAAAAAAAACTGCTAGGAACCTATGTGTTCTTCTAGATTGTCCTCTACATCTTAGCCAAATGTCTTCGAAATCCGTTTAGCCGTTTAGACTACAAACTCTAACAAACATCCGTCCATCCATCTAAACTTTCGCATTTATAATATTAGTAAGAATTAAGATTACTTACCGATTTTAAACGTTTGTAATGCCTCTAGAGGCAACCAGTGCATCCACAGATTAGTAAGAGTCTCTGAAGGTGAAGGGTCCAAGTGTCCAAGGACTGGAAACACGAAATGTGAGCTAAACGTCCTTCCGAGTAACTCTGTCATGTTTCTGATCGCCCGGTACCTCTCTTCCTCATTGCCGGTGTATCTAGCTGCTATTATATCCCTAAAATAGACAAAAACATTTAAGCATATATTTAAGAAATGAATCGACTAGGAATAGTTAGCAAAAATTTTTCACCGGTAATATTTCTGACAGGTAATATATTAGTTGTCAAGTTAAATACGCCACCTCTATCTACTATAATAAGCTCTATGTATTGTAAACTAAACAGTGTTACAAAATAAAATACAGACATTGAACATTAAAATAAATTAAATTAATTACATTGTCATTTAGTTTTGAGTCTGTTCATAGATAACGTTAGTAAGATTATGTGAAAAATGTCTCAAGAGACGTGTCAACTATGCCTACTCCATGTATTTTTTTAATCTCTTTGGTGGTATATATAAGTGACTCGGAGAGATGTTGAACATATAAACAAGAATGGAACGATGTCTACAAAGGAGATGTTTGACTAAAAAGATAGAAGAAAACTGCAGAAATTGCGTTTAAAAATATCATAATTGGAAGATAGTACCTAGTATTAAAGTCGATACTCAGTAAGGAATAGAATAGACAGATTAATTAGATAATGAAATTAAATATCGTAGCTTAAATAGATAAAAAGAGGAAAAAGAGATTATTAATCTGTTTCTTAACGTATGACATCAGCAAAAATATATCTAAAACTAGCTGTTCCCGTGCGACATCCACATGAAATTAAAAAAAAAACATTTTATTGTCTACATATGTCAAAATAACCGTTACCATAGTAACCTTGCTTTCTTAACGTTGGCAGCTTGTAGTTGTCCCTTTCCCACATGAATATTTTTTTCCAATTTATTTACCCCTTAAGTTTAATAGTGTTAAAATAAATCCCTAAAGCGTGTCGTTAGTGTAGGGCTTTGTATTAAAGAAAGTATTATTCAAAAATATGCTGTGATTGCTCACATCCTACACCACGAAGTAGTGTGTTTTGGCGCTTTATTATATTAGTACGGATATAGATAATACAATATCAGTAAAATTTTATCAGAATTTATAAAAGTAAAAGATCATTTAAATACAATTTCGTATGTGTTGGGAATTTTCAAAATACAAAAAATATTCATCTTATAATTCGAGGCGTGAACGCACAAAGGTCCTTATTGAGATCGTTTGACATTTTCGAGTAAAAGCGTTTGACACACACGAGACGAGGGTACGCGACAGCCTCGAAACTTTGCCACGGAAATTGTTACATTCTTACGAATTCTCAGGTTTCACGTTACGTATTTCTATGTTGAAATAAAACGTTAAGGGAAATTGTAAACATCATTGTATTGTTAGAAAAAGTAATATTTTTAGCAGTCTTATTTTCAGCAACTCATAACAAAAAAAAAATAAGTAAATAAATCAAAAAAATAATTGTAATGTACATTTTCTTCATTCTTTAGGTACAAGATTCTATTACAATTATGTTAATTTATTAGTAAAATGGGGTTGATTGTTACTTTATAAATTCTTTCAAATTTCATATCGCAAAAATATTTTTACTTCTTTAAGGACTTAAAATCACAACAAAGAGGCCGTCTACAAATTTAGGAATTACTGTTAACAGCGTATAACTCGAACACATTACATGCAACACTTACCCCGTCCAGAGTACAAACTCGACGTTCTCTGAGTGTCGTGTCCTCATGTACTTGGCGGCGGACTCAATGAGCTCTAGCGAACTATCGCACGAGTAGTCCCCGTAGCGACCGAGAGCACGGTGATGTCCAGAACTGCCGCGTTCGTCTGCACGCCGACAATCTATACGTATAGGTGAGTTTAACATTAAAATACGAGGAAAATAAACATTACTTTAGATACCTTATTAATCTGATTGTATTTATAATGATCTGATTATGAGCATTGATCATACTTGACGGTATTCAAACAAGAGCGTCGGTGGCTCAATGGTTTAAGCACTTTATTTGTAATCTACAGATCTTGGGTTCGAATCCCGCCATGTACCAATGAATTTTCGATTTTTCGAATTTTCATATGTACATAATTTACCCGACGTTCTTACGGTGAAGGAAAACATCGTGATGCATGCACATATCGGCGAAGAAATTCAAAGATATTTGTGAAGTCAACCAACCCGCATAGGGCCCGCGTGGTTACTATGGCCTAGTCACCCCTTACTTAGGGTAGGTTCAGAGCCCTTCAGTGGGGACTTATAGTGAGCTGGTGATGATGATGATTAACGTAAATTAGGCTTTGCATGTAGATGGTATTGAATGTGTTATTGCATTGTTATGGACATCTGTCTTCTAATAATATTATACTGAGATTAGAATGGCGTCAACAGGTTAATAATTTTGGAATGTTATGAACTTTTAAAACTAAGGCAATTTAGCAAGACTAATCGTTAACTAAACATCTTTTAATTTGGTAATACAGAAAGAAAGTAATTTCACTTAAAACGTTGTAATTGTTTTGTTTACTTACATCTTCGTGTATCTCCCTGTGGGGTGTAAAGAGGATCGTAATGAAAATCTGTTATATGCCAAAAATAACCTGAAACAAAAACATAATTTAAAATTAATTTATTTAATCTATTTTGAAGTTTTTTAGTTTCGCAATTTTATTTTAAACTCATACCGAATTTAATTTTCTCAAGCACTTTTCTTTTGTATTTATTAGTTCAAAATCTCTTTGGAACGCTGGTATTTTTAATATAAAGAAGCTTTTCTTTGTTTAAAAAGATTAAATTAGGATGCTAAGGAGCAAACAAGCAGAATCCGGTAGCTTTACATAAAAAGTAAATGACATTTTCTCTAACTCTGATTTAATTCTGGGTACGAAAGTAAAAAGCTTTAATGCTTTCTAAACACGAAACGACAATTTATTTTCTTTTTATGTTATAGCAAGAAGATGTCAAAACTCATATCCACGTCTTGAATTCAAATGAGAATTCAAAATACTTGGGACGATATTCAGTACGAATCGGAATTTACCATTTGTGTTGAAAGTGTACTCAAAATTTAAATAAATTCTTGTACATGATAAACACCAATATATACTTAAATAGTTGCTACCGACTTCGTCCCCGTGAAATTAAAAATAATTTTTTGAGTAAAAAACACATAGCTTTTTAATGGTGAAAGAATTTTATAATTCAGATCAATAGTTATTGAGTTATTTTAATGCATACAAAAAAACAAATCTTTTAACTTTGTAACATTAGTATTTGGTAGAAAGGAACTTATGAATGTCCTGCACTACCCACCTAAATCTCATTTTCTTTAAGAATAAAGCCCATTAAACACTTTCCATTTTATATTAGGATCGACAGTTAAAACTGAAAATGTGTAGCGTATAATAAATGAATCTGTAGAATAAATTCTCTTATAAATAATAATTTTATCATCAAAAACTATTTCCTGTTACTGAAGCGAGTAAACATTTATTTAGCCACAAAAAGTTGAAGTCAATTGAAAGGAAATATTAACGCTGAGCCAAAAGCTCAACTGAAAGTCACGCTTGTCCCATCTCTAATAAAAACAGACTGTATTTTCCTGCGGCAAAGAACTGATGAAAAATAAATTCCCAAAAGAAAATACTGTCACACAACAGTGTAGCGAAAGCGTCACTATAATTTGTTAGACTTTATCCGCACGGCCGAGCCCGCCGAGCAAAAAAACGAATGATAAATGAAACACCCAATTTCAACGATGAACAATTGCGTTATATTAGCATGAGTTCTACTGGCAACGCACGCGTACAAAAATTAGCTATCCTTTTAGCCAGTCTAAAAAAACTGAGACAAAAAGTTTTAAGACATATATCACGGTAGTTGGAATAACAAGGAAGGGAACGCTATGTTCTATTTTAGCAATCTCCAGACTTGACTCGTAACATATTATTGAGGTTATCTTATTTGACTTAAAGTGATCCGTTGCTACTGAAGTTAGGGTGATGCCACACTAACAGCTCGTAACCGCTGCTCGATCGCATGTGACATCGCTATAAAATAGATACCACACTTGATTGGTTTGCGCTTTCATCTGCAATTTACTGCAATTTAGATATTTAGGATTTAGAATTTCACAGATAGTCAAATGTCGCAATTTTTTATTATATTGGGCACGGAACCTTGCCGTTGGTCTCATGACGTCATGCGTTAACTGACGGTACTAAACAGACGTTGCAGCAAGTGATCGGTGTTATAGAACGGAGAGAGTAATCGGCAGACCTGCGCGCATACACAAGAATATTGTACTTTAACCTAAAAAATTAACAACTTAAACCTTAAGATATTGCCTTATTTATTTTGATATTAAGCTTTTTTACGTGGGATTAATGAAATAATATAAAACCATGTCTATCGTACAGACTCGCGTATATTTCACCGTATAATTATATTTATTACGGCTGACACGTGATAGGAGCTCGCGTATTTCATTACAGAGATTGTATTATGAATATTCAGGTAATCTGGCGTAACACTGTAGGTGTCTGAGACAGGTAATTAATGACGTCAAATGTCACCAGGTTTATACAGTTCAAGGTAAGACATTTTTCTGTTTTTTATATCTTTGTTTTTATATATTCTTCGTATACAACTAGTATAACACCAAGCTCAAGTAAAATATCTTAATTTATTGGATGAACGATAAGATATTTAGTTTTTATTAATTGGTTTATCTGTTTAAACGAAATAAAAGTTTGAAAATTTGCTTAAATGAATAATTGAAAAACTTAAGTTTTTTTATGTTAAGAAGTAAGAAAATTATGTACAAAATGATATAGATAATATTTTTATATAAAATGAAGGTAAGCGAAAAGCTTGATAGAGCAAAAAATGTCTTGGGAAATGTTGAGAAATTAGATAAAATCTGTTCGTCTTAAGCCACAGGGCCGCGCCTCGCCGGCGTTCTCTCGCAGCAAACTTTGTGAACTCGAGCGAGTTGAACTCGACGAATAAATTAGAGGAGCGATTTGTATTGCAAGAGGATAAAGTTGTCTTAATTTATAAGGCGAGCTTAAAGAACGAGGCTTAGTTGAGAATGCAAGAAACAGTAATGTCTTCCCACGTTTATATTTAATTAATTCGTTTACAGTGTTACTCCTTTAACTAAACTATCGCACATCTGTTGTGTGATTATTTATTATTTCACAGTTCTTCCAACTATTTAGTTGCACAAGAAAAAATTGAGTACAGTGCACACAATCTCATAAGAATCACAGCGAGACTAAACAATGCGATAGTTTGGTTTCAGGTATCCGGACGCTCTTACTAGCATTAACATCTGGAAATCAGTCTTTCTTGGAAAGACATAAGCATCTGCATTATTTTGATACTTCCCGTGCGACTTCATCCGCATAAAATTATGAAAATTCAATTTTATTGTTTACATGTGTCAGATTATCAATAGCAAATGTCAAAATGACATGACGATGACACACCATGGCAGCCTTACTTTCTTGATGTTGGCAGAAACTTATGGTATCTTTCCCACGTTAGGGTTTTTATCAAAATATTTACCCCCTAAGTTTAATGGCGTGAAAATATATAGCCTAAAGCCTGACGTAAGTCGAGGCCTTTTTATTAAAAAAAGGATTATTCAAAAATATGCTGTAATTGCTAAGATCTTAGGCAACACAGCAGTGTGTGTTTACGCTTTATTATAATAGTATAGAAGCATAGATAGGATAGTAAAACCTTCATAATATGAAAGAACATAATGGAAAACAAACAACGCCTTCAAGTAAAATCATGTAAAGGGAACAAAAGCGCAGTCATTAATATGTTCGATTCGATCGGGGTTCTGTCAGCAGTTTGTGACGCGCAACACCTAGTCGCGTGCACCACGGCGTTGTTCTCACGCACCCACTAACCACATAATAACGCTCTTTGATTGATGAACATATCCTACCCGCGGTACTTTGACAGCCTAACGCTTCCCTGTATTGTTTGACGCGATTTACTCTTAGCTTGAATGACGTTACCTGCTGACCCAAATAGCTTTGGGAGTTAACACCTCGCAATGACTCAGAATTTTAGATTGTTTATTTTTGTACAGAATAAAGGTATAGTTTACTTTATAACTATAATGTACTCATCCAGACGCGACTTAACATTAAATGTACAAAGTTAAATTAATAATAAAAGTTTAAATAATAATTTAAAGCAACATCTACTTTATTTATTGTAGTAGTAGTTTTTGCTCGCGACTTCATTCGCGTAAAATTAATTAAAACAGTAAAATCATATAGCCTATGTACTTGCTGATAACGTAGCTTCTTAATGATGCAAGAACTTTTTAAATCGGTCCAGTAGTTTTGACTTAAATTTATGCCAAAATAAAAATCTTTTCTCTTTATAACATTAGTACAGATTAAAAAAATCATTATTAAAACATGCAATACATTGTACATAAGAGATAACTTATTTCTGTATATTATACTTAAGTTATAAATAAGTAAGCACTTGGCACAATGCCTATATCGCTACGCTCGAAGATTAACCTGACGTTGTGAAAGTCGGAACATCAATCACCCCTCAACCCCACCCCCCACCCTTCAACAAAGCAACGGGGTGCCTCGTGATTAGCAGCTCTAAATTATCTTTCGCTACCCTTATATACGCCGCTGGCTACTGACGTGTATATGCACTATACATACGTACATGTCTGTATATGTTGTAAAGGAAACCGTAAACAGCAAATTAAACAATAAAACTTTTGTTTTATTATGTTAATACCTTATTTTATAATCAAATTTTAAACTGTTTTAGTCCAACTTTAACATTTAAAAAATACTTTCAATCTAATAAAAAAAAAAAATTAAAATCTTGCGCTTGCGTTAAATTAATAAAATAGTCTATATCGCTCATTTATAACGTAGCTTTCTAATGGTGAAAGAATTTTTATATCGGCCAAGTAGTTTTAGAGTTACATACAAAAATACAATTCTTCAACATTTTAGCACGAATGGGCCGGCACTCCCGGTGTAATACCACGACCACACAGAAGACAGACGTCAAATGGAAGCAACTCTGTGTTTCGTCTGATGAGTGTGGTGCCGGAGGCCTAATTTTAGTCCCTTTCTCTTCACCACCCTTTTCTAATGAGAAGATGGGAAGGGGAAGTGGATTTAACGATAGAGGAGATGCATAGGAAGAGGAAATATCCTCTTTATGTGCGTCTCCTCCTCCGTCGGATAAGGGTAGGCAACGCATCTGCAATCGCGGATGTCTATGGGCAGTGGTCGCTTCACCATTTTGGCAGATTTAGGCGGCCGCTTGCTCGTTTGCCTTATGTTATAAAAAAAAATCTTTCCTCTTTACAATATAAGTATAGACAACGTCAACTTGTTAAAATGATAAATTCGTAGCAGAGTTATGAATAAACAATCTATTAACAGTTACAAAAAAAATCTTTCATATGTTCTCTTCGTTCTCTTTTACAATGTTACAAACTATCTTACTAATCTTACTAATATTATAAATGCGAAAGTTTAGATGGATGGATGGATGGATGTTTGTTAGCGTTTGTAGCCTAAACGGCTGAAAGGATCTTCATGAAATTTGGCACAGGTTTAGAGCATAGTCGGGAAGAACACATAGGCTACTTTTTATCCCGGGTTACGGTTCCCGTGGGATTCATTAATTTAGTTTTTTAATGTTTACTCGATCATTTTGCAACGGTTCAACATATCTTATTGTTGAAATTTGGCACAGCTATAAAACAAAGTCTGGAGTACACATGGGATAAGTTTCATCCCCGAGAAATGTCCGGTTCCCCTGGGACACGTAGCTTTTTTAATTTATATAGTTCGTATGTTTTCTAATACCACACGGACGAAGTTGCGGGCAACAGCTCGTATCTGATAAACTGCACAAAAACAACATTATAGGAAATAGAATTTTCATAAACAATGGTATCATCATTTTTATTAACTGTTCCGTGTAATATTCAATTTCTTATATAAGTAGACGTAATAAAACACCAAATGCCAGAGCGCCAACGTACCATGAAATGAAATCATTTTTTACCCCCAGATTGAACACAAACGGTTGCCTTCTTTGCGAGCGTAACTATGTTTGGAAAGGAAAAAATATTTTTAAAACTTCTTTGTAAGAAAGCTTGTACTTTCCTGGTACAACATATAAATCTGTTTCTAAAAATGATTCTTCAACAATTCTTTTATTATTTTATTATGTACTGGCTATCGAGACTCCGTCCGCGCGGAATAAAAAAACAAAAGCAAGTAGCTACTTGCTTTTGTTTTTTCAGACTATCCTCTACATCTATGCCATATTTCATCAAGATCCCTTCAGCCGTTTAGGCTATAGACTAACAAACATCCATCTATCCATCCATCTAAACTTTCGCAATTATAATATTAGTAAAATTAGCGCATAGACAGTACAAACAAAATATGGCACTAATCTTATGTTCTTAACTACTTTTACCTACGTATCTACGTACTATCATTGTTTGTTGATATAAGTTATGCTATTTTGATTTTCGCTGAAACTTGTCTGGTGAATGTAATCAGGAAAATTTAAATTAGAAACATCTTTCAAGATTTCTTCACATTTAATTGTACCTGTAATTATTTTATCATATTGTTTAAATCACAGATAAATTTGCTTAACTGAATAATCAAATTCTTTATAAATTAAAATCCGTACCGGCTTTAATTTAAATGATATTGGTGGTTATTTTGTTTAAATAAAACTTAATTATATTTATTCGTCCGCCGTTTTTAACGAGTCATTGAGATTGATAAGGAGTGCCGGACTTGACCGAGTTTGTTTTTATCAAAAACGAAAAATGAAATATTTGCTTACAATTTGAGATATTAAAATGTTAATTCAAATCAGTTGATTTAAATTATTCTTACGTTTCCATTTTAATTAAATTTATTCGAAACAGTAAATAAGCATCCATAATTTTATTCAAACACTTGAAATATTATAGTTTAAATATTTTTTAATATTATTTTATAATTATCCGGTTTAACTTCGCTTTGATTACAAAGAATATAAATTTTTCTGTCATTTATTCTCTTTCCGTCGATCTACGAGTATACTAATATTATAAAGATGAAAGATTTGTATTTTTGTATGTATTGAAATAGCTCAAACACTACTGGACCGATTTCAAAAAATCTCTCACCGTTAAAAAGCTACGTTATCTGTGAGTAACATAGATTATATTTTTTTAATTTCACGCGGGCGAAATCGCAAGCAACAGCTATATAAAATATACAAAGTGACATAGTTAAAATGTAGCTTTTAATGGAGAAAGTTTTTTAAATAGGTCAAGTAGTTTCGGAACCTATTTAGTGCAAACAATCAAATCATTCCACTTTATAAGTATAGACAAATAATAAAACAACTAAATTTAACTTTCATTTGACTATTCTTTTAATTATTTTCCAAAGTTCTGAAGTTTAAAAACGAGTAATATACTATACGAATATTATATTTTTAATGAAACCACATGTTCTTCATAATTATCTTACTTACGTAAATGTAACTTAACACAGGATGTAAGACATAAACAGAAGTTTAAAGTTCAAAGGTGGTTAAGTAAGAAGCCTTAGTAAATCACTCGTGTTTACTCTGAACTTAGTTAACTAACTTCAAAATGAGGCCAACGATCACATGTATGAGTTTGTATGAAATGTCTTTGATATTTGTAGATTTTGAAATACGAGAAATTCGAAGATTCCCGAAGATTCGAAGATTAAGAAATTTCCTTTAAAATTTGTCGTTACATTTGTGGAAGTTAAAAAACTTGTACATGTTATCGACTTTAGATGCAAATGTTTTTAAATTTTTAGCATCCCTTTCAAGGGAAAAGGTGACTAATACATCTTTTTCAAACAATGTTTGTGAGGTAGTTACGATTATACCCATCTTAGTTGAACTTTGAGAATTTAGTGAACCTTAGTATCAGCGTAAAAGGTCAGTCTGTACGGTGAGTTCTTAGAATATTCTACAGTAGAAAATATTAATAACAGAAGCACGTATCATACTTGCTTTTCGGTTACAAAAAGACATTAATGGCCGGTGCAAAGGTCCATGCAATCGCAAGGGAAATCTAGATTAAATGTCATTTAGCTGGAGCTTCGTGGCTCGTAGGAAAAACATGAAACTGTGGGTCACGTTTTGAGATAGGCGATAAAGAAAGAGATCTTTTTACCGGACTGTACCGTATCTTTTTTAAATCCGGGTTTAAAGAAATATATTAAAAGTTTTTATCAAAAGAATGTTTCCTTAATATATTTTCTCACACAGTTATACAAACAGCATCAAAATATCTATACTAATATAATAGAGTGGAAACATACACTTTGTTATCTTTGATGTTAGCAATCACTGCATATTTTGAAATAATTCTTTTAATTAAAATCCCTATATATACACATTTTAAAAATAAAGTTAATGACTTATAGTTTGATGAGGAAGAAGCTGCACCAGAACATATTGCATGTAATATTATAAGGATGAAAATTTATGTTTTTTTTAATTTATGTACGTATTTAAAAAATAACTGAAAAATTATTGGGCCGATTTCAATTGTTTCATCATTACATAGCTAATTTATCACTTAGTAACATAGGCTACATTTTTTGTTCCAAGCGGACAATGTAGCAAAAGCTAGTATTATAAATTTTTATAAAAATCCTCTTACCTATTTTAGCGTGGGTACAGGAGAAGGAAAAGACACAAGTTAGTGTCAGTACTAAATAGGGGATCTTCATTTTACTCCGCGGGCTTAGGTCACGTTCATTGTTAGAATTCTTTCGCCTCCCAAGAGTACCTGCAAAGAGATAGCTAATTAGAAACTTTATCAAGATTTCCCTACTTTTAACTATTTTTATACTTTATTCTTAGCAAGAAAAGAGGAAACTTTACATTATTGAAATGGACAGATCTTTGAAAATATTTACTATCCACATAGAGGTTTAGACAAATTAAATAACACTTTTCATCATCATCATCATCCACTTGCCCTTATCCCTTACGGAGGGTCGGCACAGTATGTGCTGCTCTTCTATACATCTCTATCAGCCGTCATATCTGAATCCACTCCTTTCTTAAGCCTATCCTCTTTCACACAATCCATCCATACTTTCTTTGGTCTTCCTCTACCTTTGTAGCCATCCACATTCAATCTGAACACTTTCTGGTTTATGTCCCCATCGTTTCGTTGCATAACATGTCCATACCATGTCCAAAAGAAATAACATTTTAAGCTAGATAAATCTATTTATATACCAATAACAATACATTAGCAGGTCTAAACCCTCTTTGAAATTATAATCGCAGTCAATTGAACGATATCCATATACGTTAGGTATAATTGAATTCATTAAAATATAAAATTGGCTTTATTTAACCAGCTATTTAAATCTTACTGATGTTATAAATGCAAAAGATAAGACTGTTGGATGTCAGGGTTTCCCACATAAACAACTGAAGAGACCCCGATGAAATTTAGTAGAAGTAGAGAATAGTCTAGAGAAACACATAGGCAATTTAATTTTAATACTTTGAATTTCGCGCGGACGCAATTACACAAAATAATACAGAGTATTCATGAGTTAACATTGTACAAAACTCACATTTTTAAAAGTAACAACATTAATAGCTTTACAAATGCTAGAGAAACCATTCAATTGTTTCTACTCGTAGATAGTGTTTTGCGAATGCTACGGCACCCTCTACGAAGCGTAGCATAATAAAAGGTGTTTTGTAGCGAACCGCGTTCTGATTTCCTGGTACGGTTGACGAGTTTAACAAATCTTTGAATTAAATTCATGTTACCTTATTAAAAAAAAACACATTTTTTGTAATAGTTAGAATTCCAAAAATGTAACAATTTAAGCTATGGACATTCAAACCCTCCTCTGTAAATAGAAAAGCATTCTCCAAAATATGTAAACATTATATTCAAAAGAAAAACAAAGAGATTTGCTTAGGATCGAACGTTCAATTTATACACGAAGTTAGGAAAACCAATTTCCTTTGCAAATGTTTTAAGAATACAAATCGAATGATCGAATTTCATTTGATTTATGTTTTTATAATAGAAGCTTAGTTATTGCGGTATTACGTATTTACTGAATTTAGATAAAAAAAACACTTATAATGAACAAAAATTGGTTAGTTATTAATGGGTTTATCTTAACAATACACATAACATATTAAGGGTGAGTTGCATCAAATCGCTGGTTATCGTAAAAGTTATAATAGGGTTACAAGTGCAAAAACATATTCTCACAGAGGTCTTAT
>NW_013527594.1:162321-172615 GCF_000836215.1 Papilio polytes | reverse complement strand
GTCCAAACTGAATGTTTGGCCAAATTTCGAGTTCCATCTTGGAAATCCATTATTTCCGAGCACGCAAGACTTTATTCTTCTGGATTACGTAAAGGATAATAGTAGAGATTTTCTTTTTCCATTACTTTTTAAATTATATGTGCTTTTGAAGATAAGAGCTTGTGACAGTTGACACTACCGAACTGACACTAACCGTAACGCTAACTATAACCGCCCAAAATCGGGCGGTTATGATTAGTGTCAAATATGACATCATTTTGACCAGCGCAAAACTGGTGTAGCGAATATCATGAACATCCGAAGATGTAACCATCGGGAATGTGCTGGTTAAGGTTTATAGTTAGTTAATGTAACTCATCCTTAGTAATTTAATTATGTAATTTTAAGGTTATTCCAAATATTACTGTTACAAATAATTTTAACTTTAACGGTAACCGGCGATATGGTGCAACTCACCCTAAGAGAATGAAATTCTTAATTTGAATTATGATTTCAAAGTATGCTTATTCTAGAAACTCAATGTAATTTTACAAAGAAAGTTACCAACATAAAATACAGTTAACTGGAATACCGAGTCCATTGCGGTTTCATGAAAAAAATATGGCATAAATCTAAAATTTCTACTAACTCGTTATAATTTTTCTAACTTAAAATATTTAATAACATCAAAGACTCACTTAGATTGCACTTGACAATTTCAGTCGACATCAGAGTGCGAAGCTAGATAACTTGCTGATTTATTTAAGTTGAAATCTTTATGGCCAAGTTATATCTGAGAGCGAGGTCGTTATGATAGTACGGGAGGACGGAAATTGCATTTTATAATGTGTAGCTAACTTAACAGCCACTGCAAGCCGTTACTGAATATGGAACGTAATTTATCACCGTGTATGGATAATATCACTTAACTTTATTGACTAAGAATGTCCATAAATTTCGATTTATGTACCTTTTTGTTTTCATTTTATTATACAAGAATAATAAAATATACATTTTCAGAACGTGATCGTAATATTTCATAAATTATTACTACAAATTGTAATTTATTAAAACACAGTCACAGTTGTCTCGACTAATTAAATCTAGTCCTACTTAAGAGATAAGTGGTCCACCTGATGGCATTAACTTAAGTTATCGTTTGAGTTTGTGTTTTTAAATAAATGTGCATTATTAGTGTTTTTAAATGGCGGTTGGTTAAACAATAAAATCTATGTTACACACAGATAATTTACCCTTCTACCGGTGAAAGAATTTATAAAATCGGCCCAGTAGTTTTTGAGTTAGTAGTAGAGTAGTAGTAGTAGTAGTGAGTAGTTTTTGAGTTTATTAGTTATTATACATACAAAAAAAATCTTTCCTCTTTATAATATTAGTATAGATATTAACGAGTATATGATATTGACAATTGTACAAATACACTTAAACTCGTCAAGGGAACAAGGCGTAAAATAATAGCGACGCTAATGACGCACTCGCGTGTTACTTTACTCTTATTGATATAAGGAAGCCAATATTTTTGGAAATTAATAATTTTCTATTAAGTGCTTTTTTATTTTATTATTATTAAGTGCAATATGTATTCTTTAGAGGGTAAACAATTGTATTGTGTTGTAAAGTAAATTCAAGACCAAAAAATTCTGCGAAGAAGTTAAAAGTTTATTCGGTTTTAATCAAAAAATGCATACTTTAAAATGTACACGTAGATTTTATCCGAACCAACAGATAGAATTGGATCGAAAACTCTGAAAAGAAATCTGTCACTAAAGGGTATTAATTTATCTCCTTTCTATAAATTAAAGCAATATGTATTTTACAATTAGAAAATCTTTGTAAAACTTGTTAATCTTATTTACAGTTTCTTGAACAAAACTACAAAATCTCTTCGCCCAAAACAGAAACATGTAAACCATTATTAAACTTGTACGAAAATGTTTTAATCACAAATGTCATATGGAAATTTTATATGAAAGCGTGCATTAGTCGTCGCCACTGCACTGCAGTATATTTTCAATTTTGTTTTGTTTGTTACTAACAAGCTATGCCACAAAGTTCTTCCATTTTAATTACTTTTATACTGTTTCATTGGCGCAAATGTTTTTATGAAGCTTGGCACAAGTTTTGGTCATTTTCAACCGACTGAGCATTGTTTTGTAAAGATTTTGCTATTGATTATTCTTAGAGTGCGTAATACCGCATACTGAGGAGATTTTGTTCATGCTTTTATATAGAAGAATTAAATACGATACATTAATAGTATTTATTTAAATCTATACTAATATTACAAAGATGAATGATTTGTTTTTTGGATTTTTGTATGTATTTAATTCTCGTAAAAACTACTGGGCCGATTTAAAAAATTCTTTCCCCATTAGAAAGGTAATTTATCTATGAGTAACAATGGCTATATTTTGTAGTATTGTTTTTTTAAATTCAACGCAGGCGAAGTCGTGAGCAGCAAATCAATAATATTTTGATACAAACATAACCGTAGAATTCCACGAACGAATTATTTATCTTTCTAAAAATGTTAAGAGATAACTTTACGTTTTCATACAATTTTATTGCCCATGGAGATCCACCCTAAAACTCTGTATATCTAGATTTTAAGAAAAAGCACTCAACTCTACCGTAAAGTAACATTTAAGAATACTTCTTTGCTTTTGGTATTATACTTGGATAAGAACATTACAGTTTTACAGCGTTGCCTCCGACTACAGTTAGGATATAAAAATATTATGTTTCCACTCTAAATATTACGGTTCATTTATACTAAAAATCATTAAAACAAATATTACTGCAGCAAATAAAATGAAAGTAAAATCATTCAAAATTATAACGAAAAAAATCATCTACACATATAGAAGTCTAAGAGCGTGTGCATATCTTTGACTAAACCACCGCACAACTGTTTAGTCTCGCTTTGATTACTATGAGCTTATATGGAGGTGCGCACACTACTCGATTTTTAGTTGTGCAAAAAACAATCGAATTGGATGCGAAACAGTCGACGATCGCACAGCAATTGTGCGAAGGTTTAGTCAAAGGTGTACCTCCGCTCTTACAAGTATTCTCTATTCATCGAAGTTTATTGATAAATCTATGCTTTATACTATAAAAAAAATAAAAGGGAAAGAGGGCTTCAATCGCTATATATGACGCCATTGATTAGAATAAAGGGTATGAGAATCCATGTACTATACAAGTTTTCGCATCCGAGGCCCAGAGTGTTTAAATAATTCAGACCGGATTACGACATCTCGGAGTGACGGGAAGATGTATAGTCGATATCTAAATTGACCAGAAGATCGGCAGACAGTACGGTTATATATTGCGGTCAACTGTTCACTTGATTTAAGGATTTTTTACGATAAATCTTTTGCTAGTAGAACTGTATTTTGTGTCTTGACAGTGAAGGTTTCTTACTTTAGTACTGCTTTAGTATTAATTCTTAACACGCTATTTTTTATTTTGATATCGTAGTTTTAAATATGAAGTGTTTCGACTAACATCAGGTAATATTGGGTGATTTATGACATTTTCTTGTAGGCGTGGTACTTAGGTATTTCAATAAAATAGTTGTCTTGATAATTGGTGTAGTCGTAATCCTCAATATCACAATTCATATTTCCACTAAATAATTATAGATAATAACGATATGTTTCGATTAAGATATTGAATTGACGTCCACCGAACACATGGTCGCGCGCGCACTCCATCGCGACACAAATGGAACTGACTCGAATGACAAAATGGCCGCCGTACCAGTGCTCGGTGTTCGCCATGGGCATAGAGTAAGCCTACAAATATATTTATGATAAGTTAAAGTTATTATATCTATCGTTATTAATAAACAGACTAATCTATTGTTATTTATTTATTTATTTCTCAATGAAATGGCAATTTTTTCTTCACGAGGCTTGGCACTCATTTCGTAACTACCCGCACCCTGAAGACTACGATATTGCAAGTAACGTTCTTTTATGATTCCTAACGGCCCTTAATTACACCGAACAGCTTAAAATAATCCGACAAAAGCAATACGATGACCTCAGAAACTTTATTGCATAAATTACGTATTTAATGTTACTAGACTTGATAAAATTTTAAACACCAATTAGTAGTAACCTACCGAAATAATTTTAAAAGACACGAATTTTGTTAATTTACTATGTTAATGTTTGCTTAATAACTGTAAAGAACACCTGGGATATATTTAAATTATCTTTAAGCTACTTAACTTGTTTCAAGTTACTAATTGCCAGTTAATTAGAAAATAATTTTTGGGTTGTTTTATTTTTACAAAACTGCTGTGAACACTTCTAAAAGGTTAATCTTGTTAACATCTGTGGACCTTTTAATTAATTACGTAATTCTTTTTTTATTATTTGATGATTTAAATAACAAATTTCATAATTTTAGTAACCGTTTTAATAAAGATAGAAGTAAATAAAACCTTCTAGATTATGAGTACTGGCAAATCTAACTACTATTGTAATTTCAAAAGTTTAGATGGATGTTTGTTAGAAAGAATATAAATAAAAAAGTAGACATGGTATCTCCGAAACGGCTCGACAGATCCAGATGAAATTTAACACAGATATAGAACAAAGTCGTGAATTTACAATGCTTCTGTCATTTAAAAATATAACTGGAAAAAACTCAAAACATGCCAGAAGTGTGTAAAATATCGAAACATAGGTAATTTAAATTGTATTTGAAATAAAAACAGATATTAAATATAAAATGATTTTCAAGTTATTGTTATCTAAGAAAGACAGCATGTAATGTTTAGAGTTTAGAGCCGAGAATTTTTAAGGCGTACGTACTAGGATATATAAAATTATAGCTTTCGCTCGCGACTCCTTCCGCGTGGTAGTAAAAAAAATAAAACCAAGTAGCCTATGTGTTCTTCCAGACTATCCCCTACATGTCTGCCAAATTTCATTGAGATCTGTTCAGCAGTTTAGGCTACAAACTCTAACAAACATCCATCCAACCATCTATCCATCTAAACTTTCAGATTAGTAAGGGTAAGAAGTAAGTAATAAATTAAAAAGGAAATATATAACTAAATTAAAAAAAAAACTGCGTACAAAATCATATATTTATTAGATTGGTGGTATAAATCTCGAGGTCAGGAAGAAGGTAGTCGGTCAGCGGAGATAAATGGCTCTGAATTACTGCAACATGAAACTTTTACGACGCTTAATGAGATAAAGCGTTAATAATGACTTCGTATTTAATAAACTGTGCATTTATGTTCCAATATTCATAAAATATCCTATGTTTTAATAAAATTTAATTATAATAAACGCAGGTAAAAGATAGCGATGAAGTATTAGAGCGGGCGTTCACCTTTGACTAAACAATTGCACATTGTGGTGCGATTGTCGATTGTTTCGCAGCCTATTCAATTGTTAGTTGTTAAAAATCGACTAGTGTGCGTGACATATAAGCTCTAAGAATCACAGGGCGACTAAACAATTGTGCGATAGTTGTTGATTTACGAATCGAGCCTTAGATATAATCTAACACGTGTACAATTTATTACACTTGGGTTTCTAGAAAAAACTCATCTGTCAGTCTTACGTCTTTCGTAACGCGTTACGTTACGGTTTATCTCTAAATCAAGGCCGCGCCTAGGACAATTTGTTTGCAAAGTTTCTCGGAGGTGGAATATTTTTCAAGTTTTACCCTTACTTGGATAGGAGCTTCTGGTTACATCGTTTGTGAATAAAATATTATTCTGCTTGTAGTATACGGAAAGAAAAAAATGTACCTATTTTATTAACAGACATATTATTGAGTAAGTTTTTTCTGTCGAATAGTTTCATTTTTGGAACATTTTTATGTTTTGATGGAAGATAATATTACGTTTCGTTAAGAATATATTTATACTACTAATATTATAAATGCGAAAGTTTAGATGGATGTTTGCTAGAGTTTGTAGCCTAAACTACTGCACGGATTTCGATTAAATTTGGCATAGATGTAGAGGATAGTCTGGAACATATAGGCTACTCACTTTTTTTTTAATTCCACGCGAATGAATCGCGGGCGAAAGCTAGTATTGTTATACAGTCGAAAGTCATGCTAAATTTAAATGTTAGAAACTTGATTATCAAGGAAAACTATTTCTTTAAGTGTCTGCAAGTTGTTGAAAATATTTTGCATTTAACTAATATATAACGACTAGAAAACCTAACGCTTTTAAATTCCCAACGATAACAAGACCATTGTATACTTGATGGCGCATAAAGTGCTTTGTGGCGTTTCTTTTGTTTCCCTAACTCGTTTAACCTTTTTTATGTTGTATCGAAGCTTTGTTTTCCACAAGGCTTGGCACCGATTTGACCACTTCCCGCCACCGAAAGGGAGCGGTGAGTAGCAACTCACTTTTTTAACGTCAGTCTTGATAAATATAACTAAATAATGTCGATTTTGTTCTAACACTGGATTTTCACTACACAAAACATGTACATAAACATTAACAGTAATAAAAAAGATAAAACGATATACAAGTAACGTAAAGCCAATTAATGACGCAGCGAGAAGTGTAACGATACTTGATGATGTTTTCGCATGACTGCTAAATGAAATGAAAATGAAATAAAAACAAAGACGAGCATTAAATTAAGGATACAAACTAATATTAAAAAGAGGAATAATTTGTATTTCTGGATTGTTGTATGTATTACTTTTTATTTACTTTTTATTTTAACAGCTCTTCTCAGGAATTAGGGATATTTTCGTAATTGTTTTATTTACAAGAATAATATAATCAAAGTTTTAGATTTTAATCATTCAGTCATTTATTAACTAAATGTTATTTAAAATCAGGTGGAATAGCATAAAATATTATATGACACAATCATACTTCATACTTACTAATATTATAAATGTGAAAGTTTAGATGGATGGATAGATGGATGGATGGATGTTTGTTAGAGTTTGTAGCATAAACGGTTGAACGGATTTCGATGAAATTTAGTACCGATGTGGAGGATAGTCTGGAAGAACACATAGGTTACTAACTTTCTTTTTTTTAATTCCACGCGGACGGAGTCGCGGGCGAAAGCTAGTAATTTATACAATAAAGTTATTATAAACATAGTCGTAGGTGACACTTCCGTGGTTTCTTTATTTTTAAAGCGAAATAGGTTATGTCTTTGAATAAGAGATATATATTATTTATTACTATTGAATTTTTCCATTTCAAAATAAGCTTTCAATATAGAATTTTTATCAAACGCAAACATTATTCATAGCAGCAAACAAATAGATTTACTTAACACGAAAGGCCCGATTTATATGCGGACGTAGAATCCAATTTCCTGTACAAAAATCTCCATAGTAGACGAGAGCTAAATCGAATAAGCCATGTATTGGCCAATTGTTTTGTGTGGAATTACACGGGGGGAAATATGCTTGAGTTCTCAGAGGAATATAAGACTTAAGGCCAAATACTTCTCAACCTTTCTACTTAATTCAAGATTTCTTCATCAAGCATTAAAACTATGATTAATCTTTTTTGTTGAATAACGGAAAATAAGATTTAGTTTTATCTGTATTATATTACTAGCTTCCGCCCGCGACATCGTCCACGTGAAATATAAATAAATGACATAAGAACCCTATGTGTTCTTCCAGACTATCGTCCACTATGCCAAATCTCATCGAGATCCGTTCAGCTGTTTAAGCTACAAACTCTAACAAACATCCATCCATCTAAACTTTCGCATTTATAATATTAACTAGCTGTTACCGTTATATAATTTTAGTACCCTAAACATATTAATTTCATACTTCATACTAGTCATATCATACTAATATTATAAATATGAAAGTTTAGATGGATGGATGGATCATTGTTAGAGTTTGTAGCCTTTAGGCAGTAGTATACTTCTGAACGGATCTCAATAAAATTTGGCATAGATGTAGAGGATAGTCTGGAAGAACACATGGGCCACTTGTTTTTTTAATACCACGCGGATGGAGTCACGGGCGGAAGCTATGTTATAAATGCGTAACTTGATATGGTAAAAGACCTCAATGAAATTTGTCACAGATGTAGACCAGTGATGTAGAGTCTGGAAGAAATCAAGTTATTTTTTTTTCTTAATCCCCACAGACCACTACGTGGGGAACTGCTAATTGGTAATATAAACAAGTTTGGCAGCGATAAACATTTAACTAAAGTCTAAAAGCAAACAGGCAAATTAACTCGTTCCAAAGTGCACATACAAGACGCTACACAGTTTAACAAGTGAAGCTAATCCGTACATTTTACGTAGCTCTAACTCGGAGCATACGAAAACACGTTTACAGCAAGCAAATATATTTTCCTAGCGCTAAAGGATCAATTTATATGCAAACGTACGTATGTGAAAGAACGTAATTTCCTGCCTACAATTTGTAGATTTTTATTCGTATACCAAGAATATGAAATATAAAATTACTAGCTTAAGCCCGCGACTCCGTCCGTGTGGAATTAAAAAAAAAATGAAAGTGAGTAGCCTATGTGTTCTTCTAGACTATTCTCTACATCTACACCAAATTTCATCAAAATCCGTTCTGCTGTTTAGGCTACAAACTCTAACAAATATCCATCCATCCATCTGAACTTTCACATTTATAATATTAGTATGATATCTTTTTTTATTACGATTTATTTCGATAAATATTTAATTCATGTATGGTTAAGTTTTCAACGTGACTTAATCTTATAAGATTCTTGAAGTTTTACCTTAATTCTAAATAGTCTAAGAATATGCACACTTCTGAAACTAAACTATCGCACAACTGTTTAGTCTTACATTGATTCCTATAAGCTTATATGGAGGTGAGCACAATACTCGATTTTATTCGTGCAACTAAACAGTTAAATTAGCTACGAAACATACGACTACCGCACAACAGTTGTGCGTCCACTAACACTAGTAAATTGCTCAAGCTGAAAAAACTCTTACAATTTATTAACAAGCGAAAGAAATTGATAATTTACAGTTATTTGCTTTTCTTGTCCCATACTATAAATTAAGAGTAAATGACCTGTAGGAGTCGATTTTGTATTACTATTATGAAAATAATTTCCCAGTAACTCAAGCCAGGTTATGGCGCTGAGCCAAAAAAAGTATTAGAGGCTATATATAATTGAATGGTCGTAAATGAAGATTACAACCCGTCTTACAAAAGAATACAAATTCCAATTGTCGAATAATATAATTAAATGTTATTTCGAAGTAATATAAGCCAATCGTCAAAGAAAATTTAATGTTTCTACATTCTTTCGATTGGTTTTCTTCGAAAGCCGTTTTATAATAGTTAGTAGAATTTTCTAGTAATAGCTTTTGTTAAGTTCGATATTGAAGGGGAGAATGAAAAATTGCAATTTTAAAGCGATGCGAATTGAACGAAAGCTGATGAGGCGATTGCGTGCGACCTCGCCGACGGAATTGAAATCTCAAATGAACACATTTCTTTATTATATCCAGCACTTCATTAAATCGTTTCGAATTATATTAATAATAATTCAAGATTATTCCAAGATTTAATTTCAATTCTTAAGAAGAAACTTGGCTACCATTAATTTAGGTTAGAGGTACAAGTGAACTAAGTCGTTAAAGTTTTTATCCTGTATTAGATATAATTTACATTAATATGTATTTCAAAATTACACTGCCACACCCAGTGTCATCTCACTAATGGCATCCCTTAGTGCAAATTAATTAACAAATATCTACACTATGAGCATGTTTAAGTAACTCATATTGACGGAGGAGGAGATGCATAGGAAGAGGAAATATCCTGTTTATGTGCGTTTCCTCCTCTGACGGATAAGGTAGGCAACGCATCTGCAATTTCGGATGTCTATAGGCAGCGGTCTCTTCGCCATTTTGGCGGATTCAGGCGGCCCCTTGCTCGTTTGCCACCTTATGTTATAAAAAAAGTCTTATTGTAAATGGAATTTATGTTCATTACACACCTTCAAAATATACAGTCAAACTGTACAGTTAAAACTGAAGGTACGTAGAAAATTTTGAATTATCAGTTATATACATATACAAATTGAAAGGGTGTGAAAATGTAGCTTTATTTAATTTAAGTTATAACAAAACATCTATACCTGATACCTATTATCGCAACAAACTTACAAAAAAAGTCATCATCATCCACTTGCCCTTATCCCTTATGGAGGGTCGACACAGTATGTGCTGCTCTTCTATACATCTCTATCAGCCGTCATATCTGAATCCACTCCTTTCTTAAGCATATCCTCTTTCACACAATCCAT
>NW_013527594.1:144413-159577 GCF_000836215.1 Papilio polytes | reverse complement strand
ACAAAAAAATCCTATATTTCCGTCACGTATTTTATCTGTTTGATTATTATCAGGCAATTTACGAGAATTTGGTAGTACTGCCCCTAAGAATCTTAAAATTATTATAATATAATAATCTAAAAATTAAAGATATTTTTCATTTATACAAGACAACTATAATAAAGTAAGGTTAATCATCTGATCTGATTTTTTTTTCATAACATAAGGTGGCAAACGAGCAAGCGGCCACCTGATATAAACATCCGCAATTGCAGATGCGTTGCCTTCCTTTAATTGACGGAAGAGAAGACGCACATAAAGAGGACATTTCCAATTCCAATGCGTCTCCTCCACCGTCAAGTTCACTTTTCTTTTCCATCCTTTCCTCTTAAGAAAAGGTTGTAAAGGGAAAGGGACTAAAACTAGGCCACCGGCACCACACTCATCAGATGAAACGCGGAATTGCTTCCATTTCACGCCTGTTTTCTGTGTGGTCGTGGTATTACACTGAGCGAGCCAATCCATTCGTGCGAAGATGTTAAAGCGGGCTCTACCACTGTTAAGTTAATTTAACCTTCTAACAAGTAAAAGCCTTATAAAACGATCGATGTTACGTTTTAAATAGACTGAAGTTGAAACGATTCCCATCCAATATTCATTAGACACGTCTAATGAAACGCCACGGAATTTACTATTTCTGTTGAATCTACGGATATCGAAAACCACTAAACGGATTTCAGTGCTAACTAGCTACTTGAGAATGGGGCATAAAATTTTATGCTGAGTCTTTATCGCGAGCATTCGATATAAATGTGCAGCAAGTCGAAAATGACGCCGCATTACTGACTCCATTGATGACTGATGAAACATAAACTAATGTAATGGAAATGTAATTATTACTAACAAAATCCAGAGTCTTTAAGAAGTAGGCAATTCACCTTTTCAAAGGTCAGTAACGAATCCGTAGTTCTTCTCGTATTGTAGATCTGCAGCTCTGTTATCTGGCAGTTTAGCAAAGTTACTTACATTTAGTTAATTTTTATGTACTTAATAAGTGAATAAAAAAAACAAGACATCTTCGAAAACGCACGGATAAGGGCGTCAATGATCACAACAGGTCCCAATACTTTTTCCCCCTTCACTTATCAATATTGCAATATCTTTACACGATCAACCATATTTAAACAATTTATACACATATAATTATGCGAGTCATATTCCGATATACTTATCTACATTAGATTGTAACATCGTCTTAATAAGGCAACGTATAACTCCTAATTCCATAAAAGATCGACATTTCAGATTGATTGTCGATACTGAAGAGAGATCTTTAAGATTCGTTCCAGTATCCGATTAACTAGAACTATTTATAATATAGATACCCTTTTACCAAATAGTTTGTATACTTAATATGTATTCAACCAGCTATAGAATGAATGAAGACTATTTAGAAGAAACTATGTAAGAAAAAGATATACCATATAAAGATTAAAGAAGTTAAGACGTTATAAACTTTAAAAGACACAACGTTATTTATAATGTATGTCGTAACAAATACAAGATATAACCATTAAAAATAATAGTTGACAATAAAACGTTGCAGCCGCAAGCGAAGCGGTACTCTAGCGTTTAAACATTCACTAACGCAAAAAGTTTTAGCTCTTACAGCGAACAAACACATATGAACTTCAGCGAATGTTACTTAATACTCGTTATTTCAGAGGCCAATGACTTTATCTATTACTAGTTGTTGCTCGCGACTTCGTCCACGTGATTTAAAAATTATGTGCTACTCACAGATAAATTATCTTTGTAATGGTGAAAGAATTTTGGAAATCGGCCTAGTAGTTTTCGAGTTATTTCAAAACATACAAAAATACAATTTTTCTCTTTATATTATTAGTATAGAGTACTGATCCACCCCAGCTTTGGACGAAAAGAATGTACGTTTCATATCTTTTCTGTCATACATGCCTTCCCGATAATATGTCGTTTATTAACCCATGTCTTTATTTAATATTGTAGCTTTCGAATAGCACATATTTTTTTGAAATTGTTGCAGTCATGGAGCCTATTCAAAGCAAAAAATCAAATCTTTAATTGTTGTAATATTACAATAGACTAGTTAATCGACCCTGCTGCGTTTGATAAAAAAGGAAATCCCAAATAACCGTCACTTTAAACATTTCAAATACATCTTATTTTAAAAAACGTCTTAAGTTTGAAACTATTAATTGTACTTATCAATATTATAAAAGCGAAATTTTAGATGGATGGATGGATGATTGTTATAGTTTGATTTCCTAAACTGAATTATTAATTCCATGCTGACGGAGTCACGGGTAAAAGCTAGTAGATTAAGTTAACTAACTTACGCAAGCGAGTATTTTCGACTCGTCAGTCCATCGTTAACCTTTTGCGTCCGAAAACTTTATAAAAAACAAATTACAATATAAAATTAATTATAATAGATGGAACTTTTACGATTATTTGTATAATAAAACAATTTTTGATTAAAAACTAAAAATTTAAAACACAAAATTCTGTTCCCACCAACCTGTCGGCAAAAGTATGTAGAGAAGAAAATGTTCATGTCCATAAGAAGTGTAACTAAAAGTTTATGGATCACTCATACCACATTCACATAACAAACACGAAATAAACCGTAGACGTTAACGACGTCCGTGCTACGCCGTAGTCAGTGGTAAACTGAACTACGAGCGCCAACGTTCCAAGTTTGAACTTATCCCTCGGGTTGCTTCGGAAACACTCGGGTGCTCGGTGCATTCTCGTTTTTTTATTTCGCACATGCTTCTAAAGATAAACTGTATACCTGCGATGTTAAAATTATGATTTACAAATACCTTTTTAAAAGCTTATTAAAGGCTATTTTAGAATCATCCAAAATCTTTGAAACTGACATAAAGCCTTACACATACATAACTTTTAATATGATAAACTATAGTTTTTTATGATTAACTATAGTTAATACTAGCTTTCGCCCGCGACTCCGTTGGCGTGGAATTAAATAAAAAACAAGACTTCCAGAGTATCATCTGAGTCTATACCAAATTTCATCGAGATCTATTCAGCTGTTTAGGCTACAAACTCTAACAAACGTCCATCCATCCATCTAAACTTTCGCATTTATAATATTAAGTAAGATAATATTATTGTCGGTGAAAAGCTGAGCTGATAAATTTTAGTAAGTAATAATTGGTAATATAAATGGTTATTTTATTGTGTTCTTCTTTTTTTTAAGTAATTTCTTTAAGAGCACAATGCAAATGGAAGCAAACTGTACTCTTGTATGCTTTATCTCAATAAAGCTTGCTTAGCAGGAGTTTTCACTAATCAAATTCAATTAATTAAATTGTTTAAACTATCGTGAGACATAGCTTTAAGCGAAAATTAAAAACGGCTCAACTTTTTTTTCCCTCGGTACCGTCAACGGAGGATAAAAATGTAAGTTGAGCCGTTTTTAATTTTTGCCTCAAGTTCAATAGTTGGATTTCGTTTATTTATAATAAATAATTACTGCTAAGGTTTTATGTACAGTCAACTGCACAAATATGAATATTTCACAAACACTTAGAAAGTTGTACTCACACGCCTACGGTTTCAAAAATACGTGTTCACTTATTTGTCGATAGCATTTATACTTATTTCAAAGCATACGAATAGAAAAATTCATGAATGTTTTAACTGAAGGCATACACTAATTTATGAAATGTTTATAACTTTTTGCAGCTGACTGTACATTTGTTAAATGTATAAATTTTAAATTAATTAAAAAAATATTTAAAAATAACCTTAAGTGTAGGTTCAGAATTGATTAACATAGTTCACTTTTTAAAATATATTAAGATTTTTTTGTTATAGGTCACTATACTTTTATAGGTATTATGAAAAACATTACCCTATAAATACCTTAAAAACTTTCGCCTTAAAATGATGAAATAAAAACATTTTCACGTCATTAACCATCTTAAAGTAAATGTCATCTTTGGTCGTATTTCCAGTGATATTTTTTGCGTCTTACGCAGACTTATCCTTATGATAAATTACATAGCATTATTCATTAAAAGCTAGTGGAACAATCTTTCATATTCGAGTGATTTCAAAAGGCTTAACTGTTTGTGAAAAAGTTCAAACCTTGAGAACTTTTTGCCAGGTCCTGAAGCGTTTCTGCTCAAATGATTCTTTTATAATTCAAAAACATCTGCATCTATTCATGTATCACTAATTAGAGGTTTTTTTTACTTTGAACTTTAGACACTATGTCAATTTGACAGTTCAGTTAGAACTGAGTCTGTTTACCTTCATGTAATTTTTTTCGGAAACTCACATAAAAGTACTAATATTAATTAAAAAAACATAAGTAGAATTTTGTTAATTATTATCCACTAGCGTTTACCCGTGAATCCATCATCCTGGAATTTAAAACAAAACAAAAGCAAACTCCCTATTTGTGCTTTCAGATTGCTCTACACCTATGCTAAATTTCATCAATATCCGTTAAGCAGTTTAGGTTACAAACTATCTTTCACACTTATAATATTAAAAGATGAATCTCTTCTAAAATCGTTGTCATGTTAAATACCTATTTTCCTCCTAACAGAATTTCGCATCGTACCCGACACGCACATAAAACAGTAACGATGCTCAGATTACGCACTTTACAGGTGTTACTTGCACGGTTATAAACTTGACATACTAAAGTAAATCATTTAAATAACGTATATAAGACACCTGTACAGAATACTAACTGTTGCTCGCGACTTCGTCTATGTAGAATTAAAAAAATAAGGCCAATGTTACTCAACCGAACGTAGCTTTTAATAGTGTTTTTGAGTTATTTCGATACATACAAAAATACAAATATTTCTTTATAATATTAGTATAGATTACAAACACACATATAGGAGAATATTAAATAACAGATTAATTGAAGGGGATGGACAGAGAAGGTAAATATGGCGGAGGAGGGGACGCATTGGAAAAAAAAAACATCTTTCTCTCCGCTCAGTCCTTTGTGTAAGGTAGAACGGTAACAACGGTTTTGCCCATGCAATTTTAAATGAGGAAAATTATATCTTCTCTTATCTTACTAATATAAACTGGTTTAACGGATCTCGATAAAATTTGGCACATATATACACAATCTGAAATAATACATATGCTATTTACTATGTTTTTTTAGTGCACGGACTTCGAGGGGAAAAGTTAGTCTGTGGCGATGTATCTGGCATGCAGAAACCTCGACGGCGCATGTCAAGGAATAGGAAGAAAAATAAATGTCATTATGATGGTGGACTAGATCGAAGATACATCTTTATATGTATATAAAGAATTATTAACATACGAGTCTTTAGTAGTCTATTCTTATATTAAAACCACAACAAAAATAAATGTTGTCGAGGTATTGCAAATGTATTAGAATAAAGTAAAACCTAAAATTATAATTTAATACATGGATTTAGGCTGCGCACTTGAAGAGCCCTTTATGAATAAACTTTCATTTTAATGATGGATAAGCCACCTGACTTTGTTCACAGACGATAACATCACAAGGTCATGTCTTACAGGTCATAGGTCATTACAGGACTGTCTAGACGGAAAACTGTACCGCCCATTTGTTTCTAATAGCTTGTGAGAACACTTTTTTGACTAAACTATCGCACAACTGTTCAGTCGCACTTTGGTTCTTATGAACTTATATGGAAGTACACACACTACTAGATTTTAGCCGTGCAATTAAATAGTAGAATTGGCTGCGAAACAATCGACAATCGCAATTCAGTCGTGCGATAGTTTAGTCAGTGTGCGTCTGCTTTTACAATACTAAAAGATTATTATTTAAAATATATAACTGTGATTATTTGTTGCTTTGAATGTGGATTTGGATTATTGTTGTCATTTGCATAATAATTTCTTGCACAAAATCATACTTCATGCTAATATTATAGCGAAAGTTTAGATGGATGCATGGATGGATGGATGTTTGTTAGAGGTTGTAGCCTAAAAGGCTGAACAGATTTTGATGGAATTTGGTACGGATAGTCTGGAAGAACACATAGTCTACTTTTTATCCCGGAAATAGTTACGGTTCCAGTGGGATGCATTAATTTCGTATTTTGATGTTTACGCGATAATTCTGCAACGGTTCAACATATCTTATTGAAATTTGGTACAGATATAAATACGGAGTACACATGGGATAAGGTTCATCCCCGAAAAATGTCCGGTTCCCAAGAGACACGTTATTTACATAGTTCGTCAGTTTTTTAATACCACGCAGACGAAGTCGTGGGCAACAGCTAGTAAAACATAAATACAACAGAGAAAAAAGAAAATAAGTTAATTTTTTTTAACTGTCGCTGGTGCAAAACATTTAATAGCGCATTTTTATTTTATTTTTTTTACTTGACATCTGAACGACACTTGAAATGTTATGTCACGAATCTGCTTACAAAATTTTAATTTACGAAAGAATTTCTTTACATTAATTTACATTTTAATAGAGATAAATATTTAATTTAAATGAATGAAAATAAGACTATTACAGATAAAGATGTTTTGGACGCAATAAAAAATGTTTTACGCAAAAGCGGAGATTTGAGTAAAATACAAGCAGAGGTAAGTATTCTTAAATATAATAATTATAATAAAATTTTTTTTTACTAAAATTTTACTTGATTTTTAAACTGTTCCTATGTCTATACAAATCGAAACTAGTTTTAATCGACGAATGAATGTAAAAAGTTTCTGGAAAAATGTTTCAGATGAGAGCCAAAGTTACAGAAATACTCCAAGATAGGCAATTCACAAACCATCCTGGTTGTCGTAACTTCTGCCCGCCGCCGCCTTCGTCCGAAGTTTTACTCATTAATGACTTAATAAAGGAGTATTTAGAATGGAACGGCTACCTTTATACATCGACCGTACTCACATCAGAGGCAGCGTTACCTAAAGAGAAGCGAACCAGAGCAGAGCTATGCGCAGAAGTTGGTGTAAAAGATGACGAGAAATCGTCTTCGTTACCTCTTTTAACAAATATTGTGGCAGCGTACACGGAAAGAATAAAACGCAAGATTAGCAAGATAAAAAAGGATTGTTCATGATTTGGAATTATATTAAAAAAAACCTTAGCTTAACAGGTTTCTATTTTTAAAATTGTCATTTGAAAAATGACTAACGCATTTGCGACATTGAATTTGTAGATGCGTTGCCATCCTTTACAGGACGAAAGACTGGACACACGAAACAAAAGTAATTCCACTTTCCATTGTTTCATTATAAAAGGGTGGAAAGGTAAAGGTGCCTAAGATTAGGCCTCCCTCCTCAGAAAACCAAAATCCTTTTTTACTTCTGGCCCGTCTTCTCATCTCTTCTTCTTCGTTTGGTCGTGATATTGCCGGCCCATGCTAACTAAACACGATATTGCGGGCTCTACCACATTGTTAAGGTCTTTTTTTATCATAAGGTGGCAAACGAGTAAGCGGCCACCTGAATCCGCCAAACTGGCGACCGCTGCAATAGATATTCGAAATAGCGGATGCGTTGTCTACCCATTATAGACGGAGGAGGAGACGCACATAAGGATGTCTCCCCTTCCTATGCGTCTCTTGCACCGTCATTTCAACGGTTTGTGAATATGAATGAATGTAGAAGTGAGTTAAAACAATTGGTAATTTATTGGACTATGTTACATGGATTATGTTCTTTACCACGTAAGATATTTACTTAAAACATATCGTTATCCTTACAATGTATGGGTGGTGTAAACGTCGATAGAAACAAATGCATTCAGGGTGCCGGCGGCGGCGTCGACTGCAATTTGTCCGGCACCGCACGCGGCCGCAGCTGCCCGCGACATTTGTTACGAGCTAGACTACTCTGAGTATGCTAAGCAAGTTTATTTATTGATATGTAAGTATTTCTTAAGAGTAAGCCTGAAGCTTTGGACGACGTAAAATATTTCTGAAATATTTTTTAAGGCTTTTTTTTTAAATTTTGATTTCGTATAATTATTTTGAATTAAATCATCGAAATATTTTATATCGCTTTCGCTTCAATCTCTTGCTAAAATTTAAGTTTTGTAAATTGATATTGCGACATTTTTTTAAATTGAATATCTTCTCGCGTATAACTTGGATGTCCTCTTATAACTTTGTCCCCAATTCATGCGCATTACTCTTGTTAAAATATAGCTTTCAACCTTCCACATTAGATTACGCCCCATGTTCATTACGTGCTGTGACGCCGCAATTAATCTGTCACCTGTCACTGACAAGCGTTACTTTCAAACTCTCGTCTACGCAATCGCTCTTGTGACAACAAGGAGAACTGAAACATCGTTCTTAATTGGGCGGGAATACACATGCTAATGGAATAGTAGCTTGCATGTTCACGAGATGAATAAGTCAAGCTACGTACAACCTCGTCTCTCAACTTACATGCCACAAAATCTCGTATCCTACTGGCTACTTCCATGCTTACTACCAGCATGCCAGTTAGCGATTACACATGCCTGTAACTGGCACGTCCTACTAACAAGCAATGTCCCTGCTACTAGCGTTGGTGTCCGAAACTTATACGGGAAACAGAAATGTTGATAATGTTATTTAGAAGCATCGAGAAGAATATTGAAATTATTTGATTACCTTAAGACTCATGAGTTTTTAGGTACATTTTAATAGAAGTAACACCGTAACTATGTTTTAAAAAGTCGGTTTATTCCTATTAAGTACCTTTCATGTGAAAATCTGCGAGTTAAACTTGTAATATATTTATTTACCTAGATATAAGATACTTTAGGGTTCCAGATAAAGGTAGCCTAAGTATCTTAATCAAGCCTTACGTAAATGTAATGGAAACCGTTTATCTCATGAAATCTAACCACTGAAGTGTGCTTAAGCCTTTTGTATTCACTAATAGAATAATGTTAATATACCAATATATTGCTTTATACTATGTTAAGATACTGTTGTTTGGAAATTAGTAACTTGTTGCTAAAATTGTTCATTATTTTTTATCGTCTATTGCTCATTCATTGTCCAATCACATTAAAAAATTAAAAGTAAAATCCAAATAGTTTTTTTTTTTATTACTTCAATTGTTTTTCTTTTTTCATCAATTTAACAAATATGAATACCACAAAGACACTTTTATTTAAACAACCGATTGTTCAACGATAATACAAAAATATGTTTACTTACATAACATTAGAAAGCTAGCGTGGTGTGGACATGTTATGCGAGGAAACGATGGGGACATAAACCAGAAAGTGTTAAGATTGCATGTGGATGGCTACAAAGGAAGAGAAAGACCAAGGAAAGTATGGATGGATTGTGTGAAAGAGGATATGCTTAAGAAAGGAGTGGATTCAGATATGACGGTTGATAGAGATGTATGAAAGAGCAGCACATACTGTGCCGACCCTCCGTAAGGGATAAAGGCAAGTGGATGATGATGACATAACATTAGAAAGCTATAAAATTATTAATGTTTCTCTCCTATATTATGCATGTATTTTACAAAAATCTTCTCTTGAATCACTCTATTAAAACTGCATCAAAATCCATTGCGTAGTTTTAACGTTATAAGCATTCATAGCGACAGACAGCTAGAAGCGATTTTGATGTTTTTAGTAATGTTTCTGTTACTTTTTAATAGAAAGACAGAGATGGCGATACTTTATGCATGTGTATGAACAGTGGAAACAGATTGCTCGTGTAGATGTTTTTTTTTTTGTACCCAGAAACGTACAAACGTATTCGTCGATGCGATAAATTGGGCAATTTGCGGTCCTCACTCCACTAGGCATTGTTTCGCTAGTCTCTGGTTACTTTAATTAATTATCCAAACGTACCACAGAGTACTGCTTAATACAACATTAACATGTTAACTGTATTCCGTTGCCTGTTCATTTCGTTCAATGTCCTGTGTTCACTTAGCGAATTAGGGTTCGTATTTTACTTACATTTAGTTACAGAACTCTCAAATGTTCTGTCTATTTAGCGATTGATTATTCTTTACATTGGCACCAAATAACTAAGGATGTTCGAATGATGCTTCAAATCAGTTAAAGACACCTAATAAGTCGTTATACACATTGTATAGCTCCATAAATACGTATACCTTTACAAAGCTTCAAAAACTCGTGTATGCTTAAGTTTAAAAAATATTCAAGCACGTATCCGTTAAATACTTTTAAATGTGAACATGATTAACGAATCCACGGACAGGTACTTTTAAAACCTAAGTACAAAAGTTTTCTAAAACATACGACATATTTTACGACGATCAATAACATTGTGAGATTTTTTTTAGTATTTTTTTAGTTTTCTCAGTTCTAGTAATCTATAAAAGTTCTAAATATCTAAGACGCATAGAAGGAGAAATATCCTCTTTATGTGCGTTTCCTTCTAAATAAATTTAAATAATCACAAGTAGGGTTGGCGACAGGTAGAGAAAGTAGGTTTGTCATGGACAAAAACCTGTTGCGCCGACCCTACGGGAGCGGGAAAGGAAGGAAGATGATGTGCTTTTCCTCCTATGTCCAAAAAGGAGGGTACGCAACGCAACTGCAATTGCGGATGTCTATGTGCAGCGGTCGCTTCCTCATTTTGGCGGATTCAAGTGGCCGCTTGCTCGTATGCCACCTTATATTATAAAAAAGTAAGCAAATAGTTTGCGTAAAAGTCAGAAGAAGTGTAACACGAGCAAAGTAGGTTGGAGACAAAGATATTCAGAACATATATAGACTAGACATAGGGAAAATTTTTCACCGGTAATTTCTTGGAAAGGTACTTTGTTAGTTGTCAATTTTCGTGTCTTATGTCATTGTATTGACATGTTATAAAACATTTTACAAAAATTATAATAAGGTACAACTTTTGTTATAAAATAAACGAAACAGTGTTACAAAATAAAACGTTTTTGTAATACTATGTTCAATGAATCATATTGACATGTGGATTTGAGGACCTAACGATAGATAGCGTTGGTGAGGATCAAGTGAAAAATGTGTCAAGTAAAGTGTCACCTCTACTTATTTTTGAATCTCTGGTCGGAGATTTAAAATGCGAAAGCAATTAACACAGTCGGCAGATATGAATCGAGACTTGAATGAGTGCACGTAAAGGACTTGGATGCTTCCCAAAGAAAAATAATCTTAACTCTGCATTAAGCACCTCTTTTGCACTCTTATTTACTGCTACCCAGATTCACGTATTAACTTAAATATTCCCTAAATGTAGTTTTCTTATACTAACAATCAGATGACTAATTATGATTGAAGTATCTTTAAATTAGGTAATAAAAATATCAGAAAGTAAACAAAAAATATAGAAATGTCATCTTTTATAAAGCCTAGTCTAGATCAGTTTTAAATGTGTGTAGCGAGCTTAACACTTCAATGTTTCATTAAACTATTCTATTTAAAATTGCTGAAGTCGGCGAGACGTTATCAATGCAGCAGAACTTTTCGAAAATTCAATAACAAACTTAAGAAATTCAGTCAACTTGTATTTGAGTTTTGCTACCGTTATTTGTTACAAAGTTTTATCACGCGGAAAACCATAAAAGGTGACTCGAAAGTGGCGCTTCCTGATAAAGATATAAAAAAATTGCAATTTAATTTTTTTATTACGAGCTGTCTCCCGCAAACTTCGTTAGCGCATTTGGACCACCCGTTACGCCATATTGACAGCGCGGAATTAAAAAAGTAGCCTATAAAATGCCTATCCATGTCAGCTATCCTCAAGTAAAAGTCCAGTCGAAATTGGCCTAGCCGTTTTGGAGATTACCTGGAACAAACACAGACAGACTTTTTTTTTAAATGCAATTTTCGTTAAGCAAAGCAAATACATCATATTCCCGAAATCTGGAATTTTTCCTTTGATATTACAAACAGACACTTCAATTTTATTATATGTATAGGTTATCAGAACATAGAACTATAAAACACACAAAACGAATTGAACGGATGATAATGAGAGAGTCATATAAGCTTGATAAAACTGCAAATTTAGTTTTACATAAGCAGCGGGCCAAGTAAATTAGTAGTACTAATTTGTGCCGAAGGTCATTTTTTTACTTGCAACTTATTCACCTAAACAGTCACTGAATTTGAATTCAAAACCAAATGCCATTACAATCGTTCCTTTCCACTTTAATAAAGAAATTCCTTCCGAATAACAAAAATACAATAACGTTATTATTCCATGCCGTAGATTTTTGTACATTTTGATTAAAATTTAGATAAACTCTTAGAATAACTAGGAATTACTTGAGAATACACGCGTTTTGACAAGTTCAATAAATGGCTTTACATAAAATAAAAATTGGTCTCACCTGCAAGCATTACCTTTCGGTTAAAAAACAAATATCAAAACCGTTCAACTAGCGGCGGAGTTATGCCGTAACACACATTAAAAAAAAAACACAAACGAATTGAGTACCTCCTTCTTTTGGGAAGTCAGTCAAAAATAGAATGGTATAATTCGGAGATGTAGAAGTCTAGAAGAACATGTAGGATACTAATTCAGTTTTTTTTAATTACTTGCATACGGAGTATCAGACAAAAGCTACTTTATCTACATTAAAGGTTGAAATTGTACGTAAAAATATGGTGCCTTTTTTGTTTTAAGAAAATGATGGGAAAATAAAGTACATCTTTACCTGCACCTAAACCTGTTCCCGCAATAAAATTACCGGTTAATGGGTCACCATTTAACAGTTAAATAAATGAATCGTCATACATATGTAAATTATAGGGTTTAATGGTACAATTATAACATACTAGCTTTTACTTGTTTCGTGTAAAATTAAAAAAAACCAAGTAGCATATGTGTTCTTCCAGACTATCCTCTACATTATTATCAAATTTTATGGCGATGTGTTCAGCAGTTGAAGCTAGAAACATCCATCCATCCATCTAAATTTTCGCATTTACAATGTTAGTAGTTTATATAAAGTATTGATAACTTTTCGAAATAACACATTTGAGTCACGGATTTCCGACTCATGAAACTACAAAAGCCATTACAAAGGACTAAAGCAAAACTTAAATAGAAGTTGGACTGAATTTTACAAGTTCGTTATTGAATTTGCGAAAGTTTCGCTGCATGGATATTGACGTCTGGAGAGAGACTTCAAACTATGAAGATATCACTTCGGTACACTGTTATTACAAACTTTCGTTTATATTTACTTCAAAAACTCATACCGATAGTGTATAAGGTCGAAATCATACTAATATTATAAATGCGAAAGTTTAGATGGATAGATGTTAGAGTTTGTAGCCTAAACTGCTAAACGGATTTCGATGAAATTTGGTACAGATGTAGAGGATTGTCTGGAAGAACACATAGGAGTCGCGGGTGAAAGCTAGTATTACACAAACTAACTTAACGCCTCAACGTCAACTAGGTGGAAAATATACGACTCATACCTTTTCTGTCATATCCATACCCTTCCTTATACAAAACAGTGATAATATAGCTTTTAAATGGTGGAAGAATTTTTGGTATTATTTCTGTAGTTTCGGGTCCAATTTAATACAAAAAAGTCTTTCCTCTTTATAATCTTAGTACAGACTTACATTGTTTCTTTTTTGGAATTAAAGTAAAAATAAATGGTATATCGTTGTCTGCAAAAATTGAGTAAAGGATATCCTTTCTTTTACTTAGCGCGGGCATACACTTTGACTAAACTATCGTATAACAGTTGTGCGATTGTCGATTGTTTCGCAGCATACAAATGTTTAGTTGCACAACTAAATTCGAGTAGTGTGCGCACCTCCATACAAGCTCATAGGAAGAGAGACTAAACAGTTACCGGCAGTTTAGTCAAAGCTGTGCGCGCTCTTAATTTGACTTTGACTTCCATCTTTATCATTAAAATATGGAATCTTAAAAGTGGTTTTTTACATGATTTTATCATCACAACTCTTAGGTAAATAATTATGAAGTTAATATTTAAATTATTTAAACTTTTGTGAGACATTTTATAATTATATATTTTATAATATAAAAAATCCGAGGCGCGACGCGACCGCGATATAACATCTTTAACCCTCGACCTAAAGAAGGTTGGTGCCGTCACCGGAAAAAAGTATGACGTGAGTAAGCCGAAATAATTAAGTTAATATTTATTTAATATACAAACACTTATATACAAGTTAGTTGATTAATGGTAGTCCTAAATTACAACGGTATTGTCTAACTTGCACTGGCAATAAACACCGTCTAAGCCAATAGTTAGAAATTTAACTTCGCCAGGATGCTCTTCCTTTGCGCCACAAATTGTGAAACTTTCTCTGTCGAATTCATTTTGGGTTGCTTAATATTTTGACTGTTGTATTCTCTGACTAGCTGTTCCCGTGCGGCTTCATCCACATGAAATTATAAAAAGAAAATATTGTTTACATTTGTCAAATTCTCAATTGAAAATGTCTAATTACCATAATAGCCTTGCTTTGATATTGGCAGCTTGTAGTTGGTCTCTTTCCCACATTAAGGTTTTTTCCAATTAATTTATCTCCTAATTTTAATAGCGTGATAATATATAGCCTAAAGCGTGTCCTAAATGTAGGACTATTTACGAAGGAAAGAAGTATTCAACATTTTGCTGTAATTGCTGACATCCTACGTCACGAAGTAGTGTGTGTTTACGCTGTATTTTATTAGTATAAAAGTATAGATTCTTTGTGGAAAAATTTAATTTATTATATGAATTTAATTTTATTTATTGTTTCAACTTAAATATTTCAAATAGTTTGCAAAATATATTTCAAAATTTAAAAAAAATAAATTAATTTTATTCAAACATGTTTATTTCGAAGGTTTAAGTTAAAAATGCTTAAATATTACTTATTTTCCCGCAAGGTATACTTTTAAATAAACATAAAGTTAAGTAATTTAGGTAGATATCAGTATTCTCTCAAGTTTCACAAAGTTGAAACTACTTCAGCGCTGAAGCTGTTTGCAAGTTCAGATTTTAATGGAATATAAATTGAACGGAGTTCATAGATTGATGACACTTCGACTTATTATAAAACAAAATTACAATATAATATAACGATTAAAAAATACACGAAAAACAAAACAAAATGCACTAAAAACAAAACAAAATACACCAAAAACAAAATATTCTCAAAAAAAACAGTACACTAA
>NW_013527594.1:63259-142852 GCF_000836215.1 Papilio polytes | reverse complement strand
GCATTACCTTTCGGATAAAAAAAGAATTATCCAAATCGGTCCACTAGCGGCGGAGTTATGCCGTAACACACATAAAAAAAAAATAAAAAACAAAATATACCGACGAATTGAATACCTCCTTCTTTTGGGAAGTCGGTCAAAAAAATACAACGGAAACTACTAGTCACTTAGGGCCTGTCCCACCACTGGCCGAGTGAGGCTCCGATAGCTTAAAAATGACGTTATTATCATATAAGGGAACAAAAGCCGATATTTCCATCATATTTTACACGTTGGATTGGTATCAGACAATTTACAATGTGGTGGGACAGGCCCTTAGAAATTTTATAAAACTTTTAGTACACGTTACTAGTACATGTTTTTAGGTTAATAGTGGCAAATAATGCTCGCACCTTTATGTTACATGGTTGGAACATCGATTTTATTTAATGTATCACCTCAGTTAATGAATAATCGATTTTTGTCAATCGTAAGTAATGCGTACGTACGTGGAAATCGATAACCATTACATCAAATTACCATCAATTTGAAACCTGTCCATGTCGACGGTTAAATATTGGCAACGTTTAAAAAAAAACGACTATGTTTTTAATTAAAGACATTTATTTGAATACAGCATTCATTTGTTTTATTAATGGAGAAAATAATGTTTTTTTTTATTCGAAAATATCAACCAGGAAATAAAATAGAATAAAATTATCGGTGACTTTGAATGCTCTTCAAAAGTACTTCAAGGGCATTGTAAGTTTTGAATATATTGCATACTTCAAAACTACATTTTGTCTACAGTTTTAACACTTCTATGTAAATTAAATAAAGAAAATAAGATATTTTATTTGCAATTCTTTAATTACAATATTTCTTAACATTTGAAAATTCAAACGAATGTCTCATTTTATTTGCATATTATTTTAATGTTCGTTTTCGTTCTATCCTTTATTTGTTTCCGTTGTTTTTGTTCCGCAGATTACTTAATGTTCTTCTCACAATTTATACTTCATACATAAATTACCAACTTCATTAAAATTTATAACACGATCAGACAAGTTCCAAGATCTAATAAAACTTTTTTCTTTCTTCCGTATTGCAATTCGACCTAAATTAGATTCGGAGGTAAGTACGACTTAGTTAGCACTCGAAAACACGTAGCTAGCTACTTCTGGTTTAATTATATCGTAATAAGAAAAGTCTAATATAAAAGCTCGATGTTATATGGAACATATACTTATTGCTAATTAACAAAATATCTCAAATCTAATCGTACTATCTTATGTCTTACTAATGCTTTCGCCCGCGACTTCCTCCATGTGGAATTAAATAAAAAACAAAAGTAAGCAGCCTTCTTTGAGAACCGTTCTGCCGTTTAGGATACAAACTCTAACAAACATCCATCCATTTTAACTTTCGCTTTTATAATATTAGTAAGTATCAAGATGAAATGACTATTAAAAAAATCGTGTAAATTAAAAGAAGTGAAAACTAACCACTTGGTATCTCGCAAATTAAAACAAAATGGTACTCTCAGCTTCGAGTCGGATATCTAAAGCCTTCATTTCGTTGCGTTTTCCACTTTCCGATCACAAACTATGAGCACTCGACGCTAACCGTCCGCCTGCAATCTGAACAGCTTTCCAAAACCTTTGTGTTCTTTGCGTTTTTTGAAACCCTCTATTGTTTTTCCTGTAATTAAAAATATTTCCACTTCAAATTTTAATTTCTCGTATGTATTTCGCAAGGCCTAGCTTAAGTTAAAAGAGTTGTTATCTACGAAAAGACATCTTTAATACATTTAGCGACAATATGGCCGCCTGAATTAGCAAAACGGCTGTCTATAGACACCCGCAAATGCAGATGCCTTAATAGGATGAGGGCAGGCGTATAGAGAGGATACTTTCTCAACCAATGACTCCTTTTCACCGTCTTATCCAATTCTTCTTCAAATCCATTGCTATTATAAAGGCAGGAGAGTGTAAGTTGACTAAAAATAAGCCTCCAGCGACATAAACATTAAATTTAAACGATAAAAAAACGTTGATATGATTTGGTATCGGTTTGAACAATGTCACAAGGGAATTGTCCACAATTTGTTACTCTGTTTCGGCAAATCTTATCGGAATGTATCTTATTACTGTGGCGACGTAATTCTAACCCACACGCCAAATAACAGACCACGTTCGACGTGGTAATTAATTCATTGATTTTCGTTGCCTTGATAGGATAAATAGCAAAATAAGTATTTTTCTTAATAATTTATATAAGATAGTTAATATCTTGAACACATTTTTATTTAATTTACATTAATTGTACCTAGTATGTATCAAGAAGAGAAAATGTTAATGTTGCTATGTACCAAATAAAATCATTACTACTGGACCGATTCGAAATATTCTTTTACTGTTAAATAGTCATATTATTACTGAAAATAAAGGCTCCATGTATTTGAATGTCGAGCATGCGAAGCGGTGACGAATTGCGTACGGCCGCTTTTAAGTTTTAAAATTTCTGATGTATTTTTTTCAATTGATACCTTTGTTTCTTTTGTTATATAAAAGGTTGTATTAAAATCTTTTGTTCGAAAAATCCTGATTGATAGCAACAATCAATTAAAAAATAACGATAGAAAGGTTTTGAATGGGAACCTCGTATTTTTGTGCACATCACTCGTTCATATTGAATACCGTGAAACTCATCTAGCATCGTTTTGTATGTAAATGGGAGTGATTTACTGTAATGGATATCGTTTCATTTTTATAACTCATTTATGTGTCGAATAAAATTTTGTTTCAATTTGTACTTTCGATGCGATAACGGTTTTTATGATTTATTTCTAATTCACAATTTCAATTCTGTTTTCATTTAAAGGCTAGCTTTCGGTCACGACTCTGACTGTGTGGATTTAAAAAAATGAAAGTAATTGTGTTCTTCCAAACTATGCTCTACGTCCAGAAAATTAGGCCACGAATTCTAAAAAACGTCCATTCATTTATACTTTGGCATTTACACCATAAGAAAGCAGTAATATTTAGAATTTCATTGACAGAACACCTAGAAAAACATATGAGATTAATAATTAGTTTACTATCTATACTATTATAATAAAGCGTAAACACACACTTCTTTGTTGCCTAAGATGTCAGCAATTACAACACATTTTTAAACAATTCTTTTTTAGTAAAAAGCCCTACACTTAGTTCACGCTTTAGGCTGTATATTTCCACACTGTTGAACTTAGTTGGTAAATAAATTGGATAAAAATCCTAATGTGGGAAAGAGACCATAAGTTGCTGCCAACATCAAGGAAGCAAGATTGCCCTGGATTGTTATCATGTCATTTTGACATTTGCAATTGATAAATTGACAAATGTAAACGATGAAATGAAGTTTTATGAACAGCTAGTTATTTGATAAGACAGACAAAACCAACCATTCATAATTTAGTATTAGTACAAATTATCCTTCTTTATTAAAACTAATTCGCGAATCGTAAAAACCGTAACCTCTAAGTTCATTCTTTAAAACTCTAATCCACTTAAGAAAATTATGTTGGAATGAAATCCAATAACGTTAAATCTAAATGGTATTGTCGGAAGAGAAGTTACTGTGAATTTAAATTACCTAAATGCTATTGGAGTTCTTTATTTAACAAGCGTACGTCTTTATCCATTTATTTAAAGCTCCATTGAGCGGTGAAATCGACGATTATTGATTTATTTATTCTGTTTAAAGACATCTTCATACTTTATTTAGAACAGGTATACCTATACAAATAAAATTGAAGTGTCTATTTGTAATATCAAAAGAAAAAAACCAGATTACGGGAAGATGATGTATTTACTTTGCTGATAACGAAAATCGCGTTCATATTTTTTTTGTCTGTCTGTCCGCAAGCCGCGTTTGTTCCGGGTAATCTCCGAAACGGCTGGACAGATTTCGACCGGACTTTCACTGAAGGGTAGCTGGTATAAACGGCCGTGTTATAGGCTACTTTTTATCTTAATATTACGTAGACCAATTCGCGGGTAACAGCTAGTATACTTACCTTGGTATACATTACATTACCAATATGTAAGAAGTCTATTATTTTACAAATTTGATTAATCAGTTTAATTTAACTGGTTTCTATTCTAAAACTATCGAAATATATTAAGTTTTTATCGTTAGAAAACCTGTGCTCCACCTAGCTTTAGATTAAAAGAAAACTTTGTTCAAGTTTAAGTTCGGTACAAGTTCTGTAATGGAATTCCCTCAAGTTACTTTTAAAAGGTACTATAGAGTATTACGTAACTAACTCTATTTCACTATTAAATAACATTTCCACTATCATCATCACCAGCTCACTATACGTCCCCACCAAGGGGAGCTTACCCTAAAGTAAGGGATGACTAGGCTATAGTCAACCATGCTGGCCCACTGCGGGTTGGTTGACTTCACACATATCTTGAATTTCTTCGCCGATATGTGTAGGTTGCATCACGATGTTTTCCTTCACGTAATAACGTCAGGTAAATTATCAACGTATGAAAATTCGAAAAATCGAAATTCACATTGGTACACTACCATATTATTATCATAAAAATACAATTAACATGGTTTAAAGAATTGCCTGTGATAAAGTTGAACCATCTTGTTGCACCCGAAACTAATTTGAATGTATGCTTAGATGTATGAATATAGAAAAGGTAGAAGATTGCCAAGACCGCGCTTAATTTTCAGTGCAAATTACAACCTCTTTGGCTGAAAGGAAGTTTGAATACAACCAAAAAGGTTGTTACTGGCCACCAAGACTAGCATGTTTGGTTATTAAAAAAATAATTAAAACAGAAGGAAAAGAAGCGTATAACATGCAAGATGTGATCGAAATTATTTTGTAGAAGGATATTGTAAATCTATACTATTATTGTAAAGAGGAATTTGTATTTTTGAATGTATTGAAATAACTCAAAAACTACTAGGTCGATTTAAAAAAAATCATTCACGTTAGATAGGTAATTTATTTGTGAGTAACATAATCTATTTTTATTTAATTATACGCGGAAAAAGTCACGAGCAACAGCTAGTATGTATGTAAATAAATTTGTTTTGTTTTAATAAAAAGGTTCGTATTAGTACAAGTTAATCACCTAATGGAGGAACGCTGAATATAGATGTCCGTAGCTTCTTCCTCTCTGATTGTTGATATTTGAATTGTACACAGAAATGCATGTTGCACATCAAATGAAGATAAAATTTTTGGATGGAAGCGTACAGAGAGTACCGCCTGTATTTTTATTTACATATATAAAATAAACATGTTTCAATTTTTGTTTTAATAACGATGCACTTTAAAAATATGTGCTAAATGAAAGAGCACTCAGAACTTAAATTTATTTAGTACATATCATAAAGAGGAATTATTTGTATTTTTGTATTTATTGAAATAACTCAAAAACTACTACGCCGATTTTAAAAATTCTTTCTCCATTAAAAAGCTTCGCCATCAGTTAGTAACACGGACTATACCTTTTACTTTTTTTTAATTTCACGGGGGCGAAAAAATAAATGAAAGGTACTTCACTTATTTAATACGGCTTTAATTTTTACTGAAGGCTTTTAGTTTGCTTTTACAATACTAATAGGATTATTGTGGATTTTATACACGGTTATGACGAAATACCAATAGAAATAAAAAATAAAATAACATATTTTACATTTGATCTGTGGATTGATCCACTTTTGTATTACATCATTCAAAGCACAGGTAAGCTAGTAGCTTGTTCACCTTTATGCAAGCTACTGGCATTTGCCAATGACTGTCATACCATCTGATATTCCAATTGACTCTCACTAAGCATCTTAAATAAGATAACTTTTAAACTTCAAATTCCATCAAATTTTAGTCCCTTTTCGTTTTCACCCTTTTCTTAAGAGGAAAGGATGGGAAGGAAAAGTTAATTTGACAGCGGAGGAGATGCACTGGAAGGGGAAATATTATGTTTATTTGCGTCTCCTCTTCTGTTAATTAGGGGTAGGCAACGCATCTGCAAATGCGGTTGTCTATGGGCAGCGGTCGCTTCATCATTTCGGCGGCTTCAGGTGGCTGCTTGCTCGTTTGCCATATCATCTTATAAAAATAAATAACAATATAATGATGTCTGTATTTTTAAAACGGTGCTTATATTACTTTTAAGTGATTAGATTTTTACGCATTCTGTATAACGATAGAATACAAATTTCTCGTGCCTCCGATTTACGGTGCAAATAAATGCTGGAATTTAATACCCCACAAAGACACAAGACTGACATAGCCCAATACTTGTGAACGATGTGGGTCATGCTTTAGCCGTTAACAAATATTTCACTTGGTTTCACAGCTATGCATTATTAAAATTTGTATCGTCCCCAATCCCTACCGCAGAAATGATTGACGGACGGAATGTTTATTAAATAATTATCTAATTTTAGATCTTGATTTATAGAAAATCTATGTTTGCAACCTTTGTTTACGTAAGAATAACAAGAAGAAAAAATATTAATATAAAACTCAAGGACACGGGCATGATCGACCGGTTCAAACCGATAAGACTTACTTGGGATTCCATGTAACCGCGAGCTCCGCTAGTTAGATGTGAACACACCCAAAAACATTATATATTTAAAATTTCATCTCCTGTGAATTAGTTATGTATATGCTACTCAATTTAAAAAGCAACCAACGACTGCTGTTACTTTCTTTTCCATTTTTGTGATTATTTCCATAACTCAAAACATCTCAGGTTTAAAAAAAAAAGACGATAATAAATCTTTGAATTCGGCAGTGCAAATACAGTCATACGTGATTATTTACGATACGAAATGACCAGTTTTCAACACACAGTATCAATCAAATTTATTGACCAATCTACGGGCTAATAAATACAATAATCAAATATTTATTTATTTGACCAAAGAGGTCGGCAAACAGTTTGTGTAATTAACATGGGACCCGCACGCGTCCGCGTCCAATCATACGTGAAGTTGTGTTTACTGAATTTATACTGGTCACCACTGGACACGCTTCGAACTGAAGGTCTATCGCTCAGTCCAGTGTTGACCAATATAAATTGTTCAGTGTATTTTACGCCCTGTAAGGGCTTTGCACAAATGTTTTTTTTTTTTGAAGACGTTATGAAAACATTCACGTAATCGTGAATTAAAAAAGGATAAAAAAGCATGTGATTGAAAGTATTTTGTACATTTTAAAACATGTAATAGCAATTGTAGAATATAAATTAACACTGTGAACAAAAACGACTAGACTTATCGCTACAGTAAAGGGGTAAAAGTTGGAGTGTGCAATAAATTTGGCAATTAACGGTCCCCGCCTACCTGCCTAATGTGTTTAGAACGGGCGTCAAAGTGCCTTAATTAATTACCAACACACTCCCATACTATTTCCCCATTAGCGAGCAATTTACAGTATTTGTGGTCATTATAATTTCTAGTTAATAAAATCACTTGTTTTGTTTTTCATAGTTCTGATCTGAAGACAGCTTATGAACCCGAAAGACACAGACAGGACAAACTTAAAAGTAGCGGCCGAATACATAAACGACATTTAAATGAAGAAACTACACTTAAACTCTAAATTCCATCAAAAATAAGAGATGTTTTAGATTGAAAGCGATGCTTACGAAGCGAAGTTGTACGTTTCGTTTTGGTATTCGGCTTTTAGAAACTTAAACATAACTAATTTTCAATAAACACCGTATGCATAAGTTTTGTTTTTTTCTAAACTTTGAAACTCCAGTACCGTACAATATCTGACAAAAACCAGAACGAAATGAAATTTCGAACGGTTGAAAGTATGAAAGCGTACGAAGCGAAAATCTCACCGGAAGTTGAAATCTCCAATTTGTCGACGTTTGCAATTGCAGTAACTTATACTAGAACTAAGATTAATATAACCTTAAACCATTTCCCGTGCCCCGCGTTGGCAATGCGCCCGATGCCAGCGAATTCAATGTTAATATATATTTTTTGCAACTTTATGCTACATGAAATATTTCACATTATTACAGATTATGCAAAAATGCAGTTCTCACAACTGCATTTTTGATATACCAGACAAGCTGTTGTTCGCTACTTCGCCCGTGTGGAATTAGGAAATTAAAAACTGTATAGGTTACAGATAAATTTCCTCTTGTAATGATAAAAGAAATTTTAAAATCGTCCTAGTAGTCTTTTCGTGACTCAAATACATACAAAAATACAAATCTTTCCTCTTTATTATCTTGGTACGGATAAGGATATTAGTACCAGATAATGAAATAAGTATCTGGTATATTTTTTTACCGTGACAATGTTCTATATATCGGTGAATGCCGTCTACACGCACAAAAAATCATAACTCATTGTAATATTCCGTTTGAATAGAGCATGCAAGCGCGAACCCGAAACAAGCGATAGAGCGCCACTATCGACATAAGCGCTCATCTTTTGTAGTTGACATGTAAAATTATCATTCGTAATCCGTATTTATAGATAATCTATTTTTATAAGGTATTTTGGATTATTTTCTACATACATATATCCAGTCCAATATGGATGTTTGTATAAACAAAACACAACTAAACCTTGATCCTATATGATACCTCATCTATACTAATATTATAGGAACGATTTATATTTTTGTATGTATTGAAATAACTCAAAAACTACTGGGACGATTTTAAAAAATCTTTCACCATTAGAAAGTTAATTTATCTGGAAGTAACATAGGCTTTATTTTTTAATTTCTCACGGGCCAAGTCGAGAGCAACGGTTAATAAGTTAAAACACAGTATGATAGGATGCATACATTCAGTGAATCACAAACCGTAACTGCTAATTAAAACGCACCCTGTATAATTAACAATAGAACCCACTGCGTACATCGCTTCGTGCTCAATCGAACGCGAAACTATGTTTACCAAATTTATCGCTTCGATTGAAAACTTGTCACTGCGCGTTGTACCAAAACTGTTTGCTATCCGAACTTGAACGCTTTACTTCGTTTCGCTGTGTACTGTTGTTAATTCATATTACTATACTATTTAAAAAAAAGACTTGTATTTTGTATGTATTTCTATAACTCAAAAACGTGCACGAATTTAAATTCTTTCCACCTTACCACTGAATAAATTAGGCTATATTTTTTACTATTTCACGCGAAAGAGGTTGCGAGCAACGGCTAGTCAGATGATGCAATAAAAATACTTACACACAAATTATTTCCTTTAGGCATGTTCAAATATACAAATATAAATTCCTAGGTGTTGCTCGCGATGTTGACCGCGTGAAACTAAATAAATCTAGCCTATGTTACTCACTGCTTTAATAACCTTTCTAATGGTGATAGGATTTTTGAAATTGTCCCAGAAGTTTTTGAGTTATTTCAATTCATTTAGCGATGTTAAGTCAATCATACAAATATTAATTCCTAGCTGTTGCTCGTATCGTTGACCGCGTGAAACTAAAAAAAAATCTAGTTACTCACTGCTTTGTTAATGGTGATAGAATTTTAAAAATCGTCCCAGTAGTTTTTGAGTTTTTTCAAAATATCCAAAAGTTGAAAATACAGATATTTCGTCTTTATTAATATACGAGTAGATTAAAAAAAAAGATAATATATAGAAGAAAAAACCGATTTGAACAGTAATGCTCTCGACTTGGAAATATGTCATAAAACATGACTTGGAGACATAATCCATTAAGTTGTGGGTACATCCTCAATAATCCATTATCTCAAATAATTTTTCATCCTAAAGATCGATTGTAACTTTATCCTTTTATGTTGAAAGATTAAGTAACTTGTCATTTTTAATAATAATCTTGTTTGTGATCGCTTTTACCGAAGTTCCTTATTTTTTATTACCATTCTGGTTATTTTATTCTTATAATTTGTTTTTGCTATTCTCAGACTATTATCATTAAATAGACGATGTAGTATTTCACGTTAATGGGCCAAGTTTACGAAGTATTAAAATGAAAAGCACCTTACAAATCTTCAAAGATAATATTCTTCAAATAATGTAACAAATCCGTATTTTTTTATAAAAAGGTTAAAACCTTTACCGATTACATTAAGGAGATATGACATGAGTAATCTTGAATTAAATGGTCATAATTTGTTTATTTCACGACTAATATAAATGCGAAAGTTTTGATGGATGAATATCTCCTATTAGTTATCTCTAGATTTCTATGAAATGCCTTCTTCTTCTTAAAGTGCCATCTTCTTTCAAAGTTTGACGATCATTAGGTAAACTTGCATTCTTGACACCGCCGCAAATACAAAATACGATCTACTTCAGCTCATCGTTCAATGCAAGATTCACGGAAAACGATGTGTAGGTCAATGAAGAACATCCTGATTCACAAACGCCAATGGTTTGGAAAGACCACCCGTTCACATTTTAGAGCAGTGTCAAGATGCCTAAATTTGGAGTATAGTCTGGAAGATCACAGGCCACTTACTAAAGTCATTGTTTACATGCGATTGGAGGCATGAGTAAAATCAAGTTCTTATGAACAAAAAACTGATCAGTCAACTCGTCCTGGTTCGGCAGCCGTAGTATAAATTCCGCATAGACAGGACAAAAGTTCCCGTAAGCCGATATCCGATGCATCGGCCAAACTGCACAAGTTTTATTTTCATTTTTGTTTTGATTTCAGTTAAAACTAGTTTTGATTCAAGATGTTTCAGAAACATATTGGAATTTTCGGAAGAGGTATTTGTATTTATTAAATTCAAGCAATATTTTAAAATATAAGATGAACACTTTTTTGTGTTTCATAACATTGGTGTCTCTATTTTATTAGTATTTAACTTTATGCTTCGACGATTAAGTCCATTTCGTTACATTAACATTTTTATTTATTTACTAGATTTCGCCCGCGACTCCGTCCGCGTGGAATAATAATAACAAAACTAAGTAGCATATGTGTTTTTCCAGACTATCCTCAACGTATATGCCAAATTTCATTGAAATCTGTTCAGCCGTTTACGCTACAAACTCTAACAAATATCCATCCATCCATCTATCTAAACTTTCGCATTTATAATATTAGTATGAAGTATGATAGCATGATTAGTATGATTATTACTTCTAGCAGTTGCTCGCGACTTTGTCCACGTGTAATTAAGTAAAATACTAGAAAAAACATCCTATTTTACTCAGAGATAACGTAATAGTTTAAAATTTGAAATCGACTCAGTAGTTTTTGAGTTATTTCAATACATACGAAAATTCAAAAATGCAAATGTTTCCTCTTTACAATTAGTATATCAACGTAATAAATCAATGATTGTTAATTAACTAATTTTGTGGTAAGTCAAAGAAAAACGCCATAAAGTCGTTTCGAACTGCTTTTTACTTTAACGAAGGAACCTGATATACAATTATAAGTAACGAGCCATTTTAAATCTTTAGAGATGAAATTCGTTATGTTTCTTTTATTTAAACTGCCCTTTTGATATTAGTTGTATAATTTAAAAAAAAATAGTTACTACATTAAAGAATTCAAATTAAGCCCTCAAAGTACGTGGTTCGTAGTAACATTTTAAAAAAAATATCTGTGATTTCTGACAAATCATACTTCATACTAATATTATAAAAGCGAAAGTTTAGATTGGATGGATGGATGTTTGTTAGAGTTTGTAGCCTAAACAGCTGTACGGATTTCGATGAAATTTGTTAGAGATGTAGCAGATAGTCCGGAAGAACACATAAGCTACTCACTTTTGTTTTTTTTTAATTCCACGCGGACGGAGTCGCGGGCAAAAGCTAGTACCATTATAAAAATTAGACAATTTTTACCTTAGTTACTTATGCAGAAACAAAACTAACCTCAAATTATTAAGCGCAAAACTAAAAGGTAATATACTACCTTTTGAACCGTTTAGTTAATGTAACTACAAGATTTCTTGTACCAAGTAGACGTGATGCAAATTGAGTTGCAAGCAAGCACGCTAATCTCTTCACCATTAGTTGAAGTCAATCATACAGAACGGCTTTAGTCTTGTTACTTCTAACTATAAATAATGTTTCTAATTTTTTACAAAGTAATTTATGAACCTAATGTAGTTGAAAGAGAAGCTTACAAGGGAGCTTAATGTTTTATGCTGGGTTGCTGAAGTTTTCATTTATTTTATTATTACTTAGTAACTCATTTTTCTTAAATTGAACTTCGAATTTCATGAAATTATCGAACCAAAAATACTAACGAATGGTTATAAGTGGCTGGGAAACCGGCCATTAGATCCACTTTATAGGTAACTAGCTTCGCCCGCGACTCCGTCAGCGTGGAATTAAAAGAAAAACAAAAGTAGTCTAGGTGTTCTTCCAAACTATCCTCTACATCTATACCAAATTACATCGAAATCCGTTCGGCAGTTTAGGCTACAAACATTAACAAACATCCATCCATCCATTTAAACTTTCGCATTTATAATATTAGCATGATTAAGATGTATCCCTAAGTAAAACTTTGATATTTTCATCTATTATTTTTAAAGTATTATTAATATTTAATACTGAAAACTATTCAATACATTTATAAAGATCTTTTAAAGAACGAGATCTGGAATTCTTTGTAATGTTACAAGAACTAAATACAAAACTAGAAGTAAAGTAATTTATGTTTTATTGAGTGTAAATCCGGCGCCAGACAAACGACGAACAAAGAACATAAAGTCCAACTCGTCAAACATATGAAGTACAGCCACAGACTTTGGGATATTTCGTCTTTACAAGAAACATTTTCGTCAAAGAGATTACGTAACGAATTTGTGAAGCGTCATAGTTTTGAATGCACCTGCGACCTCGAAGGTTAGGCTACAAATGTTTGCACCTTTTAATTTCGAGTTTTTAAATAGAGTCTGTACTTTCTTTAAAGATCTCTCCTTGTTTGGTGACTTTACTTAGTTGTGACACTTTAGATGATCTACAAAAACCTAAAAAAGTTGAGAATAAATTAATTAATACCAACTGTTGTTAGCGACTTCGCCCGCATAAAATTAAAATATAAAAATTAAACCTGTGTTACTCACAGATAAACTACCTTTCTAACGTTGAAAGGTTAACTGGCCCGGTAGTTTTTGAGTTATTTCAACACAAAAATACAAATCTTTCCTCTGTACACCATTAGCATAGATTTAGCGAAGCTTTCTCGTAATTTCATCTTTATGAATCTAAATTCAGAGTCAAAATTTACATAACACCAAGAAGTAACAGACGTTGCTTAGCAATCAAAACACATAAACAATAAATAACAATTTTCATTCTCCTCGTCGGTCGCCGAGCACAATGCCGCGGTGACTTCTGGCACGAACTGTTGCCACAAATAATAACCATACCTCAACTCAGACTTCGTGATTGGAATTGTTCGCGCCAACGTTTCTGATAAAACCTACAAGTGTCATAAATGCTCCCTATTCGTATACTAGAATCTTATTTAATACTAGCTGTTTTTCGGGACTTTTCCCGCGTGAAATAAAAAAAAATAAAAAGCATAGCCTTACTCACTGATAATTTTTAATGGTGAAATAATGTTTTAAATCAGGCCAGTATTTTTGATTTATTTCAATACACATAAATACAAATCTTTCCTCTTTTACTAGCATAGATTTAGAGAGGGCTTTGACTAAAATATTGCGTAACTGTTATGCGATTGTCAATTGTTTTGCAACCAATTCAACTGTTTAGCTAAAATTCGAGTAATGTGCGCTCCTCCATATAAGCTCATAGAAAGCAAAGCGATAAATGATAGCTGTATTTGTTAATACTAAAATTATCATTATCTTAAGTAAAAATTGTGTCAGTATTATTTGAATTTTAGTGTAACATTTTAATACGAGCTATCTGCGTCATAACGCATCGTTGCGTTCAAAAGCCAACATTTTATAGTATTTTACACACGTTCATTTTTAATGTACAACAAAAATGAACACGAGAAATACTCGTACATTTAAATGTTCTTTAAATATATGTTTTTGACATCATTTGTATCTTTTTTTGTACTTTTTAACTAAAAAAATTTATGATAAAACTTTCGATGACTGTAAATATGTTTTAATTTATTTACATTACTAGCTTTTCCCTGCGACTCCGTGTTATTATAGCTTATGTGTTCCTCCTGACTATCCTCTACATCTATGCCAAATTTAATCGAAATCTGTTCAGACGTTGAGGCTACAAAATTTAAGAAACATCCATCTATCCATCTAGCCATCCATTCATCTATCTATACGTTCGCATTTCTAATATTAGTAAGATGTCTTAATACAAAATGTTATTGCTATCTTAATATTTACAATTAGAGTAAGTGGGATCACCACATGCTCATACAGGAGTTCTACTGTGATAACTGACTATTAAATGTGTAATTAGATGCGACATCAACCCATAGCAATATTATGCACAGAACGTATAGCCCAATTATGGGGGAATAGAAAAGTCATTCGACCCCGTACTTATTATGCACCCCATGTACTTAATTAATTACGGCCTTGTAGCTATTATTGTCTCGAAGTCAGAAGAGTAAACGTTGCGGTTTTACTATAAGATTTTTTTCTGCTTTTTTTTAAATCAATCCACTATGTTACGTATAAACATTCATAACAGCTTCATAGCTACCTTCGTTTATAACATAATTTAGGATAAGGATTTAGCAACGCCTTTTTCTTAGGTAATCATTCCCCACTTAGGGGTATGGAGCCTAAGTAAGGGATGACTAGGCCATAGTCAACCACGCTGGCCAAGTGTGGGTTTGTTTACACCACATATCTTGGGATGTTTTCCTTCACCGTAAGAACGTTGGGTAAATTTTGTACATATGTAATTCAAAAATCGAAAACCGTTGGTACAGCGGGATACAAGATCAGTAGATTACAAGTCAAACGCTTAAATCCCTGAGCCACCGACTCGATTAGGTAGTAACTAGACAAATTTCGATTGTTAATTTAGAAACAAGAATAAGCCTGCCACTATTACTATAGCATCATTTTGATTAATACTCGTTAGAGCTTATACCATACAAGTTAACGATGACGCATTTCCTTAATGGATTCTCTCTGAGAATTTTATCCCAATACGTAATGAATACCAATCACTCTATCGTTACCTTATGATTTATTGAATTTGGCGAACTTCACTCCACCGAGGAGCTCATATTTCTAACAGGAACGGCTTTCAATTGAAGCAATAAATTAGGCCGAACGTGTCGCACCAGACAAAGCAGTGAATTTTGCTCTAACATGCGGGCTTTCCTCGTAATTACGCACATCTCTCTGCAATGTTTCTTGCTAATGTTGAGTATTTCAATTAGCTATGTTAATGTGAAAATTTATGGTATACTAGTTTTATAAGTAATGATAGATTACTATAAAAACATAACCTCTAGCAAACCTAAACTAAATTAAACAGGTATTATAATTAACAAGAGAATAACGTCTAAAAAGACGATTATAGGATATTTAGAGGCAGAGAGTTCATGAACCTTTTAAAAAAAGCGAACTTTAAACTTCATTAAAATTATCCCTTTACAAATCTTTGTATATTATTATTTACACTAATATAATAAAGCGTAAATACACTATTTTGTGACGTAAGATGTCAGCAATCACAGCATATTTTTGAATAATGCTTTCTTTAATAAATAGCACTACAAATACAACACGCTTTAGGCTAAATTTTTTCACGGTATTAATTTTAGGTGGTAAATAAACTGGAAAAAATACTTCATGTGGGAAAGGGACCATAAACTAAAAGCTGCCAACATTACGGAAGCAAGGTTATGGTGACGGTTATTTTGCAATTGAAAAATTTGACAAATGTAAACAATAAAAGAAAGTTTTTATAATTTCATGCGGATGAAGTCGCACGGGAACAGTTAGTATTAATAATAAACTTATCATAAATAAATAAGCATAAAAAAATAATAATGACTTTTCCTTTTAACAGTACAGCCGGATTATTATTTATCAATAGGAAACTACCATACAAGGAATCTGTACTTACCTCGACATCTATTGAATAACACGTTCAAGCTAAGTTCATTAATGATTAAAAGCCGTCGTTCCATCGAAGGGCGTATTCTGAAGTCATCAATTCAGCTCAGCATTCATTGAAGTACACTCGGCATGTGAGAGCAATTAATTAGATTCCTATCTAAAACCGCGTCTAACGGATCGACGGTTTACTTGATTGTTCGACTCAATTTACGTTTTCTATTCCAGTGTGATTTATTGTTGTAGAAACTTCGAGATATGTTGATCTAAAATTTGCCGAGTTTGTTTTATTATTGTTTATTCAAGATTTTCGTTCAAACAATCACTCTTCATGCTTTAGAAAAGACTGATATAAATAACTGGCTGTTGCTCGCGACTTCGTCCGCGTGAATTAAAAAAACAGTAAAAAAAAATTCTATGTTACTTAGTGGTAACGTAGCTTTTTAATGGTGCAAGAATTGAAATTAGACCAATATTTTTTGAGTTATTTAAATACGTACTAAATTAAAAAAATACAAATCTTTTCTCTTTATAGAAAAATATAGATATTTATGAATTAACTAGCTGTTGCCCGCGACTTTGTCTACGCAATATTAAAATATAAAAACAGTCCATCCAAAGTATAATATGCCCATCTATGTCAGCTACACTTAAGGGAAAGTTCGGTCAAAATCGGCCCAGCCGTTTCAGAGATTACCCGGAACAAATGCGGCTTGTGGACAGATGGTAAGACAGACAAAAAAAATTTAAATGCAATTTTTGTTATCAGCAACGCAAATACATCATCTTCCTGAAATCTAGCATTTTTCTTTTTATATTATAAACAGACACGCCAATTTTATTATATGTATATATTTATATAATTTATATGTTAACGAGATATATTTAAATTATATTAATTAGTCTTAATATTTTAGGCGTAGATGTAAATAAATTATGAATAAAGGCTGAATGGTAAATAATATATTGGACACATTGAGGACGGTTACATAATCTGAGGGCGTGATTTATTTATTCAGTACGAACTCACTCCGACAAGTAAATGTTTGATAAGTACTAATGTTCCATGTCATGCTCAATGAACTATAACATGTTGAGGATATAGGAAACAAAATAATCCATTTTTAGGACAACTTAAAAGTAATACGTATAAATGTACTCAAGATTCATAAATAAATCTTACTAATATTATAAATGCGAAAGTTTAGTTGGATGTTTGTTAGAGTTTGTAGCTTTAACGGCAGAACGGATATCAATGAAATTTGATATAGATGTAGAGGCTATATAGGCTACTCAATTTTTAAATTCCATGCGGATAGAGTCGCGGGCGAAAACTAGTTGACATATAATTTTGAGAATAGGCAAATGAAGCTTACTTCGAATACCTGCTTTGTTAAAAATGTTACAAAATTATGTTAACACTAGCTTTAGACCGCGATTCCGTTTGCGTGGAATTAAAAAAAAACATAAGAAAGAAGCCTAATGTACTGCCTATTGTACTGTACAAGACTATCCTCTACATTTATGCCAAATTTCAACGATATCCGTTTAGCAGTTTAGTCTACAAACTCTAACATCCATCTATCCATCTTTAATATTTAAAATATTAGTAAGATTACAAATGAGAAGGTTTAGATTGATTAATGAATAATGCTTATTCCCGTGGTATATATACATTTTTTATGTTTACTTAATAATGTTAAAATGGTGCAATATTTCTAATTGAAATTCGGCACAGATATAAAACAAATTCTGGAGTAACTATAGGGATACGATTCATCTCTCAAAAATGTCAGGTCTCGAGTTTTTTTTTATTATTGCGCGGACGAAGTCGTAGCCAGCAGCTAGAACATGATGTCGTAAAGAGAAGGACCAAATCTAAATCTTTAAATAAATAATTAATTTAAAAAAATATCAATTAATGTCTATGGTTCGACATCGTATTTTGTACTTTTTTTTTGTTTATGCTTACCGGGACATATTTTCCATTGTGGAACCGAACTTTCTGGCTCACTTCCAACAGATAAGTGCTTTCATGTGGTTTGTTGGCGAGATTGGCTTGTATTATCTATGACCATATAGTTTGTTATGGCCCCAAATGTTATAGGTCCTTTTATATACAAACTAGCTGTTGCTCGTGACTTCGTACACGTGAAATTTAAAATAGTAAAAATACCTACTTTACTCACTGATAACGTAGCTTTTTAATGGTGTAAGAATTTTTGAAATCGTCCAAGTAGTTTTTGAGTTATTTCAATACATACAAAAATACAAATCTTTCCTCTTTATAATATTAGTATACTCGTAGATATAGACAAACAAGCCATTACGTTTCATTACGTTACTTTTACATTTACATTTTAGATTTTTTTAAGATTTTTGTTCTTTCTTTGGACATATAAAAATGTAAGTTTATTTACAGAGTCAACTTGCGATTACCATAAAAATACGCTACACTTGAAATAAAAAAAAAATGAGATGATATTTACCAGATCCCCGATTTTTAAAGTCTAACAAAAAGTGAAACGGACCTATTTTCTTACAAAAATAAGATGGTTAAATACGTTTATGTTTCTTCCAAAATTAAACGGCCATCCGAACCTTTACGCTTTGAGCCGCGGTGTCCGGACAAAAATTTGAAATTTAAATAGCCTGGTAGAAGACATTTCCAGGATTATCCGATATTTTCTCACGAAAAATGACGCTCCTACAAAGGAGATGTAACATTAATTTTATTCCAAGTTTTTTTTTTATTTTCTTTGAAATCCGAGTCTTTGTTCGTCATTAAATTATTGGAGAGCTAATGTTATGACCTTAATATCCGTAAATGAAATATATATTCATTTTATATTCAAATTAGACTAAATTTTACGAAATATATGTTAGTTATTAAGTGCGGGCGCACGCCTTCGACTAAACTATCGCACAGTTGTAGTGTGATTATCGATTGTTTTAATTCAATTGTTTAGTTGCACAAAATCGAGTAGTGTTCGCACCCTACATACACCCTTATAGGAATCAATACGCGACTAAACAGTTGTGGGATATTTTGCGATTATTTGCGACTAAAGGAATGCGTGCACTTAGTGAATAAATTACAAATTAGAATCGATAAATAAAATCCCCATGACGTCATATATTTTACAAGTTTCGATAAAAATTTCTGTTCTGACATTCATTTGTTTATTTAAATTGGCATTATTATTAACATTTTTAATTCAGAGTTCAATAAGCGTTAGTACGAGTGTTATACAACAACTTAAGTTCGCTCAAAGGAAAGCTTTCGAAAAATTATATACCGCAAACATTAGAGCTTATTTTCTGTTTTATTTTAGTGCAGCGCCGCTCTTAAGGAAATTAGGTTTTTAATATTACTTCTCTGTAATTGTTTCGTTGCTGTTTTCTTAATTTCTTTCTAATTTTCTGTTTATATTTCCATTAACCTTTGACTTTTATTAAAATACAAGCCTTTATACATTAACAGCGTAATATATGAAGATTGCACTCGGTGTTTACAATTATCAAAGTCTTTGTAGAGAACACTCTTGGAATTACTTTACTTTACTTATACACTTTAGTTAATATGTACAGTTAGGGAATTTAGCAGTGGTCTAACTTAAAAGCTGCATTCGTCTGAACGTTATGAGATTATTTCGCTGACCAATAAATAATACGATGCATATTTTAATTGTACGTACTATCAAAAAGTCAAGTGATACACTGCCAATTGTTTCTTTATTATTATCTACTCGTTTGAACAACTCACTGCTCTAATTGGTTATTTATACGATGGAGTGGAGTTTGTATTGATGCATGAAAACAGTTTAATTTATTTAATTATCAAATACAATCAATATACATAATTATAATAAATGTGTTTATAGACACCATTGGTTTGTCCACATATTACGCATATTTTTTTTATTTCATTAAAAATATTAGTAGATTATTGTTAATTTACTAATATTTCCTTTAACCATTCCAACTAAGCTCTAGGCTTGTGCTAGGATATGGTTCACGACAATAGTCGAATAGCGGGATTCGAACCCTCGAACGCTCTACCCCAAACCATTAGGCTATTGGCTATTGTTTCTGCAAGTGAAACACCGCGGATTTCTCGGACCGTACCGTGTCTTTAATATTTTTTCCTGAACTCATGGGACAGTAGCTCTCAATAGGTTAACTTTATCTCAGAGAGCCACAATAATTAGGATTATAGTGTAAATAGGTTTATACAAAAATGTTGAGTACATTTTTCATTTCATTTAATCTTTTTTCACTTTTTTGGTTTTCTTTCCGACTTTTTAGTATCATTACAACTAGCTGTATCTAATCTTACTAATGTTATGAATGTGAAAGTTTAGATGGATGAATGGATGGATGGATGGATGGATGGATGGATGGATGTCAGAGTTTGTAGCCTAAACGGCTGAACAGATTTCGATTAAATTTGGCGTAGATGTAGAGGATAGTCGGGAAGAACACATAGGCTACTCATTTTGTTTTTTGGTTATTCTACGCGGACGAAGTCGCGGGCAAAAGCTAGTATTTAATATATCTAGGACATGATCTTTTCTAATTTTCCTTTACGATATAAATCGTACTCTAGTGGCGCGTTGTGTTACTACATGGAATTAAATTTTCATGAGTTAATTTGTATCTTACCTTCCGAAAGACTTGTTAAGCCTTGCTTTGAAAAATTTCATCACGTGAGTTCAGAATACTTTATGAGCCTAAGACGAGTACACTTTCTGTTTCATTTATAAGAGTTTACATTAATATTGATCTTATTACAAATGTTTTTTTAGAGAAATATTGGGAAAGAATAGCTTTAAAGTGTGTGATCTAAAAGATGAATTTAACAGTTTCATGAATAGAGTAATTTTTTGGATCTAAGTACAAGTTTGCAAAATAGCATTAAGATTACGATACTAAAATATAATCATCATGAAGTTAATAAGCGTCGAATTTAAACTATTAGGTTTTAGTTAATCAGTACACAAAAAATAACAAAGTATATAAAAAATGTAACTGTAAAATTTTAAAACTGCATCTAATTTCATCTAAAATGAAAAATATTTTCCATTATAGAGACCCGACGTTTTGGTTTAAACATTTTTTTTCTCTTACTTTTAGTTATAAAATCGGTTTTCTCGTTTATGCTTTGAGCTATAATTGTGGCAGTTTATTTGTTGAATTTTAAACGACTTTGTAACGTTTTGTTTAATTTTTTGTAAACCGCAATATTTTCCATTTTAGTAATCAAGTATTTCTTCCATAATTCCCTTACTAACATTTATTTTTATCAACATATTTATGTTGTTGAAACGACTGTTAAATATGACACAGAGTAAACTCCAAATTACTTTAAGCTTTTGACGTCTGGCAAATTGTAAGCAGCGCCTAAGAAACGCAGTTTATAACAGTCGTTTCAGTATTATGCCGTTAAGGATTTATTTATCTCTTAAAACTCAAGTGAAATTATTGATATAACAGATATTTTTATATGTAAAATCATTTTTTTAAATACTCTTTAAATTCAAAGTGAATAGAAAGGTAAATTAAAACAAACATAAAGCGAAGTATTTGTTGAAGCTAATTAGTTAGAAACTTAATTAGTTAATTAGAAACACGTAATGTTCGTTAAGTAAACTAACTTTAGCTTGAGAGCAAACAGTTTACTTTAAGACTCTGTCTTATCTCAAAGTAACTTAAACAATATGCATATGTGAATATAAAATATTTTCTTTAACCATTAATTCGACGGAGTTTTCTGTAGCAAAATTAACGTTTTTTTTTTAACAACTGCCAAAATAAATAGTATTGAGTACAAACCACTTAACATTGATATTGAAAATAAGACGATCAAACTTTTTACTATAGATTCTAGTAAGTATCAAAACATTTAGTACAAGGTAATGTAAATTTTAACGATCATTGTTTAACAGTGGTAGAGCCCGCTTTAACATCTTCGCACAAATGGGCCGGCTCACCCGGTGTAATACCACGACCACACAGAAAACAGGCATGAAGTGAAAGCAATTCCGCGTTTCGTCTGATGAGTGTGGTGCCGGAGGCCTAATTTTAGTCCCTTTCCCTTTCCACCCTTTTCTTGAGAGGAAAGGATAGGAATGAAAAGTGGATTTGACGGTGGAGGAGATGCATAGGAAGAGGAAATGTCCTCTTTATGTGCGTCTCCTCCTCCATCAATTAGGGGTAGGCAACGCATCTGCAATTGCGGATGTTTATGGGCAGCGGTCGCTTTCTATTTCGGTAAATTCAGGTGGCCGCTAGCTCGTTTGCCACCTTATATTATAAAAAAAAACTTACAACTAAAAATAATTACATTTTCTGACCTATTCATTTTTGGTCCTTCAAGTCGGATAATAAGTAAGACGTTTTTTAAGATTATCCTATTCTAAACACCTACTTCCGAAGACGCAGATTTCAACCAACAAAATAAAAGAAAACAATCAAGCAATTATCTAGATAAAGAAAGATATAAAACGAAACGTGCGAGGTAATTTTAATTTGTTCAGAAGGCGATTTCCCGGAAAACGTTTAACTTCGAATCCAGACAAGACAATTTTGTGCAAATCACACGATTCGATTAAACAGAACATCACTATTGTTGTTCATAAAAAAGTACGAGTTTTGTTAAGATTAAACTAAATTTGTGTATTTTTAAAAAGATAAAAATAAAAATTTTCAAGAACCAGTCAATAAAAGGAAAGAAGACCAGAGGTGAAAAGAAGAGAATAGTATTATATTTCTAGACGAAAGAGAGGATGGTAGCAAAGTTTAGAAAGTAATTATACTTGTTACTTTACATAGCTGTAATGTTATAAACAAAAAACATATTGCTCCAGGTGAGGCTCGAACTCACAACCCCGGCATAGCTTACAGCGACTGTCTTATAAGTACCGTGCGCTAACCGATTGCGCCACTGGAGCGAGTACTTGCCAATATAAAATATAATAACCAATACTACAAATCTATACTATCACAATAAAGCGTAAACACACACTTCTTTGTTGCCTAAGATGTCAGCAATTACAGCATATTTTTAAATAATTCTTTCTTTACTAAAAAGCCCTACACTTTCCTCACGCTTTAGGCTATACTATACTACTTAGGGGGTAAATATTTTGGATAAAAAACCTAATGTGGGAAAGATACCATAAGTTGCTGCCAACATCAAGGAAGTAAGGTTGTCATGGTTTGTCATCATGTCATGTTCTATTCTATTCTATTTCTTGTTTATGGCTCTCCCACAGCGGATATCATGTCATGTCATTTTGATATTTGCAATTGATAATTTGACACATATGAACAATAAAATAAAATTTTCTTAATTTTATGCGGACGAAGTCGCACGGGAACAGCTAGTTCTGTATATAATAAAACTTATACTAACCAACTAAGGATACTTTTCCTTTTCTCTTTCCATCCTTTCCTTAAGAAAACGGATGGGAAGGAAAAGTGGATTTGACGGCAGAGGAGACGTATAGAAAGGGGAAATATCCTCTTTATGTGTATGTGCGTGTCCTTCTCAGCCGATTAAGAGTAGCCGGCGCATATAAAATTGCGGTTATATATGGGCAGCAATCTCTTCGCTTTCTCGGGTAATTCAGGTGGCCGCTCGCTATTTTGCCACAATATTATACAAAAAAAAAACTACGGGAGTAAGATAAGGCAGGGGAGATGATAATGATGATAAAAAACTACAAATTATTTACGTAATAAAACTAGTATATCAAGTAACTAAGGACACACGCTCATTCAACAATAACAGTCAAAAGTAACAATGAATAGCAGTTTAATTGGAAACATAGCTTAATCCGGTCGGCGTGTGACTTCATTTCTAATTAAGCAGTTAATATCATGCGCTTCGTGCCGGAGCTGACTGCGGGCTTGGCACGTGACGCTAAACTCACCCTCGATGTAACTAAAATTAATAATTTTGGTGTATTATGTAAAATAAAATGATATATTGAAAGAGATTGTTGAGGATTGTAGGCGGATTCTCAGCTTGCGTATATAGAATAGAGAGTATGTTAAAGCAGAGATCCAGTCTACAAGATATGGCATGAGAACTCTTACGTTGACTATTATCTTTTCCTTGTTATTTCTTTTACTTTTTCACAACATTATTACTACGTTGCCAACCATGTATGTTTTATGTAAAATAGATGTAAATGTTATGGTTATTTAATAACACATAAATCAAATTCGAGTTGAAACAATTCTGAATACAAAACAATCCTATCACGTTTCCGACGCTTAAAATAAACAGAGCCGAGTTACTGCACTACCAGAGCGTTACCATTGATTCTCGAATCAAACTCGAATCACGTTGACTTCTTGTGAGTTTATAAAAACAATTTAAAGCATTTTACATATATACTGTATTATACTGTAGTTCAAACAGCAATTTTCTTACTCTTTGCTCTTTAATTGTTTAATGGGTACATAATTTAAGCGAAAATTAATTAAGAACGGCTCAACTCACGCTTTTATACACATACTTAACACACATACATAGTTAATTTTGTAAGTGAAACGTTACAGACATGTAGAAATAAAAAAATCATTTATTCAGACATTACCATCAAGCGTTTGACAGAAAAAAATAAAATTTTGATATCCTATTTATAGAAAAAAATGAATGTAACATATGAAAATCGAATAATTATTCAATAAAAAACATTAATCGAGTTTCAATAGTAGCGGCGACTTCCTTTCCATACAAGCTAGATCGAACATGTCTAAATACATGTTATATTGTTATACCAACTGCTTGCATACACTGTTTATATTTAACGAGAAGCGGTCATGTATTCAGCATAAATGCTGCAAATGGTATTGTCTTAAGGTAATATATTGTTCATGTATATCGCAACTAGCTATCGCCCGTAACGTCGTTTGCTCGGAATAAATAAAACATTTGTTCTTCGAGACTTTGTTCTTGATCTTTGCTTAATTTTAGCGAAATCTGTTTAGCCGTTTTGGAGATACATAATCAATCCAACCATCTTTCGCATATATGTTTTTGTTTTTATTATTTAAAAATACATATCTGATTTTAATTTATATTAACTTGCTACAGGGGATGTCGCAGACCTCAAATTTATTCAATTCTTTGAATTTTACCAATGCATTTAAACCGTTATATGCGACAAGAGTGGAAATGCTTATGAATTTCATTCCATTAATTAGAAATTTAATTCTAATAAAGAAACATCTGGAAAGATAAGTTAAAGGCTAAAGGTCGTAACTCGTCTAATTAAAAAAGGTAGGTCTTTGCATAAATTGCCAGCAATTAAATTAATACTTTAAATAAGACATGATTTAAAGTACTTTTATAACAGCGACTCTAGCAATTGGTAATTAATTTGCGATAGCATTTATCAATGTTTATTAAAATAACTAGCTTTCGCCGCCGACTCCATCTGCATGGAATTAAAAAGCCTATGTGTTCTTATAGACTATCCTCTACGTCTGTTCCAAATTTCATAAGGATCCGTTCAGCAGTTTAGGATACAAAGCCCTAATAAACATCTATCAATCTAAATCTAAACTTTCGCATTTATAATATTAAGTAAAAATAAGATTCCTTCGATTCTATAATTAATAATCTACTATTAACTTTGAATAGAACTGTAAAACTCAATAGAAACTAAAACATACGTCGAAACAGTCCCGCAAAATGCAGATAATAATCGCTATAATTTACCGTCCGTTCGTATCCGTGGCAATTACCAAAGTTAACTGCGATCAAGATTCGCCTAACTAACGCCGACGTCTGGCACCTTGTGTACCGAATCAGCTTTGCTATGTATTGAATAAATCACTAACCAACGCTTTGTAGCAATGAAATATACAGACATAAGTTCATTTATTTTAATTCTTCAGCAAATCGTTACTACTTATTAATAACAAATGAGTAAATCTGTAATTTTTAAATTGACTAGATTTTTCCTACAACGTTATTCACGCGAAATTAAAAAATATAGTTACTATGTGTTCTTCCAGACTATGATCTACATTTGTAACTTTTAATCAGATCTTTATTGGCGTTTTAGAGATACATTCAAACATCCATCCAAACTTTTTTGTATAATTGCAGGACTAAAATGTATCAAGTTTAATAGCGCTGAGGGAGATCAATTTCTGCACTCCATCTTGCTCTTAGCTAACTTGTAAAAAAAGTATGTAACTTAAGCGTAAAATAAATACAAAGCTATTAAAATACAAACAGTTAAGGAATCTTGAGATGAATAAGAAACAAACAAAAGAAAGTATTCTAACAACGTTAGATTTTATACATCGTCCCGCTTCAATAGTCCAGACCTTTTGTACAGGTCGTAAATTGTTCTATGCAAGTCCATGAGTCCGAATGTAAAGTCTGTATCGACCAGAGCCTTATTGTTCGAGTTCTAACCGCCGAGAGACTAGATGTATAGGTAGAGCTTGCGACTATACCAGTGGAAATAAAATCATGCAAAGTTACGTAGGTAATAATGGTTAACCTTTTTAGTGTGAGTTACAGATTCTTTTAAGAATTTTAATCAAAAATACATAAATGATAAACAAATTTTATTGAGTATCAGTAGTTTTTACATCTCAAAATTATTTAAGAGTGTATCTATACTTCTATACTTGTATAACAAAGCGTAAACACTCACTATATCGTGGCGCGGGATGTTAGCAATCACAGTATATTTTTAAATAATAATCTCTTTAATAAAAAGCTCTACACTAACGACACGCTTAAATTTTTACGCTATTAAACTAAGGGGGTAAATAAATTGGAATGTTGGCGCCTATGTCACCTTCATATGGATCCCTAATGATCGACTACGGACATCACTAGCAACAGCGACACACGGACATCCCTATTGTACATTCATTCACTCCCTTGCACTTCGTCTGTCAATCTGCGCGGTCATGCATCGTATCTCGCGCTAATCTAATCATTCTTATTACAACCAAAATGTAACAAAGTAATTAAACAATCAGGAAGCTAAGTACCGGCGTTTCATTATGTCCATACAATAAGCATAAACATGGAAAAAAAACCCTTCATGCGGGAAAGGGTGCCATAAACTACAAGCTGCCAATATTAAGGAAGCAAGTTTGATATCATAAAGGTTTGACATTTGCAATTGAGAAATTGAGAAATTGAGAAAATGTAAACAATAAGATAAAGTTTTTGTAATTAAATTATAAATATTGTCGGTTTAAATATACATCGAGTTAGTTCTTAACTTTAAAGTAAGGTCAAGTTAAGTAAGTTAGAAGTTCAAATACAAGTTTTCAAGAGAAGTTTATCAAGTTTCACGAAATATATATTGACAACCAAGCAGTTGCTTTAAATTGCATACTCTCTTCAGACTGTGGTTTGTGTGACGTATTATTTTAATAAAATAGTTCTCAATTCTGCTTCTTACACTTTATAAATATCATTTTCAGAAAATTGCAAGATTCTTGCTTCCACTTTTTTATTTTTTTCTTTTTGTAGTCAAGTCAAAGTTGTAAAAATATTGTTTTATGAAAATCATATGCTTTCATTGTTCTTATATATGACTTAATCTAAAAAGCAAATAACGGAAAGCACAATTATCAGACTTGTGCAAGTAAAAACCAAAATAATGTTTTTAAAAAAGGTCGTCTAAGAAAGTCTGAAAGAGCGCGTACTGGCCACTCAACCCCAGGGCCTCATCAATTATCAGATTCGATTTTGGAATACATATGTAATATCAGATTTCAGTTATAAATGCATAAAATAAGCTCGCAATTAATTTTATTGTTTGCGGTTAGTTACAAATATTAATGCGGTTCGTTTTCCACAAAATAAGTACATATTTGGTAATGCATAATTTAAAATTATTTTATTACTAGCTTTCACCCGCGACTTCGTCTGCGTGGAATTAAAAAAAAAACAAAAGTGAGTAGCATATGAGTCCTTCCAGACTATTCTCTGCATCTATACCAAATTTCATCGAAATCCGTTAAGCCGTTTAGGCTACAAAGTCTAACAAACATCCATCCATCTAAACTTTCGCATTTATAATATTAAAAATTTGATTTACATTATCATACTTGGCATAAAATCCATTCAGATTATTTTAATTACGTTAGATAATATTTTAATTTTAAAATAACTTTTGCCCGCGACTTCTTTTGCGCGGAATTAAAAAAACTTAGCATGTGACATATGTTCTTCCAAATATTTTACATGTGTGTAAGACACACTTTTGAAATCCATTAGGAAACGGCCTTCGTAGTAATCCAACGAAATAGGGTGTTAGTATTTATTAAGCTGTTGTTTTTTTAATTAATTGTCTATACTATTATAATAAAGCGTAAACACACACTTTTTTGTTGCCTAAGATGTCAGTAATTACAGCATATTTTTGAATAATTCTTCTTTTAATAAAAAGCCCTTTACTTACGTCTTGCTTTAGGCTATATATTTTCACGCCATTAAACTTAGGAGGTAAATATATTGAAAAAAACCTAATGTGGGAAAGAGACCATAAGTTGCTGCAAATTTCTAGAAAGAAAGATTGCTAAGGTTTGTCACGTCATGTCATTTTGACATTTGCAATTGATAATTTGACAAATGTAAACACTAAAATCAAATTTTCATAATTTCATGCGGATGAAGCCGCACGGGATCCGTTAGTTTTTAATGTAGACTTAAGATGTGATAATTTGTGATCTTATCTATAGTTTTTATTGTAATTTTAACGTTTTAACTTTAACGGTGGGTAAGAATTTTAAGCACTTGACTTGTAATCTACAGATCTTCGGTTCGAATCCCGCTATACCAATGTGATTTTCAATTTTTAGAATTTTATATGTACATAATTTCCCCGACGTTCTTACGGTGAAGGAAAACATTGTGTTGCTTGCACATATCGGTGAAGAAATTCAAAGATATGTGTGAAATCAACCAACCCGCTAATTTAGGCTTCGAGCCCCTCAGTGGGGACATATTGTGAGCTGGTGATGATATGCTAGGATATAATATGGTATTTTAAAGTTAATAAACGTTCGCTAAGATAGAGATGTATTTAATTACTCTCACTTAAAATTTTATAACGAACATTTGCTTAAAATCTTTATTCATGTCAAAAGTACGCTTATAAATGTATTTTTCATGCTAACTAGTTGAGTACATTTCATGTGAAAGTTCAAAAAGCTTTTCGAATTTTTATATTAATATTTACTAGTGCTTTTGGAACTGTTTACAAATTTGTAACATCATACAGTCCTGTAATTCGATTAAACAGACGTTAAAATCACTTTCATGTTGATCTGAGATTTTACTATCCATTTTTATGTTTAGGAAACTGTTAGAAAAACTAATAGCTTGAGACTAGCTGTTGTTCACGACTTCGTTTACGTGTAAATAAAAAGTATAGTCTGTGTTACTCACTGATAACGCTTTTAAACGGTTTAAGAATTTTTGAAAAGGGCCCAGAACCTGTTGAGTTATTACAATACAAACATAAAAAATACAAATCTTTCTGTTTTTTTTTTTAATTTACGTGTACTTTTTATAAATCAAAGAACAAATGAATAGCTTAGAACAGCTGTTTCATGCATATTACCTTGTTGTGAATTCATTTGTACCGCGCCTCCCCGGAGACTTATTTAGCTCTGTTGAAAAATTTCATTACCTCCAAGAAAAACAATCTTTTTTTATTCATCCAAAACAATATTGAATAAATAAAAACGTAGTAATACTTCAATTTATTTATTCAAATGACTATTATAAATTGATTTAGTTATTTTCACATATATTATTCAGAACTAACCCTCGTGCGGCTTCATCCGCATGAAATTATAAAAACTCCACACTTTGTTTATATTTGTCAAATTCTCATTTGCAAATGTCAAAATTACCGTTACCATAATAACCTTGCTTCCTTAACGTTTTCAGTTAGTAGTTTATGGTCTCTTTCCCACATGAAGGTTTTGTCCAATTTATTTACCCCCTAAGTTTAATATCGTGAAAAAATAAGCGTAAAGCGTGTCGTAAGTATAGGGCTATTAATTAAAGAAAGAATTATTCAAAAATATTCTGTGATTGCTGACATCTTACGTCACGAAGTAGTGTGTGTTTACGCTATATTATACGAGTACTAGTATAGAGTATAGATTTATGTTCAATGTCACAAGCTAAGTGGAAAATTAGATTCAATTAATTACCACGTCTGTTGTAGTTTACCGTAAAGATTTCATTTGTCGAATTATATTACTCTGACACTGTTTCTAAAATGCATATGTACACGAGGGTAGAATACCAAAACATAGCAGTATACAGTGCAGTGCTACTACATAAATCGCTATTACTATTAAAATTGTTTTATGTACAGTCCAGTTCCGTCACGCCGTTGTGCAATAATGAATACTGCTCTGTATCGTACTTCTGTACTCGTGTGAAATAAAATAAGACCGTTTTATATATAGTAGAAAGCGCTGGCAAGGCGCCCGGGAAGACAATTTGCTGCAAGCAGCGAAATTCAATAATATACTTATTTAATAAATCAGCATTTAATTTTCACAACACTATATTAACTACTCTTTATCTAAAGACGTATTGTCAACTATACATTTACTGAGTTGTTAAGTGATTCCTAAGGATGTGATGTCGACTGAGAAGTCTACAGTAAGAAATTGTTACTACAAGTATAATTGTTATAAGGTAGTTTGGTAATAAGAGGAATAGAATTTTTGAATTACTCGTGGGTAGAAACTTTTCCTGTGGTGTCATGACGTCACGGGTTGATTGATTGGGACACACTAACGCGGTGTTAGTGGAAGTTATCATGCATTTAAAATATTGTTTTTTTCTTTATTTTAATTGGCAATTTTACGTTTTATTCCTCAGTTAACTGAGTAATTCGCGACATTTCTAAACTCACGACAAGTATAGTAAATGGGAAGTAATTTCTCAATGTATTAAGTAAAAGTCGAGGTCGATTCCAATCAAGTCCGACGGCTACACGTTCAATAGATAGCTTTAGCCAATATCTTCAAGTCTATTAAAGGACACAAAAGCTCTACAAACTACAAAGACCAGATTTAAGGAGATAAATGTTACATTAATGTACTCATGATGAAAAAAACTTCACAATATACGATGAGGGTAAATGTTTCGTCATTTTCGTAATTTATTATAGTTAATACTAACAAAGCAACCCAGCTTTGACTAGATGGAAAAATACGTATCCATTTTTATACCCTTTCTGTAGGTTAAATATCCTTGTTACTCAGTGATAACGTTGAAAACATTAGATACAGTAGTTTCTAAGATTATACATTGCAAATAGGTATTCATTTTTATAAGAGAAGGGGGCAAACAAGAAAATCGAAGTTTTCATCGACGCCCATAGACATTCGTATTACCAGAGGTACTGCAGTTGCGTTGCCAACCTTTGAGTATGTGACATGCTCGCTTCTTTAAGGACTATAAGTCATAGCGGTTTGGAAATACCGCTAAGGAGATTTATATAGTGTTAATTTTAGCAAGAACTATAATCCGGTGTCACTTCACTCTTAATTTTAAATGATAGCCACGTCTATTTAATTACATAAGTCTTCAAATAATCTATTAAAATATTCTACTTTAATTTCAATACATTGTAATTTAATACTCACCATTTTACAATTAATTTCATGTCACTAGAAATTAATTTTGATTCGAAACTGCTTGTTAACAATTTCAATGATGATATTATTTTGATTAAATTATGACAAAATTACAGGCTTGTATTATTTTAATTACATCTGCATGTCGCTCGTGTTCTAATAAAGTAGCCATTAATTATCACCAGAATAATTACAAGCTCTTAGCTTCTCTATAACACGGCTAAACGCACGTGACAACCTTCGGTGTAGGCACCGACCAGTTTCAGACACGTCGGTGTGCTTCTTCATGGTGAGTGGTTACCGGCTTTATTTGCTATCGCGTTGCGTCGATCACTGCGTGTCATAGCAACGACATAGACATAGACGTGACGCAATAGCGAATGAAGTGAGTAACCACTCATCCTGAAGAAGGACCCCAGACGAGTCTGAAACTATTCAGATACTTAGCCTACGTCTAGTCGCAAAAAACAACTAACTGACGAAGTTTGAAACCTAATAATTATTTGCATCCAGAACAAGTTTCTGAACCGAAAGCTTAAAAACAAGTTTTAATTGGCAAGCTACCGTCGCATTTACTTTCACATGTCGATGCGAAGCGTAACTTCTGTAAACTCCATTATTTAACTTGTAAAGTCATAACTTATAACTTGTGCGTAATGTGAATGAAAACATAAGTTATATTTACTAGCATAATTTTTGCTGTAATTATTTTAGAAGATAACTTAGTTTGGAAGACTAATTGAAACAGTACTCTCTTAAGTTAATTGGACATCGCCTAATAAGACAAATTTCTAATTCAGAAAATTATTTTGAGAATGTTTATAATAGACTTATTTTAACAGTGGTAGTGCCCGCTTTAACATCTTAGCACGAATAGGCCGGCACGACCGGTGTAATACCACGACCACACAGAAGACAGGCGTGAAATGGAAGCAATTCCCTGTTTCGTCTGATGAGTGTGGTGTGAGACCTAATTTAAGTCCCTTACTCTTTACCACCCTTTTCTTATAAGGAGAGGATGGGAAGGGGGAGTGGATTTGACGGAGGAGGAGATACTTTATGTGCGTCTCCTCCTCTGTCGGATAAGGGTGGGCAACGCATCTGCAGTTGCGGATGTCTATGGGCAGCGGTTGCTTCCCCATTTTGGCGGATTCAGGTGGCCGCTTGCTCGTTTGTCTCCTCCTTATCACCTCCATATATGTTTATACCAATTAAGTGCCCGACTAAACTATCGGCTGATGAAAAGTCGTTAGTGTGAGAGAACTTTTAGTCGTTGGCCGATTTGATCATTGATCATAGCAGATGCAGAAATGTTCAATGAAGTATATTTTTATTTTAAATATAAAGACAAAAGTATGCTAACTTCATATAGTTGGAACGGTCTAAGCCCAAACAATACAGTGTTCGATATCCCTCGCTTTGCTCCGTACGTAGAGAGCCAATTTATGACCTCCATTACAAAAGATTTGCCGTATTCTGACGTTTATTTTCACAATATCTAGGCTTTTGTGCACAATGTTCGTATTTCTATTCAATTTTTCACAGTTACGTGTTTTTGAATGATACGGCTATAGAAATAATTATTTTTGACCGACTTCCCAAAAGAAGGAGGTACTCAATTCGTCTTATGTTTTTTTTATTTCTATACCTCAAAAATTACTGAACGAATTCAAATAATTCCGACGCCATTAAAAAGCTATGTCATAAATGAGTAACATATCATCATTATCATCATCATCATCATCATCATCATCAGCATCATCATCATCATCATCTCCTTGTCCTACTCCTGTAGGTTCGGCGCAACAGGTTTTTGTCCTCCACATAAATCTATCATACATCATCTCAGTCATCACACCCTTTTTGATCATGTCACCTTTTACACAATCCATCCATCTCTTTCTATGTCTGTATCTACCAGTGTACCCTTTCAGACTCATAACTAACGTTCTCCTTGTAACATGCAATTCATCCCTCCTCACGACATGCCCATACCATGCTAACCTTTTACTCCTTACTTTCTCTACTACTGAGGCTCCTTTTCTTTTTAAAACATAAGGTGGCAAACGAGCAAGCGGCCACCTGAAATTGCCAAAATGGCGAAGCGACCGCTGCCCATAGACATCCGCAATTGCAGATGCGTTGCCTACCCTTCACTGACGGAGGAGGAGACGCACATAAAGAGTATATTTCACCTTCCTGTGCATCTCCACTGTCAAATCCACTTCCTCTTCCCAACCTCTCTTTATAAGAAAAGGGTGGTAAAGAGAAAGGGACTTAAATTAGGCCTCCGGCACCACATTCATGAGACGAAACACGGAATTGTTTCCATTTCACGCCTGTCTTCTGTGTGGTCGTGGTATTACACCGGGCGTGCCGGCCTATTCGTGCTAAGATGTTAAAGCGGGCACTACCTCTGTAAAACTTCCTCTAATATACTCATTTCGTATCTTATCCATTCGTGTTACCCCACACATTCATCTTAACATTCGCATTTCTATAAATGAGTAACATATGTTTTTACTATTTTCTGAATTCCACGACAAAGTCGAGAGCTAGTATATAATACAATACAAATTGTTAGTATTTTCTATAAATCGCTTGGTTTATAAACAATAGTTTCTTGAAGAACTGAGACGCTATTACTATCCACTTATATCGGATTCTACACGATCATTATGCTGTCTCAAGTATCAAATCGAAACTTGATTTATTCCATTCTTGTGTTTATCCTTTCTTTGCATTTGTTATATCTGAAGACACAGACTACGTATTATGTAATGTTCGCTTTTGTATTATTTTCTTACCAGCTTTCGCCCGAGACTCCATACGCGTGGAATTGAAAAACACAAAAGTGAGTCTATGTTCTTCCAGACTAACCGTCCAGAGATTCGTTCAGCACTTTAGGCAATAAACTCTAACAATCCATCCATCTTATCTTTTGCATTTATTATATTAATAAGATTTAGTTGCCTATACAATTAATAAAAATTGAGTGTCTATGTAATCTTGGAAGAAAGTATGTTTCTTGTAAATAAGATATTTGCTTTTTATATAAAGAAAATCTTTTTGTCTGTCTTTTAGTCTACAAGCCGTTTTATTCTGGTTATTACATTAAAGTGTGTTAACAAAATTTTTGAGTTAACTTCTCCATATTTCGGACTTTGAGAGAGATTTTGGCTAAATATTACTTTGTCGTTTGGAAGGCAACTGCTTAAAGAATTCAATATCGTTTAGGAGCTGCTTCTTTAGACATAATTTGCATTGTAAATTCCTATCTCTACAGGCTTTACTTTGTCAAAGTAAAGGAAAATCAGCAAAAGACAAAATATAGGCAACATGCTTTAAGTACTGAAACGAGCAATCATACAACTTATTTGGATAAAAAAAAATTTAAAACTTATCAACGGTTTTCCCACTTTATATGTACCCATTATAGTGCAGATTTTTACAATGATAAATTTCAAAATCTAAATCAAAAACATTTTTATTTTAAATATGTTTATAAGCTTTATCTGTACTAATATTATAATAGGGAAAGATCTGTATTTTTGGATTTTTGTATGTACTCGATTCACGCAAAAACTATTGAGCCGATTTTAAAAATTCTTTCATCGTTAGAAAGGCAATTTATCTTAGAGTAACATAGGATATATCGTTAAATTTCACGTGGACGAAGTCGCGAGCAGCAGCTAGTATTATATAGTCTTACGTAACGAATCTAAAAAACCGATGATCCAAGAGATTGTCCCTGTAGGGATATTTAAATTTTAAATTTAAGTCAGTAGACGTAGAGGAAGGAGTTTCCAAGCTAAAGTAAATCAGATTTCTTTGACAAACTCTTTTTTCCCGCTACTAGAACTTAAAGCCTTACTTAGAGTAAGTAAGAATGGAGTTAATAAAATACACTAATATAATTAAATAAGAAATAATTAAATCTTATTATATCACACACACGTTTCTTAGGTAAAATGACTTATTTAACATTTGAACATATTCCTATATTTATTGAACACATTAAGTATAGCAAAACAAAACTCTTAGCATCAAGTAAATTAATGGAATATTTGAATAGTTGCAATAAGAATTTAAGTTTACATTACTCAGAAAAGATTCACGAAAGAATTTTATGGATCCCATTTTAATCAACAAACTGTTCCTTTCAACGTTCATAGACATCAAGTCAGAGCGGATGTTTTCACTAAAGAAGTCGGTTTTACTTTACCGTTCTAAAGCGCTGGTCGTCGACTAACAAAATTTAAAATTTAAGTAACCCACCGGGGACGTTTTCCCGGATTATCCTTCATTTCCTTCGAGGGAATGACAAATTCGAGAATAGGATTTATCGTTATACAATCTAAGCTACTGATTTCCATATTGTTGAGAAATTAAAATAATATACATAATAGAAATATTACAAATGTTTACTTAACATTATAATGCGGAAAGATTTGTATTTTTCTATATATTGAAAAAACTCAAAAACTCCTGGACTAATTAAAAAAAATACCATTAAAAGGCTACGTTACCGCTTAGCATAGGCTATATTTTTGAATTCCACGTTCGCGAAGTCGTGAGCAACAGCTAGTAAAGCGTGAAACATACTTCACGTTAACTAATACAGTTCCATCTTACTTCTTACTCTTACTTATATTATAAATGCAAAAGTTTAGATGGATGTTTGTTAGAGTTTGTAGCCTAAACGGCTGAACGGATCTGGGTGTAATTTTGCATAGATGTAGAGCATAGTTTGGAAGAACACATAGAATACTTACTTTTATTTTTTTTTATTCACGGAAACGGAGTCGCGGGCGAAAGCTAGTAAAATACATTTCATTCGAAAATACTAGATAAAACAAATTTATCTCTCGAATTTATCCCTTAAAAGTAGTAGTTATTTTAATCGAGTCAAAGATGTCATAAATTCTCACCTGTTTACAGCAACTCTAGCAACAAAAGAGAAATATATTTAATTCAGCATTACCCTCGCAGTTGGCTAATGAAATTCGCAAGACTGAATTAAACAGGAGACCCTTTGTCTAACTGGCCACAGTTTGGCGCAATAACTCATACACGAAGGTAACAAAAGAATACACACATACACTAGTAAACATTGTAAATTGTTAGAATTACTGAGAGCTACCATATACATTTACAAAAAAAAATAGAAATTCTTAACAACTACTATATATATAACCCTGCTTCTTTTAGTGTTTCCGTAACCATCATTCAGGTAATAATCATAACTAAACATCAGCCTAAACTTTTATCTATGAAGAAGTCATTTTTGTATTTACTATTTACTGCTATCCTTTTTACGCATTTTTTTGCACAAGCTATGAACACTTCCTTTGGTCATTCTAGAAGACGCTATACCAAACTAAAGAGATCGACCTTTGTAGAAGTAATGTCTTGTTTTATAAATATTATTATAAAACATTTTGACTAGATAATTCATAGAAAAAAAAATGTTATTTTCAAATAATGTTTGCATTGCAAATTGTTGTACGTCAACTTTACAATTTAAATACAATCAAATCGCAGTCTCAAGTTTAGCACAATAAAATAAAAGATTCATCGAATGAATACGAAGTAAATATACTTAAAGTTTCTCATTATTTCAAGTGTTTATATTTTATGCCTGATGTTTACTTTGTACAAACAAATGTTTAGATAATTTACTAATTGTAAAACAGATACTAAAAGATCAAGAATTATCTCAACTATTTGACTTTATATAAGAAATAAGAAAGAACGAAATAGGTATGTATTTGATACTTACATTATAAAGAAAGGTTTCTATTTTTTGTGTTGGAATAATTCAAAAACTACTCGGCTGATTTCAAAAAATCTTTTACCTTTAAAAAGCTACGCTATCAGTTAGTAACTTAGGCTATATTTTCACTATACATTAATTGCACACAGGCGAAGTCGCGAGCTACAGCTAGTATCAGATATTACATAACTTTTGCTAGTAACATTTTATACAGTATGATGTATAAATCAAATTTCGATTTGAAATGCCGTGGCTGTATAATGTTGCCGTCAAATACACGCCACTATGGATAAACAATACACGTTTAACTGAAGCTTGCTAGACCCCAACTATATGCACCTATTAATATTGAGAACTACTCGATATTCGTAACTTGTTGATCGTAGCACGTAGCTCGTAGCACGATGCTGCAAGCCCGTAGCACGATGATTGTAGCTCGTGAGGTGACGTAACATTGACGTAGGCTTGGCGTAGATGAAAAAATATTATTATACTTTACAAATTCAATCGAGTTCCTCGTGACTATTGTTCGAGTTCCATTAGTATGGTTAACTCTGTTGTGTACAGTTTACGTCAAACCTGTCTAACATTACAGAAATGTTAATAGAATTACAGCTGTCTCGAAGTGTTCATGTTAGAATTCTGCAGTTTATAAAATATGTAATACAATTTTAAATATGAAAACTAAATAAACACAAGCTTTAAAATTTGTGTGTTAAAATAAACAATATTTTTTTATCAAATCGAGGGGCTATTGAACCACATATTGTCTTTAATGTTACGTATGACAAGTTTTAACTAGTGCAAATTTGAAACGCGAGTTTTTATTTTGGAAGCATATTTCACTACAGTATTGACCTGCACCGCAACTTTGCTGACCTTTCTTACTTCACTATAAATGTGGACATACGTTTTATTTACAATTCCTTAGTTTAATTTAACTACAAGCCTTAATACTTAATTAAATAAAATATTAATCTTACTAATATAAATGCGAAATTTTAGATGGATTGTTGGAATTTGTAGCCTAAACTGCTGAACGGATCTTCATGAAATTTGGTATAGATGTAGATGATAGTCTGGAAGAATACATAGGCTACTAAGTTTATGTTTAATTCCACGAGGACAGCGTCACGGACGAAAGCTAGTTTAATAATAAATTTCTTTTGAAAACTCAATATAAGTCGCAATATTTGTTAATACTTTGTTGTAAATAAAAAAAGGTGATTTTTGTTTAACATTCTTGTTAAATAAGAAAAATGTTACTAAAATATCGTAACATACTAAGCTATCCTATAACTGGAGCCATCATTTTCCCCGGCAAGTAATAATGGAACGCGTTTATCTCCTAAAATCTGGCTTTTGAAGCGTTCAAAAGGCTTTTGTGTCCTGTAATAGATTATTACAGATTCCCAGTACCACCATTGTGAGTTACGCTTTAAGTTATTGCTAAAAATTGAAAATAAGATTAAATTACTCTGAGTGCGATTCTTGGGATCGGATATTATGATTCTGTAGTTTCCAAAAAGTTCATTTTAAATCAAAAACAAAATCAAAATCAAATTAAAGTGATTTTCGTATAAAATAAAAGAGTTAATAACATTATAAGAGTGTCCAATCCAAAATTGTGAAATAACATAAGCTAAAACATATTGCAGTTTCGAAACGAAAGCCAAATAAAGACAAGGAATAAAAAAAAACGGTCAAGTTGCCAGTTCTTTTCGTTGTTTAAATATCAATTGTTAAAGTTATTCAAAAATTTTAATCAACCGCCGAGATTCTTCGAAGATTAGCAGATGAAGGGAAAAGTTATAATCCTTTCTAAATTACTTTTTCAACAATAAATGGTCGCAGCTTGTCGATCGGGCGCAAACTTATTGCAAATTAAAGCGCTCCAATTAACAAAGATATGCTCAGATTTCATTGAATTCTTTTTTTTTTTACTTTTTATATCTTACGGTAATATAATTCATATGACTTTGTTATAAGATATGTCCAGTCATCAAATAAATTATGAAATAAACGGCAATTAATTAAAATATATCAAAACTGGCTTCCGCCCGTGACTCCGTACGTGTGGAATTAAAAAAAAACAAAAGTGAGTGGCCTATGTGTTCTTCCAGACTATCCTCTACATCTGTGCCAAATTTCATCGTGATCCTTTTAGCCGTTTGGGCCACAAACTCTAACAAACATCCATCCATCTATCTAAACTTTCGCATTTATAATATTAGTAAGAAGTAAGATAGTTCTACGATCTTCTAAGTTTACTAAGACATTATCTTAGATCGCATATTGTCTAATAGCGGACGCACATCTGTAAGTAAGCTATCGCAGAACTGTTATGCGATTGTCGATTGTTTCGCAGCCAATTCAACTGTTTAGTTGCACAACAAAAATGGAGTAGTGTGCGCACCTCCATATAAGCTCATAGGAATCAAATCGAGACTAGTTGTGGGATAGTTTAGTCGAAGGTGTACGCGCGCTCTAACCAAGAGTATTAAATCTCGTCTTGGGGGTATTACAATCGGCTTAAGTATTACATTACTTCTAATGTGCCCGAAGGAATTAGTTCAATATTTTTCCAACGCCAGGTTTTCTCAATTTTCTTTCTTCAATATATTTTTTTCTTTGTTTAATATCTTGTTACTACTATAATTTCGTCACTAATCAAATCAGTTTCAAGAGAAATATTAATGAAGTTGTATATTTTGATTTTCTTGATTTGTAGAGTCGTGTTTGGCACCCCGCCAGTCGCCAGCGACTCAAAGGTAAATGACTGAGATATTGTCTCAAGTAAATTGAAATTTAACCATATTTCTTATTGCTTCTCAATATTAACTAATTAAATAATAAATCAGGTAACTAATTTAAAATCAAATAAGAGATAAAAAGTAATTTAACAATTTTAAAGGAATTTTCATCGAGCTAAAGCCACATTTTTACTTACGAAATCTGCTTGTAATATCATAATTTCTTTACTAAACTAACAAATACACTGTCGTATATAAAATAACAAAAGTGTAACAACATAAATCCTCGGCACTACATTTAGCTAATAAAAAATATTTTATTCAGCGTTCACTTCGCAATGCCGTCTAATGAAATTTCCCGTGTCTGAATTAGGCCGGAGGTGGCTCCTTTGTCTAACAGTTCATAGATTGGTATGGGAATTCATTTGCGGATAAAGTAGGGAAAATATATACTATATATATATAGGTATGCAAGTTATACATTCTTCATATGACAAGTGTTTAAGGGCCTGTCCCACTAAATTGTCTATTGTCTGATAATCCAACGGGTAAAATGTGTGATGGAAATATCGGATTTTGTTACCTTATCTGAGAGTCACGTCATTTTAAGCTATCGGAGCCTCTATCAGCCAGGGATAGGCCCGACAACTTTTATATTACTACTAGCTGTCGCCCGCGACTCCGTCTGCGTGGAGTGATAAAAAAATAAAAAAATAAGTAGCCTATGTGTTCTTCCAGACTATCTACATCTATTCCAAATTTCATCGAAATCCGTTCAGCCGTTTTGGCTACAAACTCTAACAAACATCCTTCCATCCATCTTAAAATTTCGCATTTATAATATTAGTATTAATATGATATGACTTAGAAATCTTTTATTATAAAGATTAGCAATTAGATATAGAGTTAAAAGCTAAAAGCTGGAATAAAGAGAACAATATTTCTTTTTACATTGGCTTCTCTATTGTTCTATAAATCACGTATATTGGATTGTATTGCAAGGGACGTGGGGGATGTAGTTACACGCCATTATTCCGAACGAAAGCTCCATTGGCAAATTAAATTAATTGCTTTCACGTACAAACGACACTGACCCTTCTCTTAGGAGTCTTACGTTTTATTGCTTTCTCTGTTCCATTCATATCCTTCTATTTTCTATCAATTGATATTATCCCTCAGACTGTGGACGTCTACATATATTGAACTAGCTGTCGCCCGAGATTCTGTCCGCGTAGAAGTAAAAAAAACAAAAGTGAGTAGCTTATGTGTTCTTCCAGAGTACCCTCTACGTCTATGTGTAATTTCATCAAGATCCCTTCAGCCGTTAAGGCTACAAACTCTAACAAACATCCATCCATCCATATAAACTTTCGCATTTATAACATTAGTATTAGTTTGATTGCAAACCTTTCTACTAAAGAGAAAGACATTTTGTCTTTTATTTTACACTAGCTGTTGTTCGCGATTTCATCGGCGTGGAATAAAAAAAAAACTTAAAAACATTGCTTTTCGATGGTTTAAGAATTTTCGATATCGGCTCTGTAGTTTTTGAGTTATTTTCCTCTTTATATATATATATATAAAATATTCGTATATTTATATAATATAAAAATGTTTTTACGCTATTGTTATACGTACGTTTAATAAATTGGATCACGCTTTACTCTAATATACAATTTAACAAAAGAGGGGGCGAAATTTAATTATTTTCGACATGCTTAGAAATTAAAGTCATTCTCTGAATACTGCAAGAGTAGGGTAGATAATCGACTTTTCCTTATTAATTGCGAACAAGGAAGACAATCGAGGATTTCGTTTTATATTACTTATTGCGGAATTAGAATATAGTGTGCTTATTTGTTTTTCTAACTATGTTCTATATCTGTGCTTGTAAAATTTAGGAGTCAAAGGTTAGCATGGTATGGGCATGCTATGAGTATGAGGAGGGATGAATCGCATGTTACAAGGAGAACGTTAGTTATTAATGTGGTCCACCGGTAGAGGTAGACCTAGAACGAGATGGATAAATTACGTGAAAGGTGACATGATTAAAAAGGGGGTGATGACGGAGACGATAGAGTTATTTGGAGGATGAAAATCCGGTGCGCCGGCCCTACGGATAAGGTAGGGGAGATGATTTTCTATACCTGTGCCAAATTTCATCGAGATCCTGAAAGCCGATCTAGAGATACCTTCCAATAAACATCCATCCTTATAAACATTTAATAGTAAGAAGTTCAATTGGAATTATTGAAAGATTCAATACTGCGCTTACTTAAAACTTACTCAGGTAGCTATTTAGTAAACATTTAGTATGTATTATGCTACTTAACTTACTTTATTTACTTACGATAAGACTTGTATTGCAAAGTATTTTAAAAGTTCGTAGTTCTCTGAGTGCGTGAAGGCGATGTAGATTTAAAAAATCAGTTTACGAATGCATAGCAAAGTTTTAACTAACCATTGTTGATGCTTGATGAAGCGTTACTCTTTAGCGGAATACGTGCAAAATTAATCGCGTACACAAAGCGAAATTTGGGGCTCAGGCAGGCGGAAAACCCAATTTATGTTCTATCGCTTAACTTGTACCCCCCTTCATTAAAATTTGCATAATATGCTTCATGTTTCGCAGCATTATTAATAGAGCCAGTTCTCTACGCGATTACATATTTCCCTTTTGTTGTTTAAACTATTATAATTATATATTTTAAAACGTGTTAAATCCTACCAATTACAAACTCTTCCCAATGTTTACCTACTAGCTTTTACCCTCGACTCCGTCCGTATCAAATTTAAAAATAAGAAAGATAAATTACCTTTCTAACGGTGAAAGAATTTTTAAAATCGGCCCAGTAGTTTTTAAGCCTATTCATTACAATCAAACAAATAAAATTTGGGCGTCGGTGGCTCAGTGGTTTAAGCACTTGACTTGTAATCTACAGGTCTTGGGTTCGAATCCCGCCGCCATGTACCTATGTGATTTTCGATTTTTCGAATTTTCATATGTACATAATTTACCCGACGTTCTTACGGTGAAGGAAGACATCGTGATGCAACCTACACATGTCAGCGAAGAAATTCAAAGATATGTGTGAAGTCAACCAACCCGCACTTGGCCAGCGTGGTTGACTATGGCCTAGTCACCCTAACTTTAGGGTAGGCTCCGAGCCCCTCGGTGGGGACGTATAGTGAGCTGGTGATGATGATGAAACAATATTTTCCTCTTCATAATATTAGTATAGACTAGCTGTTGTTCGCAACTTCTTCCGTGTGGAATTAAAAAAAAACAATAAAAAAAGTATCGCCTATGTTATTAAAAAATAGTAGCTTTTTAATAGTGACAGAATTTTTGAAAACATCCCAGTAGTGTCTGAGTTATAACAATACATACAAAAATACAAATCGTTCCTCTTTATAATATTAGTATAGATTATTATATTTGTCCTTAAGGTCAAAGGTTAAGGTCATGCACATAAGAGGTTGAGGCGAAACATTCCCCTTATAAAGTCGTACTGACGTTACGCGGTGTAATGTTACAAGGCTTGATATTCGTACTTGCTCGTTGCTTACTGCCTTCTCCGAACTACGTACTGACTACATGAATGATGTGTAATATGTTACATTACACCGCGTAACATTGATTAGTATTCTTTTGATAAAAACAAAAAAGAACATCCTATCATTATTAAACTGCATTTTTTCAAGGAGCTTAGTTTAATAGGTCTGGGTTTATATTGTTTTTTATACATTTTCAGTGTTATTTTCTTATTCAGAGTAACATTATTGAGGGAGCCTAATTCCAAACCCACTCCGGTATTCACTCCGCGTCGTTGGCTTATATACGTAATTAATAATACCGTTGGGGTCACCTGAAACGATAAATGTTTGGAATGTACGACTTGTTCAAGCTGCAGACTACACACAGAGAGATTTTTTGTGACTTTTTTGTTTTAAATACTTTAACAAATTTGCCTGTATTTTGTTGTTTAAATGTCTCCATAATTAGTATTCACTTATGTTTTAAAAGTGCAAAACACATATTACACACTTAACTTACTTTAAATATGTTTTCATTTAATTTATTACAAAAAAGTCCTAGTAAAAATGCAGGCAGTTTTCAATGTTATATTTTCAATGCCTGAGCTAAAGTATTAATCAACATTTTATTACCGTAATATTTCACTTTTTACTATTAAAAGAATATTAAAAAATAAACGGATAGTAAGTTAATTTCTACACACGTTGAGGGAGCTTTCAATTAAGGCGATAAATTAAGCAAACTGCGTTTTACCTCCGACAGAGCTGAGCACATACAGCAACAGCATGCGGCTTCTCTTGTTAATTGCCTACGTCCCCCATCGTTCCCTCGCACCTCCCGCATACCTCCCGCAACGCCCTCCGTATTTAAATTTAAGCATATACGCTTTCAATAAACTTACTGTATACTGAAAGCGATAGTAAATTGACAATTAATGATACGTAAACTATAAAATAAATTTAGATCTGAGAAAGACGTTTCATAATTAGACCCAAATGTTGGTAGATGTCGTTAATGTTAGATTAATTTGATTCGTCTTTTATTTACGTTTATTCTTAGTTTAAATCAATTAATAACTGTTGATATTAGTTGCTTTATTTTTACTAATTTTATTCTTTTCGCTTGTTCATGTTTTATTTTTTTTATTCTCTTTCACTAATCTGAAGAAAAGTCTCATTGTCTACGTAGAGCTATACTTTACTTTGTTAGAGTAGTGTCATCCAGTATAAACTTTAGTCAACTTTGGTCGTGTCTTTGTTTCTATAGTCGAGATAAGTTTATAAGCTTTTCTCATACGTCTAACATTTCTAATATGGACTGCAACGATGTGTTATTTCTACTTTCATTTTAAATTAAAGTTTGGTCAGTGAGCTTTTTTAATAAAAGGGTTAATAAGAAAATTGATTAAGTCAAATAATTTTATTACCTAATATTAATAAGTGTTAGGTTAAATTACGTTTCAACGGAGCAAAACTCAAGTTAGGGAGTTCGGAAAAGCTTTTAATATATAATAATTAATATGTAATATAGCTGGGAAACCGGCCATAAAGGTGATAGCCTTCATCAAGATACAATTTACGTTGAAGAGTACATGTTAATCGAACTAGGCACATTACAGAATATTAACCATGTACAGATTATCATATTACAATATTTGAAAAAGTTTTTTCTCTTAGTTGATGTGAAAGTTTTCTTGTGAAGAAATCTTTTCAATGGAATATTCAATTGCTTATAGAATGCCGTCGGAATTCAATATCCTCTCATTAATTGGAGGATGCTTCGTTTTATAAAGGAGAGTGGAGTCAATATGAGTACACTGAGGTAGGTCAGTACATATCTTGAATTACGAATAAATAATAACGTAGTCCTATAGACGATAAGTATGGCCGCCAATTGATCTTCAAGTCTTCCTTTTAGTTGAGCATAAAAGATTTATTCTGAATTGTAAACCTTTTATTCAGAGCGGCAATATTAATTCCCAACAAACTATAAGGCACTGTACTCTTGTTCTAAGTTATCTCTCTAACCAACTCTAGTTGGTTGATGCAACCGATATATTTACTCGCGACTCCGTCCACAGAGTATTAATAAAATAAAAGTAAGTAGCCTATATGGTCTTCTAAATTACGCTCTACATCTATACCAGATTTAATCGAGATCCGTTCAGCAGTTTATGCGGTAAACTAACAAACATCCATCCATATAGACTTTCAATACTAATATTATAAAGAGGACATTGTTTTTTGGATTTATTGAAATAGCTTTAAATGTACTTGGTCGATTTCAAACATTCTTACGCTATTAAAAACCTGCGTAACCACTGAGTAACAAGTTTTAATACCAAGCGGACGAAGTCGCGTGCAACAGCTTGTATTACATATAAAATTATTCTAGAAATCAGCAGTAAAGCATTAGTTTCATTTTCAAATAACATACAAACTCATAGAGAATGATTATAATAGTTAAATGTTGGGATAAACTAATTCTCTCTGAGCATGTTTGTGGATAATCAAATAGTTGTACAGACGTCGGAGTTAGTGTACCCGGGGCGGCGAAGATCACACGTTATCTGATTAACTAATCAACTCCCTCACTAATTTGCCCGAACAAATAAAACTTCAGTTCGGGCGCATGTTCGAGAACTTGGAGATGTTTAAGTTATATAGATGTCTGTTTTAAAGACAGTTTCGAAGCAATGAATAAGTAAAGACCTGCGAAAGCTCAGGGGTTTAAGTCAATTGTAATCTACAGTACTTGGGTTCGAATCCCGTCATAGCAATGTAATTTTCGAAACTATGTACAAAATTTACCCGACGTTCTTACGGTGAAGGAAAACATCGTGATGAAACCTGCATATATCGGCGAAGTAATTAAACATGTGGGTAAACATAAAACATATTGAAATAATTTAATGTTAATCATCCGAGTACACTAAAGTAAATTTACCCTTGTAATAATATCCCCAACACATCTCGGAGTAGGCTTACAAAGTTGTAAGCATATGATACAAAGTGCCTTAAAGTACAATTAATGTGCGCCAGTCACGCCACCTAAATCTTATAAGACTTTGAGTTGTATTTTATACCGTATGCTAACATCTTGTTTGTTTCATAATTAAGAAAATAGTAGCTTTCGCCTACGACTTCGTCCATGTGGAATTAAAAAAACAAAATTAAGTATGTTCTTCCAGACTATCCTCCACGTCTATGCCAAATTTAAGTCCCTTTCGCCTTACCATCCTTTTTTTATGAGCAAATGGGAAGGGGAAGTGGATTTGACGATGGAGGAGATGCATAGAAAGGGGAAATATCCTCTTTATTCGCGTTTCCTCCTCCGTCGGATAAGGGTAGGCAACGCTTGCTTGTGTTATAAAAAAAAATCATCGACATCAGATCCTTTTAGGATACAAACTCTAACAAACATCTATCTATTTATTTTTAGTAAGATTTTAAGTTGTATTTATATTGTATCAGTTAACTTACAGCTAAATTATAAACATAGTATTTTACGGCTTAAAATAAATTAAAACACGCTTACAATCGTAAAACACATACACTCCGCTCGACTGACTGAATATGACTCACTCGGATGTCTTAAATACAATCAAATATTCAATCACTACCATCAAGTCAATACACTGTACAAAGGATATTATCGTTTACCGAGAGATAAACTATTTTTTATAATCTTAGGATTGAAGCTTTCATTTATCGTAATAATTTCGTTAAATAAGATGTTTGTAGTGATAAATGAGTCGTTTATAATTTGAAAACACAATAATCAGTATTTTTTTCGCAAAATCTAAGTGAAAGAAAGATAAATTAATCTCGTTTTGTATTTCTCCCCTCGGCTGCGTAATGAAATTTTTCAACAGAGCTAAATAAGTCTCCGGGGAGGCGCGGTACAAATGAATTCATAACAAGGTAATATGCATGTAACACCGACTTCACAATACTTTTTATATTTTGATTTTTTAAAAGAAAACGTGTGCAATAGAAAACTTTCTAAAAATAGCTGGTAAATAATGTTTATTATTACAAACGAAACTATACTCTAATCGATGTTTCAAACAGAATCTTTTCAAAAATTCGAAATAAAATGAAATAAAACTAGATAAAATAAGCAAGGCCTTAACCGCGTAACTGACAATAATTCTCCAATGTCTTAACATCTGTAAAATAAAATTGCCATCCACTTAATTATTTTAAAAAAGAAACGTAATATTAATGTAATAATTAATTTATTTATAAAGTACACCAACAGATTAGTAATAGAACGATCTCACCATACTTCATACTAATGTTATAAATGCGAAACTTTAGTTGGATGGATGGAGGTTTGTTAAAGTTTGTAGCCTAAACGGCTGAACCGATTTCGATGAAATTTGGTATAGGTGTAGAGGATAGTCTGTAAGAACAAATGGGCTACTCAGTTTTTTTTTTAATTCCTAGAGGACGGAGTAGCGGGCAAAGCTAGTAAGAAATATTGTTAGTATCTATGAACAATCCGCAGTGACAATTTTGTTTGATGTACTATACTTTTTTTATTAATTTAAACAATACCTTCGCTGATATATTTATACGAGCGCAAAGTTAAAGTTGACAAAGTTATAACATCCTCTGCGCACTGCAGCCACAACTTGCCTAAACTTGTTTGTAAGAATAGAGACATGAAGTCAAAACTCGGAGCAACTCGCCTCACACCTTCCTGTAATTCTACTTCAAACCAACATCTCCCACATCGTATAAATTTATGATCTCTTGTAAAACATTTCCAAGTAAGAAATATTGTTTTGTTTCTGTTGTGAATATTGAAACGGTTTGTTTACTTCTAAGGCCATATATACTTTTATGTCTATGAACACCTAAGGCTAATGCGTGTTTCCTAATAACCAGGAAAACAATCTTACTTCTTACTAATCTTACTAATATTATAAATACGAAAGTTAAGATAGATGGATGGATGTTTGTTAGAGTTTGTGGCCTAAACGGCTGAAGGGTTCTCGATGGAATTTGGCACAGATATGAGACAGTCTGAAAGAACACAAAGGCTACTTGCTTTTGTTTTTTTTTATTTCCGTGCGGACGGTGTATATATCATAACTTTAAAATGCCCTTATGAAATTATCATGAAAGAAAATGAATCGTTTCAAAACCTTCGATAATGATTTTTTTTTTGTATTTTCTCTTTATATTTCTTTTTAGCTTTAGATTTATAATAAGTATAGTTATATGGCCAAGTATAATATTTGGTAGATGTTTTCTTTCTTCTCTTCTGTATAACTCTGTGTTGTATTTTAGGGTTCACCGAAAACCGGTGCTTCGGTATACTCCGCACATGCCGAGTGAATTCCTTTTCTTATTGAATAAATTAATTTCTTTCTTTGTAATATGATTCTTAATACACTTAAGCGGACAAGACGTAGGTTGATATAAGATTGATTTAATATAAGAATAAGTAAGTCGAAAAGTTTTCTATTTATAAATAACTGACCTTTTCCTGACAAATCACCCACAGTAAGTGCTAGTACGAGTATGTAATGCGTAGGTGGGTTGGTATAGGGTGGGGCCAACTTGAACACCGCTGGGGTTTTAGTGGGTATTCCGGCCACGTCTGTTCTCTTTGGCCTGCGAGTCCCACATACCCCCCTGGCAACGGGGGGATGCGTAAAGGCATTTTCCCAGCGAGAAAAAAAAGGAGGTGGGGCCAACTTACCAAAGATAATGCAGCGACGAAAGCAACACGGTGTAGGTCAATGTTGCCAATTGAGAAAAAAATCTCCAGGGATAGAGCAAAAGCTAGGTCCAGAGGCTACCGGTGCGTTCCATTGGAGATTCCGGGACTCTCAAATCGAACCTCAGGGCTACCGAGGGGGTTTTTAGTGATGATAAATCTCACATAACCCTGTATTTAATGGGTGTGTCTAATAGTTATTTTAAATTAGTAGTTCATACATATAATTTATTAGAAGGCTGTGATATACGGTGTCATTTGTCGTTACTGTAACCGTATTTCGGTTATCCATTATGATAGTTTTCTTATAAATACAGAATTTATTTCAGTTATGTTGTTCAAACAATTTACCGCCGCTCCACAATCACGTCGCATTCTAAGTGCAACTACTTAACGGAATCTAAGCATTAAGTTAGGCACGGCGCGGAATTAACATCGGAGATGTAATTAAGTGCTGCAAGGAATTTGCATCGTTTACTTCACTATGCAAATAGCGTGCGGAATTTGTTTACTATTTTTATTATATTCTGAAGGCAAAAGAAAAAGGAATTTGAGATGGACAATTACATTAGATTGGCAAATAACACTGAAACGAAAGATACCAAATCCGAAAGAATTTTAAAGTTACTTGTCTAACAAAACAAAAATGAACATACATTTGCATGAATGGATGTCTGTTACCTATTTGTAAACCGTTTTAACGAATTTCGATGAATATTTACAATGTTGTAGAACATAACCTACAAGTTTATTTTGAACGAGCTGTCACCCGCCAACTGAATTAGCGCAAATTTGAACCACTTCTTACGTCATTTTGACAGCGCGGAATTAAAAAAAGTAGCCTATAATATGCCTATCCTATGTCAGCTACCCTACAACGAAAGTCCCGGCGAAATCGGCCCAGCCGTTTCGATGATTACCCTGAACAAACGCGGCTTGCGGACAGAGAAACATTTTTTTAATGCGATTTTCGTTGTCAGCAACGTAAATATATCATCTTCCCGAAATATGGAATTTTTCTTTTGATATTACAGTCACTCAAATTTTATTATTTGCATAAATATAGATTTCCCGCGTATGAGGCAAAACCTAATTCCGTTACTGCCAATTTAGATATATTTTTTTACATTTATTAAGATAAACATTCAATGACGCAACCTACTAATAAAAATTTAAGATTAAAAAATCACTGGTAACTCTAATATTCACTGAAAAAGAAATTATTACGTTATTTAAATAAATATTAGCTGTTACTAACAATGGTAAGATTGCACCGCGGTTTATCGTCGGTTGCAAGCAAGCGCGATGTTAGCGTTTAATTTTGGACGAACGCCAAAAATAGCAACATCTTTGAAGGAATCGAGTATATGTAAACGTTTGATTGTTCGTCTAGTTAAAGTTATATATACTCTATACTAATATTATAAATAGGAAGGTTTTTATTTTTTTTATATTGATTAAAATGCGTTGGTCTAGCGAACCACAGTGGGTCTTGGCCTCCGACACGAGACAGCGCCAGCGTCGTCTGACCTACGTCATCGCCTGCCAGTCGATCGACTATAGCACGCGCAGGTCCAGCTAGTAGACTAGCTGGACCTGGACTAGTCAGTTGGTCTAGCTAGAGTAACTTAGATATGTTTTCTATTTTTATTTCACGCAGGCGAAGTCGGAAGCAACGGCTAGTTTGCTATAACTTTAACTAGCTCTGACCTGCTAGTACATTTTTTTTATATCTTAAGGTGGCAAACGAGCAAGCGGTTACCTGAATCCGCCAAAATGGCGAAGCTGCCGCTGCCCATAGTCATTCGCAATAGCGGATGCGTTGCCTACCCTTAATCGACGGAGGAAGAGACGCACATAAAGAGGACAATTTTTCTTCTCATGCGTCTCCTCCACCGTCAAATCCACGTTCACTTTCCATCCTATTTTTATGAGAAAAAGGGAGGGAAGGAAAAGGGACTAAAGTTGGGTCTTCGGCACCACACTCATCAGACGAAACGCAGAATTATTTCTACTTCACGCCTGTCTTCTGTGTGGTCGTGGTATTTCACCGGGCGAGCCGACCCAATCCTGCGAAGATGTTAAAGTAGGCTCTACCAATGTGGAACGGATTTGCGAAGGATTTCCATTTTGAATTGCCTATACCTAATGTTTGTTACTAACATAATCGTATAGGTGTGTATTAGCTAAGACGTCGTGGACTTAAACAGGGCACGTTACCGTTAGCATACTTCAAATGTCACTATTCAATTAACATAGTACATTCGATTATCGACCCCATTGGTTAAACATAAGGTTGATTTCTCCTTATAGTAAGTCTGTCCGTATTGTGCGAAGTACACACGATCTCAATATCCTGATTACAAAGCTTAGCTCTCGCAACTTGTCCAGTTTCCGATAAAGGTGACTGTCAAAGATTAAAATGTTAATCTTTAGATTATAATTTTATTTAGAGTTTAAATAAAAAGTCAGAAAATAATCGTATTGTTATTCAAATTATTATTCAATATAATATAAATTGGTATTCAAATGGTTTTATAATTTCTAGATATATCATAGAATTGATGCAAATAAGGTAATAAATGACAGTTACTTTGTAATAAAAAAATCAAGCACCACAGTAGTAGTATCGTAATAAAGCACACTAGTATCACAAGTCCTCTCCACGTATTAATTCATCTTTGATCAAAGTGAATTTGTACAGAATTAACGAGCTCGTTCGAATTATTTCATTTGATTTAACTCGTCAAGTATTTTTTGGGTTCATTATTAATGAACATTTTATTAAAATGAATTCATATTTTGCGATGTTAAATAAAACAAAAGTGCATTAATAGTTTATTGTTGTTAAATACAATACGATTTCATAAGGTAATTCATCATCATCAACAACTTGCCCTTATCTCTGCCGAGGGTCGGCACAGTATGTGTTGGTGTTGCTCTTCCATACATTTTTTATAAGTGTAGAAGAGCAGGGTGTCGTAATCCGAATCAGCCTAAAAAAACAACAAAGATGGGGTGCAAAAACAGTCGTTTATTGGTTTCTATACCAATGCGGTCGATCTTACAAAAAATGTTAAAACGCCGGATAACCGTTACAATATAACAAGCGGCTATCTGCTAAATTAGATCTTCACTACCGCAAGCAATCTAATCCAGCGACACTACTCGTGCAAGTTCCGAGTAAAACTAGTCACAAACAGCAAGCTAATATACTCAGAATCGCGTCGTAGGAACTAACTGGAGAAGACAATATTTGTTTTCCCTAATTTCGACTTAACCTAATACCATCTATTATTTGCAAGTGAAACTATTGCGCTTCAGTGAATGTTTGTTACATAAGGTAATTGACTACAATAAAGTTTTATGACTAAACTAACAATAATAAAGATAAAATTAAACAATTTGGATTAGTTTTTTTTATTAAATATACTAATATTACAAAGAGGAAATATTTATATTCTTGTATATCTTGCATTCAAAAACTACTAAGACACTTTCAAAAATTCTTTCACCATTAAGAAGCTGAGTAACATAACCTATATTTTAAAATTTCAGAAGGAAGTCGCGAATAATCTATTAAATATAATACAATATATTGCATACTAAGTATAATGTCCATAAGTATTGTATTGGCTTTACTAAGTTTCCTGTTAAACCCGAAGATTCAAATGTAATACGGGGTTATAAATCGCATTGGAAATAATCGATTTTATTAAACCATTAGGCTGTTTACATGTTACCTTTGACTTAAAATCTTCAGATTAGAAAAAGGAGCATATCACGAAAATATGTAAAATATCGTTTTGATTTTTTTACGACTTTTCGTCATAAATAAAAAACACAGTGAATGGTACACTTATATTGTAATTTGATTTAAAAAATCAGGCTTTCAACCCTTAAATGCATGATACATTTATACATATTTATTTTAAAAAAAATCCCTTGATATATGTTCAATCTACCCGTTTCAATTTAGGGTAGTTAAAAAGAAAAATCATGCATAATTGTTAAGGGTTAAGAAGCTAAATATTCACAGAAGTCCTTGTGGTTTAAATGTTTTGTATAATTCGAGTAATTGTTTGCATTTTCCGTGTGTGGGACCGTCTGTTCGTCTGCTGAGATGCGTGTCCGCGGTGTGCGCGCCCGCGCTCGCCGCGCGCACCAGCCGCCGCCACGGCATCGACCACTCCCCTCTAAGGAACTGAAAGGGCACTTTAAACCCCCTATAGCCTTACAAATAAACGCGGTATAAGGTAAACTTAAGAATAAATTGAGAATAACCAAAATTTGTACTATTTGCTTATACTCAGTTTTTTCTTAAGTTTATTTTTATAACGCGTTTATTTGTAAGGCTGTAGGGGGTTTCAAGGTTTCCCTAAGGGGACTATCAGAAGCTTTAATTTGTTCAGAACTGTTCAGTTTGAAAAGTACATGTGTAGGTTAAATTTGGTTAGTTAAAGGTTTCGACACAAAGTTAGTTAAGTCATTAAATTCTTTCTGGCAATTTTAGTTCTATTAGTTTCATGGAACTGATCAGTTAGAAATGTGTATGTGTTTTTAATTGTCAGTTGAAGTGTTCAGTTACAGCTTTAGGTCCGCAGTCAGTTCAACGCAGCGCAGTTTAAACTGTACCCATTGAGGTTTATTTAGCGTTTTTTTTTATATTAAATTAGATTTAATTGCTTTTGTATTGTTAAAAGAAAAATAAAAAACTGACCAGTTCGACTGTTTAGTTAAAACTGTCAGAGCAAACTGTATGTATTGGGCTTCATAAAACAACTAAAGAATGTACAGTTAGACGCATAAATATGTAATCATTTGCAAAATACTACAAACTAGTATTTATTAAACAATTTAACGACATTTGTACAATAAATAATAGTCAGTATACCTGATCGAATGGTCTTCGTCCGATGTGAAACATTAGGTAGAGGAGAGGCGCGGAAGCCAGTGGAATATCTACGTCACAGGACTCCCGCACACCTAGTTCGTTGTATATCCACTCTGAATGTAGTTGCAGGTGATTGTACATAACCTTCAAATACAATTAAATTCAACATTTAACACTGAAATGCACGTTTTTACTTTTATACTCTTTTCTTCTTGATACAATAGACTATTTTGAAAAAAAAAATTTTTCTTTATTTTTTCTTAATCTATGTTCAATTTACTACCCTTTTCGACTTATGGTATTTAATAAAAAAAACATATATTCAAGGGTTAAAATAACATTGTAATGTTACTTTAAATGTTGAATGGAGATGAGGAGGTTCTTGTAAATACGAAAGAGACAATAAAGCAATTATTATTAAAAACAAAAAATAACAGAATCACCTCAACATCAAAAATGTTGAATATTCCATATTTTATTATCTCAAATAAATTAAATAATAATTATCAGTTCAATTTAGGTATTGAATAAAAGAAAATATTTAATAACATACTCTAAGACTATCGCGTCCTGATGACGTCATCAATATTTGGTTAGTCAAGATGGCGGCGTCGCTGTCCCGCTCCGCGTTACTGGCGGGCACGCTACCCTGCATTTAAATAATTATAAAAACTAGCGATTACTCGCGACTTTATATGCGTAGAATATAGTAAAAAACATATAATATACTCCTATAAATCAGCTATAATACTGTAAAAGTCCTGTCAAAATCAGGTCAGCCCTTGGAGATTAGCGAGATTAAATGTAGACTTGAAAAAATATTGAATTTTTTTTCGTAATAAATAGATATAAAAACAAACCACTATTTAGTTTACTTATTAACAATTATAATTTTGTAAAATGTTTTACAAATATAAGGAAACGAGGTTGCACTAAACTTGACAACTTTGAAAGAACGTATCGTTGAAAAAAAATCCTTCAATATGCCTCGTCTATTTTTTTTTAAATGTCTGTTTATAGCCAACACTAATGCATCATGTTCACTAAAACCAACTCTAATTTTATTGTTTCGATTATCCAATTTGTATTATTATTGTTTTTACCCAAATAACGTAGAACTTATTATTAAATTATTCGCTTGTAGCCTAAAGATTTTGACGAATTATTTGTATTATTGCAAGTATCTTGTTTTTTCATTTATTGGGGGTAAAAGAACAATAGCACAAGAAAAAAAAATGCTACAATACAATTCAGAAGTAGTAAATTAAGTTTTAAATAACTACCACTTTTATATGTATTTTTCACATTACCTCTTCAAAAAACACCGCAAACTCGGGAAAATCTTCCAAACCGAACTGGTCGGATAGTTTAAAATTTCGTTTAGTTAATTCTACTATATTCTGTATTTCCTGTGTATGTTTATTATCTTCATCTATAGAGCAGATCGCCTCCGCCACCGCCAGCGCTATGGAGGACGGCGAACTGTGCGCCGCATCGAAACTCACAGAACTGGACGGATCTGGATTAAACCGGTTTTTGGTGGTAAAACTGGTGTGATCCGGTTCTAACCGGTCTATTTAAAACGATGGTTTATGATTGTAGAAGTTTATTAAATTTATAATAATATTATAAAGATGAAGGAGAGTTTTAAAGATTCTTTCACCATTAAAAGGCTACTTTTACTGCTTACACTGAGTAACAAAGGCTATAACTTTTTTAATTTCACATGGGCGAAGTGGTGAGCAACAACTAGTTATATGTGAACTAACTGTGGCTCGCTACTTCGTCCACGTGAAATTAAAATATATAGCCAAAGTTACTCAGCGATAACGTAGCTTTCTTATGGTGGAAGATTTTTTTAAAATTGGACAAGTAGTTATTGAGTTATTTCAATACATACAAAAACACAAAGATACAAATCTTTCCTCTTTATAATTTTAGTATAGATGTGGGAGAGATGGATGAGGAGACACATATAACGGAAACCTTTTTATGTGCGTCTTCTCCGTCGATTAAGGGTAGGCAATGCATCTGTAAATGCGGATGTCTATGAGCAGCGGTCGCTTCGCTTTTTCGGCGAATTATGTGGCCACTCGTTTGCCTCCTTATCGTATAAAAGAGTTTATTAAAATAAAGTAATAATTACTTGCGGTAGCGAGAGTCCTTATTCTGACATGTTTCACTTTGGCTCTGTTTTGTTTTGCGTTTAAATTATGCGCTTCGCCGTTACCAACTGAAACAATTTTTATTAATTTTTTTCCAATAGATGGCGCTATTTTACATTATTTCAATTCCAAATATCTTAAATATCGAAATATGATTTTACTAATAGAAATATAAACGAAACTGTTACCAAAAGGGCATTTCGGATCTTAAAGAAGTCACACATTTAGAACAATCTGGATGAACATACAGACTTACTAAGTATTTTTTTTTAATACTGTCGTGGATATAAGCTTGGAATCCCCTTAAAAGTCACCTGTTTTCTCTTTAACGAGTTCCTTCTTGGCCCATTTCTGCAGTTCCTCGTACAAGACGGTGAGTAACATCTGCAGCAGCACGCAGCCGCCGACTGGACTCACGTTGCCTGGCAACGAGCGCTCTATGACGTCAGCCGCTGTACTGACGCACCGCGGTACGCAGTCCAGCGACCGCGAGATGCAACTCAAACAGAGAGACATTGTCTGAAAAATACAGCTTTTATAAATAAAACAATTTTAATTACTTGCTGTTGCTCGCGACTCCGTCTACGTGAAATAAAAAAAATAATGAAAATTAGCCTAACTGACAACGTACCGTTAATGGTGAAAGAATTTTTGAAATCGGTCCATTTCTTATTATAATATTAATATAGATAAAAAATATGATGTTTAGTAAAAAAAAAATATTTTATTGCTCTTTAATTTCATGAAGAAAAAAGGTTGAAATTCGATACTTTAAACCTAAAATTTAGATCTATAATCTAACATTTCCTTAAAACATCTTTAAATTATGACTTTTAAAGCAATAGCAGGCAGTTAGGCCTTATTGTGGTAGAGCCCGCTTTAACATGTTAGCAGTGCAGGGCCGGCACGCCCCCAGTAATACCACGACCACACAGAAGACAGGCGTGAAATGGAAGCAATTCCGTGTTTCGTCTGATGAGTGTGGTGCCGGAGGCCTAATTTAAGTCCCTTTCTCTTTACCACCCTTTTCTTATAAGAGGATGGGAAGGGGAAGTGAATTTGACGGAGGAGGAGATGCATAGGAAGGGGAAATATCCTCTTTATGTTCGTCTTCTCCTCTGTCGGATAAGGGTAGGCAACGCATCTGCAATTGCGGATGTCTATGGGCAGCAGTCGCTTCGCCATTTTAGCGGATTCAGGTGGCCGCGTGCTTGTTTGCCACCTTATGATATAAAAAAAAAGTTTTATCTTCCTTACTGTAGAAATACACAAAAAGACAGAACCATTAAAATAGAATATTAATTATTGTTTTACGTATCAAACCTGATACATGGAGGCTCCACTTTGGACCGCATTCACTAATATTGGCGGCACGAACTGCAGCGAAGTGCCAACAATGGCCAATACACCGGCCAACCATGGCGGCCGCCGGTCACACCATACCTGACAATTGTACTTTTTGTACTATACCATAATAAGAGTAATAATTTATTTTTAATCCATGTAAATTAATTATTTATTACTGTATATTCAAAAACATGTTTTTTTATTTTATTTTATTTATACGTAAAAGGCAGCCAGACGGAGACAAAGTAATTTTAAAAATAATAATAATAACTCAATCCATTCAAAACGTAAACATAATAACCCTCTCGTTGCCCATATTGCAGATTAAATATCTACTCTAAAAACGCGATAGAAAAGCAAAGATATCTGTCCCAAATAGGGTTGAAGGTGGGCCATAATTAGGGCAAAATATTAACCGTCGACTATTTAAAGGACATTTTAAAGTGTTTTAAATGATAATGCCAATCTTATTGCCTATCCCACCACTGGCTGATAGAGGCTCAGATAGCTTGAAACGTCACTATCAGATAGGTAACAAAATCCGATATTCCCATCACATATTTTACATGTCGGATTGTTATCAATTTACAAGAATTGTGGGACAGGCCCTTAAAATCCAAATTCCAATAATTCTACGGATTGTAAACTGTGCTTACGAAGAGTGTATTATTTGTTTAAGAATTCGGCCATAAGTGTGACACTGTAAGGGAGATGAATATGGAAAAACTAAAGACACACAAAATTTATAGACGAGGCAAACAAAATTTTTTCACCGGTACTTTCTCTGAAAGGTAACATATCAGTTTCAAGTTCAGTGCAACCTCGTGTTTTTGAATTGACATTTAATATTGACCTATCACAAAATCATGTAAATATTATTTAACATCTATTGGCAATTAATTTAAATATAATAATATACTAAAGCTATCAATACATAGCGTCAGTGATGATTATGTGAAAATTGTCTCACTCGAAGTATCAACTATGCCTACTCTATATTTTTTAATGTCTTTGAAATAAACAAATTGAATTTCGAATCGTAAAACATACTTGACGTTTATCTAAACACGAAGCCCAGTCCCGACCAGAGAGTTCTAAAGCGTGACACAGAGTGGACTTGAGCTCGGCTCTACTGCCCACTGTGGCCAGTATGTTCGTCAGCGCCCCCACGCCACGAGCGTATTCTACATCCGCTGGAAAAATAATATCGGAGTTTTTTTTGTGGCCTATTTGGACAGAGTAAATCTTTTAATTTATTATTCCAGTTAACCTAACATAAATAAATAATCTATAAATATTCCTGAATCTTACATATTGCAAAGATTAAAATCTTACTTCATACTAATATTATAAATGTTTGGATAGATGGATGGATGGATGTTAGAGCTTGAAGCCTAAACGGCTGAACGGATTTCGATGAAATTTGGTATAGATGTAAAGGTCTGGAAGAACACATAGGCTTCTTACTTTTGTTTTTTTTTCATTCCACGCGGGCGGAGTCGCGGGCGAAAGCTAGTTATATTATAAATGGTAAAATTTGGTTGGATGGATGTTTATTAGAGTTTGTAGCCTAAACTGCTCCACGGATCTCGATAAAATTTGTCATAGATGTAGACCAGTCTGGAAGAACACAAAGGCTTCTTACTTTTTTTTGTATTCCACGCGGACGGAGTCGCGGGCGGTAACTAGTCATACAATTTCATACAAGTTTGGATGGATGGATACTTGTTATTACGTATCTAGAAATGCGCTTAACGTATCTAAATGATATTCGGCACTGATATTTTTAAATCTGGGCGAATGATGTCGCGGGCAAAACCTAGTACACAACTCACCGGTATCATCACTTTTGTGTGTACAAAATCCATCAGCGGTACACAAAAAACCGTCACATTTATTTCGTTCGTGTGAATACCAGAGTCCGTTGGCCGGCCAACGCCCGTTCTCTGTCGACATTTTACGTACACCGTGGCACAATAATAAACGTGCTATACGACATTCACGCATCATCAATACCTGAAAAGTAAATAAAAATACTGGCTGAAATAATGACTAAACTATCGCACGATAGTTATGTGATTGTCGATTGATTCGCAGCCTGAACTGTTTAGTTGCAGAACTAAAAATGGAGAAGTGTGCATATTAGCTCATAGGAATCAAACCGATATTAAACAGTCCTGCGATATTTTAGTAAGGCACGCTTTTAGAATGCAAATAAAATGACAATTCAAGTCAATTTGTTCAACGTATTGAACACATAAAAGTACAGTTAACTACTTTCGCGGTGGTGCATTTGGCGAAATCTTTTCATTCAATGAAGGGAAAATTCACATTATCTTAATAATTTTTATATATTATTTAATTGATATTGTTAGTAATTATGTAAATAAAAAAATTGTTGAAACAAATTATTGTTTGAAAATTCACATACTTTTACTAATAAAGTCCAAGATGGCTGCGGTTGAGCTAACAATACAAGCAATTCTAATGCAATCGCAGTCTTATCCGGTAGATCTTTTGTATGATTTATGTTGAAGTTTTCGAAATCGTCGAACAAATTCGGACTGACGAACGTATACCATGGACTTGGACAGTCTTTTACTATTGTTTCATTATCATTTTCTTTAAATACCTAAAATGTAAGACACATTACAATATTATTGAAGATAAAGTACGAAGAATCAAGAGACCATCATGTTATACTTATAACTATACTTCTATACTATTATAATAAATCGTTTAGGCATCTTTACCTAAGATGTCAACAATCACAGCATATTTTTAGTAGTGCTTTTTTTTAATAAAAAGCCCTACACTTACGTCACGCTTTAGACTATATATTTTCATGCCATTAAACTAAGGGGATAAATATTTTGGATCAAAATCCTAAACTGGGAAAGATACCATAAGTTGCTGCCAACATCAAGGAAGCAATTGTCACTTGTGCATTTGAATTTTGACATTTTATGCGGATGAAGCCGCACTAGAATAGCTAGTATTTTATAAGGAAAAGGAACCTTGGGCCTTCGGCGAGCCGAGCGGCCCGGGCGAGCCGACCCATTCATGTGAAGATGTTAAAGCTCTACCACTATTCAAGTAGTTCAAGTAATATTAACTTAGACATTTATTTAAACAAATAGAAAAATATATTGTTTTGGAACTATAATATACTTACTTGATATAAGTAATGCAACTCAGCGCCCCTAAATATCATACACTTGAACAATTCGCTGCACTTAGCGTGCACGTCGCGCACGTGGCGCTGCCCCGCCCCCGGCCCCGCCCCCACCCCCGCCCCCAGCCCCGCCACGTCCGCGCCGCAGCCGCCGATACAAGGCAGGAGTTGCGCCACGCACAGTAAGATGTTGAGAATGTCGTTTAACAGTAAGGGTGTTGTTGATTCTGTTGTGTTTGTCTGTATTAAGAAGATATGCTTTATTGTTCAGTGTTTAAGATTTTACTAGCTATCTATATTTATACTTCTATCCATACTAATATAATAAATCGTAAACACAAACTTCTTTGTTGCCTAAAATGTCAGCAATTACAGCATGTTTTTGAATAATTCTCTTTTTAATAAAATCATTATCATTATTTTAATAATATCATTTACTTCACGCTTTAGGCTATATACTTTCACGCCATTAAACTTAGGGGGTAAATAAATTGGATAAAACCCTAATGTGGGAACGGGACAATAGGCTACAAGCTGCCTTCACTAAGGAAGTAAGATTGCCACGGTTTGTCATCAAGTCATGTCATTTTGACATTGGTAATTGCTAAGTTGACAAATGTAAATATAAAAATAAAATTTTCATAAAGTCATGCGGATAAAGCCGCACGGGAATAGCTAAAAATCGCTGAACATTGCCTCAAGAGACACAGAGAAAGCTACTAATCGTGTGTGCTTTATAGAAAGGTATGTTAATGTTATGTTTTGTAAAATAACGTTTACAAACCTGACAATATCTGACTGTAAGAATAGTTAACGTTTCATTGAGCATTCCAGCAAATATTCTTTGGGCCATTCTCGGAGGTACAGTGTCCCATAAATCTTTTCGAATACCTGGAATAAAAACACATATAAGCTTTACTTCTATACAATTTTCTTCACTAGCTTAAAAACCACATGTTATAACGATCTAGGGAAAAATACGAATCATTACTCTTCACATATACACTTTTTAACCTATCTAGGTTACAGGCAGTGAAAAGATCACAAAAAAGACAAAATGCAAGCCCGCGTAAGTTGCAGTGATTTGCAACTAGTAGGCCCTAATGGCATTTGTAAATGGCGGAGCGAACATCTTTGCATGGAAGGCCATTTATCTAAAATACTTTATCTAAAACACCACGAAAGGATCTGATTGTACTTTCACATATATCCACAAAAAGTCCTAGCAATTCCCTTAGATTTAATTACCATTCATATAGAGCCACCATCCCTGCACAGAGGGGGTGCCTGTAGCGACGGACTGCTGCCCCTCGATAGGACGACCTCCAGCATCTTGCAGAATGTATAGTGACAGGACTCGGTTGTGAAGATCTAACACCCTCTCCCCTACAGCTTCCGACATCGCCACGTAACGTTTGTAACACGCCTTAAAAGGACATAACTAAATGGACATTTTCTTTTTTAGCGATGAACTAGCTGTAACTCGCGATTTCGCCCACGTAAAGTAATAAATAATTGAAAAATATACCCTATGATTTTTTTGAAATCAGCCCAGAAGTTTTTGATTTATTTCGATACTTACAAAAATACAATTTTTTCCTCTTTATAATATTAGTACAGATAGTAAAGATATCCAACTATAGAACATTATCTTACTTATGTTACTTCTAATATTATAAATATGAAAGTTTAGATGTATGTTTGTTACAATTTATCTCCAAAATGTCTTAATGTACCTAAATAAATTAGACATTGATGGAGAACTGTCAAAAAAGAAATGGGCTAATCAAACAGTATTTTCTTAATTGAATCGTGTGTACAAAGTCGCGGGCAAAAGCTTGTCGTTTAATAAGAATTCATAGTTAAGCATTTTTAATAAACTTAACTATGAATTCTAAGTTAAATTAATATAAAAGATTATTATAAATTGCTGTAAATATATTTACCTGCAAACGTGAATGTCTTTCAGTGTTGCCACTTTCTTCCACATGCTGGACGTAGTAGAAAAAAGTATTTTTAAGTAATGCAGCGGCTCCCAGCGTGGCTGTTAACACTGGCAGATCTGCGTGGTCGAGTGCTTCTTGTGCAAGTATATGAAGATGTTCTGGAATACATAAAAAAAATATTTAATTACATAAAAAACTTTGCAAACTTATAAATACATTAATTCATATTAATATTAAAACGAGGAAGTTTGTAGCCTAAACTGCTGAATGGATCTTAATGGAAATTTGGCACAGTCTAAAAGAAGATATAGGCTACTTTCTTTTGATTTTAACTCCACGCGGACGATGTGCCGAAAGCTAGTTTAAAATAAAATTTGGTTACCGAGTAAAAAATCACCAGCCTTCATAGCCAATTGCACAAATTTTTCTGGATCTGATGTCTTGACAACACCACCGACACGATTCTCTCCATCTATTTTAACGAACATTCCAGATCCCCGACTGAAAAACCAGTAAAGGTATATTTAAAAAAACAATTCTAATTGTGACAGAATAATACATTATAACAAGTCTGCTTTTGTGGATATCTATTGGCATCTTGTTTCGCTTTTTGGCGAATATAGGAGGCTGTGTTCTTTACCATCTATACTATTATAATAAAGCGTAAACACACACTTCTTTGTTACCTAAGATGTCAGCAATTACAGCTTATTTCTGAATAATACTTTTTAAAATAAAAAGCCCTACACTTACGTCACGCTTTAGGCTATATATTTTCACGCCATTAAGCTTAGGGGTAAATATTTTGGATAACCCTAATGTGGGAAAGAGATCATAAGTTGTTGTCAACATCAAGAAAGCAAGATTGCTAAGGTTTGTCATGTCATGTCATTATGACATTTGCTAATGAATATTTGTCAAATGTAAACAATGAAATAAAATTTTCATAATTTCATGCGGATGAAGTCGCACGGAAACAGCTAGTATAAAAAAAGGTTATATAGTAGGAATACAATTATCTTCCTCCTGATCCCACTCACATAGGGTCAGCACGCCGGCTCTTCAACCTTCAAGTAACTCTATCATCTGTTATCTGTCTTCACACCCTTCTTAATCATGTCACCTTTCATACAATACATCCACTATTTAACCAAATATATTTCAAATAAATTATTATCTGTTATTAGCAAGAACCTATTAAGAAATAAGCAAATTATGGTACTATTTAGAGAACTACTAAACAAGTAATTCTACATACTTGAATGCAATTTGAAATTCCTCTTCTAACCAAAGAACAATTTTTACAGCAGCAAATGATGCATTTCTTGGAAAATCCAACCTCCCTCCAACCACACCTTGGCATATTTTCTCCGATAAAACAGTCTGCTTTTCCTGATATTGTTAAAAACCCTTTTTAATATAGAAAAAAAAATAACTTAACAGAACTAAAGTTTGTAACATACCTGATAATATTGAAAATCTCTTTGCAACAGAATAGGAATCCTATCCATAATATTTCCATCTTCTATAACCTCCATTTTATCAAAATAAAAAAACAAAAAATAACAACAAAACTATTTAATACTTAACAAAAAAAACTTAAACAAAAGAGTGACTACAAGATCCAAAATCAATTTTATTAACAACTATTCTTGATATTTCATCTTGTAACAACTTGTGTAATGTAACACCATCATGCTTGTATATCCAATAACCTCCGTCTTTTAATACAAGGTCATAGCGTTTAGGACCAGATACAGGAGAGCTAAGCCAGATTTGCTTATTCGGGCTTTGTCTATTTATCACATAAGTACCATATTCAGAACCAAGCGCTACTGTCAACACTCCATCCTGTAATAAGATTATCTTTATTAATAAAGTAATATATTGCCTGCAACAACCATATGATTATTTTTTTAAAACAATTACTTCATGCTAGTATTATAAATGCAAAAGTTTAGATGAATAGATGGATGTATGTTTGTTAGAGTTTGTAGCCCAATGACTAAACGTAAATTTGATGAAATTTAGTATAGACGTAGAACATAATCTGGAAGAACACATAGGCTACTCACTTTTGTCTTAGTTTTAATTTCACGCGGATGGAGTCGCAAGCAAAAGGTAGTTTTTAATAAAAGTGAAAGTTTTAATGGATGGATATCGGTGAAATTTGAAACCACAGCCTTCTAATTAAGCTATTTTTCTAATTCCATGTTCAAATCATGAAAGATAGCTATAATAGTAATAAATCAAATGTTATTGAAAAAATAACTGGATACAAGTGTAGTAGATTTCGGTTGGTATATGTTACATACAATAAGACAAGTCTTTCCGCTTTACAGTATTATTATGAACATACAAAATACATTGCGAATTTTTAAATAGCATAAGGGGAATTGTGGATTCCAAAATTAATATGGCAAACACATAGACATTTCATTTTTTTCCTTTCCTTCATAGTTAATTAATAATAAGTATATCAGTGTCTCGAATCTGGATAATGGTAATACTACAACTACTGTAAGGTATAAAAACGTCTAAAATGAAATTAAAATTGTTTTGACTTTTTCACTTACACTATATGTTACATCAGCACCCTTTAAATTAGAAGATTGTTCCACAATTTCTTCAAAATAATCACACAAAGATTCCAAGGTTTCGTTACAGATTTCTTCATAAACTATTGGATCCACTATTTCTGAAGTCTGCGAACTATTAGTTGTATTTCTAAAAAATGTTCTGTTCGGAAGACAGGTGCTAGCCTTGCAGATATTTATTGGTACGCATCGATTTAATAAAACAGGGGTAAAATTATTGATCCGCCTTAGTACCAGCCAGCGGCTGGTACGAAAAATATTCCTAATCATTTTGTGAAAACTTAGTAAATTTTACCAAACTCCCAAAGGTTACATTACTGACTGACAATGACATTGACAACTAACCGCCCTCCGCCGACCACATTTGACAGTTGACTTAACGTTCAAAATCAGTTTCAGTGTTTAACAAATGTGTCTTTTACAAAGTGGCAAAAACTAGGCAACAACAGTTTTTTCACAGTATCTTTTTTTTTATATTACTTGTGTGTGTGTTACTTCTTATTTCTACAAAACGACAAAAGCGTCTTCATTCAGCATCGTTGTAAAACAGACGCCATACTCCCTCAAATAGCAGCTTTTCATTTTGTATGAGCAAAATGAAAAAGTTTAGAAGCTAAAAATAATAGTTCATTAGAGAAAATTGTTGTGATACATACGCAAAGGAAAATCTGGCATCTGACAGCGCCCTCGTCGGGTGATTAACGGATTAAACTTTTACTAAAACTGTTTCGTCTCGGAGATTACGATTGATATAGGTTTTAATGTCATCAAAGTAAATTGGAATATTAACATTGATAAACATTTTTATACAACTTGATACATGAAACGCATACGATTAAGGACACTTTCATTTATTTCAGAAAACCGATAATACCCGTCCCTTTTCTAAATGTATTGATTAAATACAACTGTATTGAGTCCCTTGGCCCTTAGCCCTACGACTTACTTAGCGACTATTGACTTATTTGAATGGGAGAAAACGAAATGAAAGCAAGATATATTAGCATCCATAGAAAAGATGGAGCAACGACCTTCGGTAAATCCACATAGGTCGATACGCTATGGAATTCTTTTTATTTGCTACGATCCGTCTCGTTTTATCTCTAAATGACAAATCGGTTCCATAAATCGTTGTTCATTTAACATATGTCTAGATGGAATTAAATTCGCAGCATCGTGGTGTCTCGCATCATGAGGTAATTTGACCATATGTAGGATTATAGGCTTCCTGTAATTCTTACAACCATTTTACTCGATGGAAATGTCTTTTATCTTCAATTCTCTCTGCATGCAAGTAGAACTAGTTTACTTTCTCTTGATTTATAAGACGTTATTTGTTCCCCTTATTTCCCTTATTCTCCGTGATTTCTTTATTATTGTCTTTCTTATTTTCTGTAGCTTCATTAGAAACAGAAACCCTGTTCTGTGGCGGTAGCATCCATGGATTAGCTTGATATGCAGGGGAGGGGACAGATATCGATTGCTCAGGGACCCTTGGTATGGGTAATAGGGAGTTGTACTGATTCCAATGCGCATTTATAAAGAACACATGCCTGTCGGCTACATCTTGTAATGGTCGGAAGTTTCCCATGTTAGGATTATCCCAAGGATCCCAAAGCTTACGGAATTGCTCCATCTGAAATAGTTAGACCAAATTACTTAATTTTACATGTAAAGTTTACGTGTCTTATAATTAAATGAATGACTTTCAATTTTGATTGATGTTCCCGTTTGTAATTCGCAGAGGTTTTCGAATTGAATAGATGATCACTGTGTATCAATTTAGTATCGGTTTAATTTAAATTCATCATCATCATCATCATCTCCCCTGCCTTATCTTACTCCCGTAGGGTCGGCGCACTGGGTTTTTGTCCTCCAAAGCTCTCTATCATCCGTCATCTCAGTCATCACTCCCTTCTTGGTCATGTCACCTTTCACGCAATCCATCCATTTCTTTCTAGCTCTACCTCTACCGATGTTCCCCTCCAAATTCATAACTAACGTACGTCTTGTTACATGCGATTCATCCCTTCTCATAACATGCCCATACCACTCTAAATGGTTTAATTTAAATTATTATTACAAAAGTAAAAATTTGATAAACATGACCTGTTCAGTAGAAGCATACAGTATTACTCTGGGTACGAGCCATCGTATGACATGATTCTCTCCTTTCACCGTAGTTAAAGTGCCCCAATAGAGGAAGTAATCTTCATAGAACATGGGCATGATGCGAGACATTGGGTAAGGTCCGATTCGAGTGTTTGTCTTTGCCTCTATGATCCTGGGGAATCCTTCTAGAATGCATTCTAAACGTTCATCAGCATTAACTCCGTACTGAAAATTATTTTAATATACTCCTCTAAGCTTGCGAGTTTCGGAAACTTAATTGTATTGTTAGTTTAATATTTTTTTCTACCTCATATTTTTACTTACTTTTATAATGTAACAAACCATAACTACGCCATCATGATGTTTCAGGGCTTCCTCTTGCGTCAGGTATTCCGATCTGAAGAAAGTTGCCTGGAAACATAATACTATATAGTCAATGTTTGTTAGAGTTTGTAGCTTAAACTACTGAATATATCTCGATGCAATTTTGCATACATGTAGAGGAAAAGACAGAAGAACACATAGCCTATTTACTTTCGCTTTTTTATCCACGCAGACTGAGTCGCCGGCCAAATCTAGTTTTAAATAAATAGGCTCAGTGATTTTGACTTTGAAACCATAAATGACAAAAGATCAGACATATTATCGTTGTCTCGACATAACACTTTAATATTGAAATTTATTCACTACACGACTGTGTACTCTGGTTTTAAGTACACGAAAGCGTTATTACATTATCCTTTATAACAAAAACGAAGAGAATAGCCTAAGATCTCTCCCTAGGCACTAATTTGTCCTTAATTACGTATTAACTCGCTTAGCTAATTAATTGAATAAATTTTCACAGTAAGCGATAAATTTTGTTTTTATTTAGCAGGGGAATAGTGTACTTGATTTTATAAAATTATCTTAATTACTCTTTGCCTACTTGTTTAGTATAATTTTATGTACATTTGCATGTCTAAACCGACATTCTAAGTTGTGAGATTTTGCTTAGCCTTAAGTTTGTTTACTTTGCTACTTACGTTTTGGGAGGTTAAGGAACTTGTAACTTAAAATGTAGTAGTTAGAAATAACAGTGATTAAGTTGTCTACACTTTTAAATAATCAAGATTTTTATCTATACTATATATATTATAATAAAGCGTAAACATACACTTCTTTGTTACCTAAGATGTCAGCAATTACAGCTTATTTCTGAATAATACTTTTTTAAATAAAAAGCCCTACACTTACGTCACGCTTTAGACTATACATTTTCACGCCATTAAACTTAGGGGGTAAATATTTTGGATAAAAACCCTAATCTGGGAAAGAGACCATAAGATGCTGCCAACATCAAGAAAGTAAGATTGCCAAGGTTTGTCATGTCATGTCACTTTGTCATTTGCTATTGATAATTTGACAAATGTAAGCAACGAAATAAAATTTCCATAATTTAATGCGGATAAAGCCGCACGAGAACAGCTAGTATTAACTAAAAATTTACATATATAGGTACTTAACGTACACTTTTCCAATAAAGTGAAATATTAATTAAATGGGTTCTGGCTCCTTACAACTAAAATCTATAAAAATCACCTGCATTTCACCGGGATGTAATCTTTTATCAACGGAATGCTCACTTCCTTTCATGAAATTAGGTCCCCAATGGAAATGTATTTGAGAAAGGACGTGTTTTTCGTATAAGGGACCTCCTTCAAGATATGGCCTCTCCGTTCTCCATTTAGCTCCAAGTAATACTGGAAATAAAGTTGACATGTTTACAGTTGATTTTAGGAAAACAATGCTGACCGTACTTGGTTGAAATATATTTTTTCTCCACGTAGTCAGTGTTTTTTTGTAAACAGTGAGAATTTCTTTTACTTTTTCATTCTTTGTTTCTCATTATTTTAATATTTATAACAGGCTGGGACGTTGTGTAAGAATGTTGAGTTAAAATACGGAAAATATCCTCCATTTTTATTACCATTTATTGCTACATTTTTTATGTAAAACATTGTTGGATAAAGGAATAATTTTGCAGTAGTACAAGTAAAACCAATTGGAAACAAGTAATCTTGCGGTAACAAATGACGCAACATCTAACATCATTTAAGGTGTTGGTTTGCAATCAGAAGGTATGTATGACAGTTGTCAAACAATGAAATCACTTTTCTCGTCCAAAATCCGCAAGATAAAAGATTTCTTTACTATTTAGTGCTTCAGTTCAGGTTAACTTTATGCACACGTGATATTATCTATATATCTATACTATTATAATAAAGCGTAAACACACACTTCTTTGTTGCCTAAGATGTCGGTAATTACTGCATATTTTTGAATAACTCTTTTTTAATAAAAAGCCCTACACTTACGTCACGCCTTAGGCTATATATTTTCACGCCATTAAACTTGGGGGTAAATATTTTGCATAAAAACCCTAATGTGGGAAAGATCATAAGTTGCTGCCAACATCAAGAAAGAAAGATTGCTAAGGTTTGTCATGTCATGCCATTTTGACATTTGTTATTGATAATTTAACAAATGCAAACAATAAAATAAAATTTTCATAATTCCATGCGGATGAAGCCGCACGGAATTATGAAAATTTTACGGGAACAGCTAGTTAGTACATAAAACTTACCAGTATAACCAGTATTCGTGAGTTTTATTTTATGTGGGTAAATGTCAAAATTGTACCACTTTAATTCAGGACATTTGTAAGGGATGGAACCTGTGATTGACACTTCAATAGGTGTGGGCAAATGCCCCTCGATTTTGCTGAAATAATAAATGTAATCAAGAGTTCCTATAGGAGGGACTTTCTCTTCAACTTCTTCTGGTGCAGCCGGAACTGAAAGCCATTACAAAATTTTATTAAGGTTTCTAATCTGAATACTCGTAATATTATAAATGCGAAAGTTTTAATGGATGGATGTTAACGAAGTAACGGCTCGTGCCAAGGCACCTGAGGGAGCCCTCCAGCTTAATTACTCATAAACGAGGTTTAGGCTAAGCGCCATCTGTAAATACATCTTCAAGGCAAACAGTGGCCATTCAGTCAAAAAAAAAGGATGGATGTTTGTTAGAGTTTGTAGACTGAACGGCTGAACGGATCTGGATGAAATTTGGCATAGGTGTAGAGCATATTCTGGAAGAACATATAGGTTACTTTCTTTTGTTTTTTTTTTTAATTTTACGCGAACGGAGTCCAATTGAAAGCTAGTTTACCACTAATTCAGATAGTTCATATTGTTGATACGGTTAGTTGCAACTGTTCAATAAAATAGTGATTTTTCACTTATTGATAATTCTGAGTAACTAGCAGTAAGTAAATTACGATTAATACCTTCTGGTTCGGGTATAGGCAGAGCAATAGGCATTATTTACTTTAAAATTTCAAACATTTCAGAATTTCAAATAAAACTGTCAAATCGACGTTTTGCTCTATTTTTCTCTATGTCTATTACTTTATGTTTATACAGATTATATAACGTTAACTGTTACATAGGATTCAAGTTTATAATTTCGCATCGTACAATTAAAAATAAGACATCACTGTAGGTGATAAAAATTAAAATACTGCAAGAGAATTTAGATGTTTTAAGAGTAATAAATTCTAAATGAATTATATTATATCTATGGAGAAAAAAAGGATACTGACAAGTAATGTATACGTCAATATTTATGCGTCAATTTTCTTGAAATTTTACAAAAATGGATTTATCGCCACGGTACGAATTTATTTAAATAACATATATTTAACAAAATATACATAATATTGATACATATAGCTATATAATAATGGATGAATTTGCAAAGAAATATATTCAACCCGATCGAGATTTACTCAACTGGGAAAAATGGGTAAAGGTGAGAGAAGACGAAACAATAGCCATTGGCCAAAGAATACAGAGGCAACCTATAGATATGGTTATGAATTTACATGAAAAATCACGCGAAAATAAAGAAATTAAATCAATATTGCAAGACGCTCAAGTAAAAGAGCCAGCAACATTTAGAGGCGAACCCTGGACTCTACCAACAAGACTCAAACAAAGATGTTACTGCGAACCTGTGTATGAAGTTTATCAAAAGCCTGAAGAGATCGGACAGCCCCGTATCATCGAACATATCGGAGTACCACAATACATTTTAGAACATGAAAAAAATGTTCATGGCGTTTCAGAACGCAACAAATGTGTGCGATTAAACAATGAATACCAGAAGTATAAGAAAAAACGAGAAGAACAGTTTAAAGAAAAAATAAAAATAATAGATCCGCATAGGTATGACTCTATCAAATCTTTTTGCTATTTCTATTTGTACGTAAAAGTCATTTTTCATGTAAAAAAAAAACATTTATTTTCAGGTCCGACATTAGTGAATTATTTGTGAAAGGCAATAGACCCAAACCACCATCAAAACCTTTGCCATCCCTGCCAGATATAAAAATAACGACAGTAGAGGAGTCCGAAGAAACTTTTAAAGTGTATAGTGTGAGAATTAATAATACGGTATTCATTAAAGAAACTGCCGAACGACATCTGACGTCAAAGCTGCTCAAGTTACAAAACGAAAAGTGGCATGAACCTTGCTCGTCGTGGTCGTATTATTTTAACGTGCCTAAATGTCGAGTGGGTAGAGCTAAACTATTTTTGCAAAATTTAGGAACGGTTACGTTAAGGTATTGCTGGAAAAAAATAAGACAACAGACTCCTTTCATTGAGGAAGAACTTATGAGTCAAGTATTTTTCTTTAACAAAAATGAAAATATTTTACCCCCTGGTCAAACTAGAGAAGTGTATTTCACGTTTGTTTCTTGCGATATCGGTATCTACAGAGAATTGTGGGAGCTAAGTTTTTGCAATGTATCATTTTTTGCAGATCTGTCCCAAAGACTTGTGATTAATTTGCAAGCAGATACTATAGAGAACACGGAGAAAATTCGTCGGAGAGTAGACATTCTGAAGGTAAGACTCAACAGAAAAGCTATTCGAAAACTCATCAGAGGTCTCTTATACAATGTTGTTATTAAAGTAACAAGCGTGGAACCACAAATATACCCCTATCAAAAATACCTCTTGGAATCTGATATATTCCTTATGAAGAATCCGGTATGTTATTACAATCAAAGCGAAGTGATGAAATTAAAGGAAATTTATTCGGAAATGCAGCCAGGTAAAGTTTGGGACTTGTCAATTGCCACATGGAGAAAGGCGATGATGAAAAAAGATTTCATTGAACGAATGCAATACTTTGGAAAATTAAAACAATCGCAAAACATATTACTGACACCTTGGCTAGAGGATGAAAATCGTAACCCAAAACACGTTGCAGTAAAACTTATTCTGTCGAAGTTAGCTGACAAATTTGACAAGGTATACGATGCTCTGAATCACAATAAGGTCAGCAATGATACAGAAGTCAAGAAAATGCCTGAGGATAAATTGTTGCAACATATGATATTCTACATTCGCATGCGAGATCACATTGGAATAGCTATAGAACATTGTGCTGGTGTGGTGAGGAGCTTGGATTTAGAGCGATGGATTCATTTTGATTTTTGTCAGTAGTTATTTTTAGCTTTGTTACTTATGTACATTAGTTTCGATAATTGTAACATTAATAAAAATGTTTAATTTATATGCAGTTTTTTGCAATCGAAAATGAAACAACGATTGACCTCAATAAAAGAGAAAGTTTATTTGTGGATGATGTAAAGTTGGTAACATTACTTATGTTACTATTATTAATTCTAAAAGTTCCTACAGATGATTAGCGTAGTGTTTCTAATTACAATATGTTAAGTTCTACTTTTTCGCTTAGTGATAATTGTGCGAGTCACTATATAGCTAGTAAATTATTAATTATATATTAATAAATCATAATTATTCCTTCTGGTTCTGTTATAGGCACCGCATTAGGCATTTCCGTACTTAGGATTTTCATACAATTCAGATTTTCAAACAAAAAAGTAATTATATAAACTTTTGCTCTGTCTATAAAATACAAAGAAATGTTACATTGACGTTAATTTTTTAAAATATTTCCAAAATCGAATATGACGTCTCGTTACGAATGTAAATAAAATATATTGAACAAGATACAACATATATAATTTTGAATATAAGTACAATAATGTATCAATATGCAGAAAAATATATTCAACCCGATCGAGATTTACTTAACTGGGAAAAATGGGTAAAGGTGAGAGAAGATGAAATATTGGCCATTGGCCAAAAAATACAGAGGCAACCTATAGACATGGTTATGAATTTACATGAAAAAGCACGAGAAAAAAATGAAATGAAATCAATATTGCAAGACGCTCAGGTGAAAAAGCCAGCAACAGTAAGAGGCGAGCCGTGGACTCTACCAGCAAGACTCAAACAAAGATGTTACTGTGAACCTGTGTATGAAGTTTATCGAAAGCCTGAAGAGATCGGACGACCCCGTATCATCGAACATATCGGAGTACCACAATACATTTTAGAACATGAAAAAAATATTCATGGCGTTTCAGAACGCAACAAATGTGTGCGATTAAACAATGAATACCAGAAGTATAAGAAAAAACGAGAAGAACAGTTTAAAGAAAACATAAAAATAATAGATCCACATAGGTATGACTCGATCAAATCTTTTTGCTACTTCTAATTGTATGTAAAAGACATTTTTCATATAACAAAGCATTTATTTCAGGTCCGTCATTAGAGAATTGTTTGTCAAAGGTAATAGACCCAAACCACCACCAAAACCTTTGCCACCCCTGCCAGAGATAAAAATAACGACTGTAGAGGAGTTTGAAGAAACGTTTACAGTATACAGTGTGAGAATTAATAATACAGTATTCATTAAAGAAACTTCCGAGCAACATCTGACGTCAGAGCTGCTCAAGTTACAAGATGAACAGTGGCATGAACCTTGCTCGTCGTGGTCGTATTATTTTAACGTGCCTAAACTTCAAGTGAGTAGAGCTAAACTCTTTTTGCTAAATTTAGGAACAGTTACGTTAAGATATTGCTGGAAGAAAATAAAAGAAAAAGCTCCTTTCATTCCGGAAGAAGTAGCGAGTCAGGTATTTTTCTTTAACAAAAATGAAGATATATTGCCCCCTGGTGAAACTAGAGAAGTTTTTTTCACATTTGTTTCAAGTGACATTGGTATCTACAGAGAATTATGGGAGCTTCATTTTTCTAATGTATCATTTTTTGCAAATCAGAACCGAAAGTTTGTGATTAACTTGCAAGCAGATACTATAGAAGACACGGAAAAAATTCGTCAGAATATAGACTTACTGAAGGTAAGAATCAACAGAAAAGCAGTTCGAAAACTCATTAGAAGTCTTTTATACAAAGCCCTCGATAAAGCAACTAGCGAGGAGCCGCAAATGTACCTATATAAAAATTACTTTATGGAATCTGAAATATTCCTTATGAAGAATCCGGTTTGTTTCTACAATCAAAGCGAAATAATGAAATTAAAGCAAGCTTATTCGGAAATGCACCCAGGTGAAGTTTGGGACTTGTCAATTGTCACATGGAGAAAGGCGATGATGAAGAAAGATTTTAATGAACGAATGCAATATCTTGGAATATCGAAACAATCACAATATGTACTACTCAAACCTTGGCAGGAAGATGACAATCTTCTTGACCTAAAGCACGCTGCAGTCAAACTTATTCTGTCAAGGTTGGCTGACCAATTTGACCAGGTATACGCTGATCTGAATCTCAATGTAGACAACAATTATGCAGAAGTGGAGGAAGAGCCTAATGATAAGTTATTGGAACGTATGATATTCTACATTCGCATGCGCGATCACCTTGGAATAGCTATAGAACATTGTACTGGTGTGGTGAGGAGCTTGGATTTAAATCGATGGATTCATTTCGATTTCTGTCAGTTGTTGTAATATTTAGTTTTATTACTTATGTAACATAAATAAAGATATGTTTTATTTGTATGCTTTTTGCAATCTAAAGTGAAAAAACTTCTACAATATCCGAACTAAATAGATAAGTTTGTCTTCTAGTTATTAAAAAACAAATGACAAAATAACTGCTTAGTTATTTTTCGTATTTATACTATGTTGATCATTGCAAGCTCTGTATCTTGGAAGTAGTGTGAAAAAAGAAAACCAAGTTTCTGTTTGTAGGATATTAGAGTTTACAAGTATATATTTTCGATTTCGAGCCTGCAATTTCGTCAAAGGCCGGCAACGCATCTGTAATTCCTCTGGTGTTGCGGATGTCCATGGGCGTCGTTGACCATCTCTGTGTTCCCGCCACAAACAGTTTTGTTCCGACTACAAGCTAGATTCACAACAAATCTTAAAGTAAAATCTTAGCGCTGCTGTAGTTTTTATATGCGTTGAATGATATTTAGATATTCTTTCGCTGCAATATTTCCCTATATTCTTGCTTACTGAGTTCTGTAAACTTATTCAGTTTACTTTTTCATATATTGGTGTTGTATACATCTATCATGTTTCTAATTAAGTAAATGTATGTAATAATAATAAAAATTCAAAGCCAACTTTAGTCGGAGATTATTTTTAGAACATCATTTAACAGAGAAGATTTTAAGTGCCTGGATTAGAAAAGCAGCGACGAGATCTTGCGTCAAAATTAACGTCGATATTACATGAAGCTTCCAACCTAATCTATTGAATAGGTTTACTTTTAATGTTTTTATTTGATACTAGCTTTCGCCCGCGATTCCATCCGTGTGGTATAAAAAAAATAGAAGCAAGTAGCCTATATGTTCTTTTAGACTATGCCATCTGTGCCAAATTTCATACAGATCTGTTCCCTCGTTTAGGCTACAAACTCTAACAAACATCCATCAATCCATCTAAACTTTCGCATTTATAACATTAGTAAGATAGTAAGATACATTCTAACTACATAAAGTTACATTCTACATTCATTCCTTCAACACAGGTTGTTAAGATGTGGAAAAAAATGGAGTAGAACTTTATTTTTTTCTTTGGAAACTTTTTAATTAATTTAAAAACACTCTTATCAAAATATATACACTGTTAAACACTGGAATACTAATCACTAGTTGTATCGTTTTAGTTATTTGTATTATATCACTTTGTGTAGTCTCAAATTCACTAATAATTTATAGTTTAGCTTTCACTTGTTTCACGTATATGACGGAATGACCTGGAGGATGTCGCTGCGTGGGCCGAACGTTTCTCTCTATCGGAATGCTGTCCGGACCCTCCAATTGCCTCAGTAGACCCAGCTGCGAAACAAACAGGCTCGTAAGGGTAAATTGATTACATGATTCATGAAGTGCCCTACGTTCATTGAATGTATTGTATTTGTTTTGTATTTTTTGCCTTCTTTGTATTGTTATTTAGAAAATATTTTATTGGATTGTGTTCTTTTGATTATTTTTATTTGAGAAGTTAGTTAAAGGAATACCTTTATTAATAACTAAAACCTCGTGAATTAATACGACCACCACGTCTTCTGACGAATTCCGTAAGTTTAGATGGATGGATGTTTGTTAGAGTTTGTTGCCTTAACGGCTGAAAGAACACATAGACTACTTACTTTTGTTTTTTTAATTCCACGTGGTTAGAGTCATAGGCAAAAGCTAGCAAAATGCATTTTATACATCTAATGATATGATCCGATTTTAGATACATTGGAGTTAACGTAATCACCATGTAAGAATAATTGCTTGAAGTTACAGACCTGTTCACTGCCAATTTGCACTGGCTTCTCGTAAATTATCCAGGTAACACATTCAGTGTAAGGAGGCGTGGTTAATGATCCTTTGTACGTGACATAGTTGCCGCTACTCAGATCCTCTCGATCCATCCAAGCGAGTGATTCTGTTTGACACATAATAAAGAAATAAATCACTATACTATTGAGTACATATCTATCTATACTAATATTATAAAGAAGATTAAGATTTTTGAATGCTTATATGTATTGAAAAAACTTAAAAACTACTGGGCCGATTTTAATAATTTCTGCACCGTTAAAAATTTTTGTTATCACTGTAACATAGGCTTTCATCAGTCTTTTTCTGCCCACTGCTGGACATATTCTTCTCCAATACCTTTCAAATAATACTTCTATGACACAATTTAAAATTTTTATTATTGTTTAATGTATATGTCACGGTAAGAGTGAATAATTGAAGATTATTAATAATTATCTATTATTAATAATAACCACATGTTTTGGTAAAAGTGAATAATCGATCGAAATTTATTACGTTTAGTAGTAATTATTAATAATTCACGAGATGTTACATTATTATATACACTAAAAGAATTATTAATAATTACTACTAAAAGTAATAAATTTCGATCGATTATTCACATTTACTAATATTAATAATAACCACATGTTTTGGTAATTATTAATAGTTTTCAATTAATCAGATTTACCGTAATATATATAAGTACAGTTATTAGTATACCTGAAGAGACATCACATGTTTGATCGCGTTTCTTAATCTTCTCTAACCCCTCGACGAATTCATCAAAGCTTGGATTAGGGGCGTCAACCACTTCCAGTAGAAAACCAACGACTGCCAGCCCATCGGGATGTGCAACTGCCGCTTCCAGAGATTGATATTTAGTATTGTAATGCACTAAATGGCATTCAGCTGCATATCTATAGAATAATATATAAAATCACTTTAATTTGTGCCTGTGAATGATGGATTTATGATCTCTACACTTTATTTATAGTTTCTGCATCTATTAACTTCATCTTGTATGCGTATTCTCGAAATTCAGGATTTAAATATTTATCCATAGCAACATAGTTTACAAGCATCTAAATCTGTATTTTTGTTATCTCATTTACGCACAAATTTAATCAGATCCGATATATTTGTGATCTTGATTGTGAACATTTCAACTACAATCAGTGTTTGTTGGCATATTTACATCAAATTTATTTAATATCTTATCTATCTTGTGTCGGAATACGTCTACTTGAATTAAAATAATGTTACACTTTGTTATTTAAAGAACCAAAAGTGATCTTTGATCGAAAGGTTTAGAGTCACTTACTCATATCATATTTTATATCGCAAATAATTTGACCGCCTCATGATTCGTATTCAATTTTTCGTACTTTGGTATCAAGAAAACAAATCACGTTATCATCAACCATCATAAAAAATATAATTTAATTATTCCTTATCACTTTAATGTAATTAATCTATTTATTACAAAAGGAACAAATATGTTGTTGCCAAGCAAAAAACATAGTAATAATGTTACGTGGTTGACTATGGCCTAGTCACCCTAACTTTAGGGTAGGCTCCGAGCCCCTCGGTGAGGACGTATAGTGAGCTTGTGATGATGGTGATGATGAAGCAAAAAACATAGTCAATAATACACTTTCAGTAGAAAATACGTGGGAAAGCTAAAAGCAGGCTCATGTCTTTGACTAAACTATTTTTTTATAATATAAGGTGGCAAATGATCAAGCGGCAACCTAAATCCACCGAAATGGAAAGCGACCACTGTACATAAACATCCGCAATTGCAGATGCGTTGCCTACCCTTCGACGGAGGAGGAGACGCACATAAAGAGGACATTTCCCCTTCCTATGCGTCTCCTCCACCGTCAAATCCACTTTACCTTATGAGGAAAGGATGGAAACAGACTAAAATTAGGCCTCCCGAATCTTTGTTGTCTAAAGTTGTTTTTAGTAATGGAGATAAAAATGAAAAAAACAAAATGAACAGAAGGTGACACTTTTAACGTATTAATTACACTTGTTGCTTCTCGTGGAAGATTATGTTTGTGTGTAAACAGTAACTGCGTCCTACACCAGTGTGACCAGGTATAAATTAAATTGTACTATAAGCTACTCTTATGAATTTTGATATATTTTTCTTTTGTAATATT
>NW_013527594.1:0-63146 GCF_000836215.1 Papilio polytes | reverse complement strand
GACGTCATTGGTGTTTGAGATCGAGTAATGGAGGGTAAAAAATATTGCAGCGTTTTTAATTTATATTTAATTTGAGACAAACATTCAAGGTTTCTAAATGTTATTATAGGTTATAAAATGCTGTCTTTAAAATATTAAGCATAACTTTATTTGGATTTGTAACATTAGGAAACATCCCCATTGTGATTGTCGATTTTAGTCGATTGTTTCGCAGCCAAATTAACTGTTTAGTTACACAACTAACAATCGAGTAGTGTGCAACACCATATAATCATTAGAATCAAAGCGAGGATTAAACAATTGTGCGATAATATAGTTTCAGGTATGCACGCTTGAAATGTCGGTCAATGCACCAAGTAGTAATAATTTACACCAACCCGTGTCCATCCAATACGTGTTCGCAGCCAGTAAAATCGTCTACAGACCAGTGGAAATGCATCTGTTCGAAAATGTATTCCCCAATAAGTGGCCCACCACTGAGCCGTGGACGCGCGGAAGAATCAAATGTGAAGTATGCTGCGGAAAGAAAATTATATCTATTCTATACATATAAGAAAATAGAAGCGTCTGTTTGTAATATAAAGAGAAAAATTCCAGATTTCGGGAAGAGATACTAGCGTTGCTGATAACGAAAATCGCATTTAAATTATTTTTATCTGCCCACAAGCCTCGTTTGTTTCGGATAATCTCCGTAATGGCTGGTCCAATTTCGATCAGACTTTCACTGAAGGGTAGCTGATATAGACGGTCATATTATAGACTACTTTTTATGTTAATATTGCGTGAACTAAGTCGCAGGGAACAGCTAGTTTTTAAATACAACTCAACTTTGAAACTAACTGATTAAAATGAATGCCAAAACCATTGAAGAGTTAAGTCAATTTCTTCTACTCCAGAATGTCATGGAACATTAAATGTGGTCACTAATTTCTTTACGTTGATAGCAAGTTATCGATAATTTAATGTCAGGATAAATTGCTGTTTTGTCATCAACAGATATATTGTAAAACGCAACCTGTTTGTCCTGTATTAAGTAAAGTGCCATTAGCAGAGTTGTCCCAGTATCCTCGAAATTGCAAAGGATCGAGAGAAGACCAGGTCGGGCATCGGTGCACGGAGATCGCTATTGGAGACTGTGATGCTCGCAATTTTGATATTTGTTCAGCTGGAAATGAAAATAATATTGTCTTACTAATTTTCTAAATTACAAAGTTTGGAAAGATATCTGTTAGATTTTGCCGATAATACGGTTCCACGGATCTCGATGAAAGGCATAGATATAGAGCAAGGTCAGAAAGAACACAAACATAGACTAACTACTTATTTTTTAATTACCACGAAATCGTAAATCTAAAATATGCGTTCGGGGAAGTACCCGTTTCTTTTTCGGAAGACCCCATAAAATCTTGATAAGATAAAGAAATCGTTAAAATCTTTTAGTAATTCGTGTTACCGTAAAGCTTTTTTTTCTTGTAACTATTGGTTGAAAGCAACCATGAATAGTGACTTTTGTAGTATCTGTATCTGTATTAAATAAGGTATTGTTTTTCTCTTCTGATAAAAAAAGGAGGATCATGTAGTATCTGTATTAAATAGGTCGTTGTTTTATAATCTGTACATTTTTGTACAGATTATAAAACATAACATTTTTGTACAAATATACATTAAGGGACTTCTTCAATCGTATACTAATGTACTTATATTATAAATATAAAAGTTTAGATGTATGGATGGATGGATGTTTGTTAGAGTTTGTAGTCTAAACGGCTGTACGGATTTCAATGAAATTTGGTAGATGCAGAGGATAGTCTAGAGTCTAAAAGCACACATAGGCAACTGACTTGTTTCTTTCTTAATTTCGCGGGGACGGAGTCGCGGGCGAAAGCTAGTGAACAAATAATTTGTGAGTATGGTATGGCAGAAGGTCATGTAATTTTAAAACGCCCATAAATATTAGATATTCAATAACAAAGTGCTGTTAACAGTTGTGTAATAAAAAATATGTACTCGTATTTTATTGTTACCCTAGTGTCATAAAGCTGTTTATGCAATTGTCAAATCTATGGATAAGTCTAGAAGTTATGTTATTACTAGTAATTTATGGCATCCTAGTACAATCTGTTTAAAATGCCTCGTACTTTAACTGTCTTAAAATGCAAAATCATTTTTTAATTTCAAACAACCTAAGCGTTTCCGAAAAATTCAGGACAGTAGTTAAATAAGTAATCTTTTCCCTTGAGATATTTTATAAATTGACTGACGATTAACTGGTGCTTGAGATAAAACGAATTTACGAGTCTCGCTTACTAACAATATTTCTTTTTACCAACGGTGGAGAAACCGATAACCACTAGATATTTCAGTCCAAACATTTTAGACACAAATTCCTATTTTTATATTGTAGGATAGTGTAGAGACAATCTATACTAATATTATAAAGAGGAAAGATTTGTATTTTTGTATATATTGAAATAACTTGAAAACTACTAGGCCAATTTTCGTAATTCCTTTACCGTTAAAAGGTAGTTTATCTGTGAGTTACATAAGCTATATATTTTTTTTTAATTCGACGCGGACGAAATCGCAAGCTACAGCTAGCTATTTTATAAACTTTTAATAAGACTGTGAACATAAAAGTGGAGCATTATGGTTTCTACATACTAAGTTTTGCTAATAAGCTAATGTTACAGAATATAAAAGAATCTTATCTTAGAAAAGAACAAAATTATTTTTAAAAGATAAACAAATTTACTGTTTTATTAAATTTATTTAAAATATCTTTCTTTAGTAAAAAATATTTTAACAATTAATTTAACATAGTATGTCGATAACCTGATCTTCAAAATGGCGAACTTCCTCTATAGTTAATGAAATGAAAGCCACTTTATTCTAATAATTTTCAACTCAAAATTTGACTCAAGATATAATTCCTATTAAACCAAGATTAATTCCCATAAAAAAACGAAATAAAAAGATTTCCATTTTCAGATATTTCATGAGACATTATAGAAAATTAGTTATGGTGACTTTTTAAACACTTTCAACCTTAGAAATAAACGCGTTATAAAGTTAAGTTTACAGTGGTAGAGCCCGCTTTAACATCTTCGCACGAATGGGTCGGCTGGCCCGGTGTAATACCACGAACACACGGAAGACAGGCGTGAAGTGGAAACAATTCCGCGTTTCGTCTGATCAGTGTGGTGCCGGAGGCCTAATTTAGTCTCTATTCCTTTCCACCCTTTTCTTCAGAGGAAAGGATGGGAGAGAAAAGTGGATTTGACGGTGGAGGAGACGCATGGGAAGGGTAGGCAACGCATCTGCAATAGGGTCGTTTATGGGCAGCGGTCGCTTTACATTAAGGTGGATTCACATGGCCGCTTGCTCGTTTGCCACCTTATATTATAAAAAAAAACTTAGGAATAAACTGAGTATAAGCAAATAGTAGTAGACATTATGCTTATACTCAGTTTTACCTTTATAGTTACGGCGTTTATTTGTAAGGCTGTTGTAACATGTTACTTACCTTCGGACACTGTTTTTGACGACGTCACATTTATAGATGGTAAATACAACTTGATTATTTTATTAACCATTTTTTTATTTCACTTTACGTAACACAAGACACGTTTCACTTTGGATTTCTATAAGAAAACAATTGTTTCAAAGTTAAAACTATAATCAATAAGATTAGATATAGGGTCGATTTATCAAAAAAATACGATTGGCTTAGGAAAATTGATAACATACCACATTCTTTAGAATAATTCTTTATATATAATATGTATGTAAATGCGTCATTGTTTACATTAAAATTAATTAGTTACAAACTTAAAAAGTAACTTTGTTAATTTAAAGATACTAGTAAATATGTTCTTTTTTCATTTAAGTAATGTGCTCACTTCTTGCTTAAAATCCAAAATTTATTTCTTAAGTTAGGAATCATTTTATTTTCCTGTTTTACGTATTCATTTATAATCAAACGAGAAAGTTATTTCTAAATCTCAACGACAATCAAACTTTACAAGACAACACATTGTTTCTCACGTACAATAAAAGCTTCTTAAAAATAACTATTGTAAAATATTACATTTTTAATGTAGACATTTCGTTACATAATAGGAATTAGTCTAGTAATATTGATCTATCATTTTTATCCTACAGGATTACAGTGTCAAACTATGATAAGCCAGCGCTGGCTTGCGTCCGAAAATGATAAGATAACCGCCCACGTGCGTGCAGCTATAAAGGTGGGATTCCACGGTACACGCAGACGATCGTGCATTGATCACGACTGTAAAATCGCCTTCGTGATCTTGTTACAAAAAATTGCTTGTTGTTTTACAAACTACGAAATTAACTAACCATTCATTCAACTTAAGATGTTCAAACGATTGTCGTTTTAAAAGGCAAATAAAAACGATAACGGATTTACTACTTACTCGAAGTACCCCATTCATGTCGACTGTGCTGGATGTTCACAGACTTGTTAGTGGTGGATGCGACGCTGTTCCTACGGTGCAACGTGTCGTGTTTAAATAAATCACGCACCATGGAAACACATCTTAAATCAATGTTCATTCCGTTACTTTGCATCAATCATTCTTATGACATTAGATATTAAAAAGAGGAAAAGTAACGGATTATTTACAAAAAAAGCGGTTACTTCCGTAGCTCATATTACTCAACTTTATTCTTACATTTTTATATCTTATGTACGATTTTTTTTCCTTAATTATAGCGAAATGTAATTAAATAAAATACCAACTTTTTTCCCAGTGTTATTTGTTGACTTAAAGACCTTTTCTTTCAAACAATTTATCTAAACTATTTACGTTTATCAACAACTTAAGATAATATTTGACAACAGCAATTCGTTATCAATCTAATACCATTAGAAAAATATTTGCTATCGTGTACTTTACTTAACCTTGTACACGTTGATTTTATGTCCAGTCTACATTGTTGTAATCTAGCAATCCAGCGCTGGTGTGGAATAATGTAAACTAGGCCTTAAGTGATATGTTCTTGTAAGATATTAAATGAAGTTACAATAATTTTATACAAACTATTTGACCGGCGTTAGTATAATAATTAAAATATAACAATATCAAAGACATTATCATCGCAACAGGTTTTTGTCCTCCACATAACTCTCTCATACGTCATCTCAGTCATTCCCTTTTTGATCATGTCACCTTTCTCAATCCATCCATTTCATTCTAGGTCTACCTAGAGATAGACCGGTAGACCGGTGTACCACACTCATAACTAACGTTTTCCTTCTTAAAGCGATTCACCCCTCCTCATAACATGCCCATACCATGCTAACCTTTTACTTCTTACCTTTTCTACTCTACAGGAGCTACTTTCAAACTTCCTCTAAAATACTTATTTCACAATATCAGAGACGCAACCAGAAACTTCGTTGTAACAATTTACTGCATGGTTACCGATATTTTGTATGTATTATATTGCATTGATTAAATTAAAACCTCTATAGAAAATTATAACCTCAAACAGCCATTAAATGTAAGAAAAAAATAATTGACATTACGTCAAACAAATAGGTTATAAAATAATTCTTGTGGATTAATAATTTAAGTTTTTCTTGTTGTATTTTTAAATGTGTTAATTTTATGGAAAATATAATTTTTATGCGTCACTTTACCGTTCAAAGAGATATTGCTATGTTATGGTGTTTAATGAGGCTGACATATGCAAAGTTTTATGGATATTATTGTTAATACAAGTTAGTGATACGTATGTCGATAAATTAAAAGGTTTGTTAGTTAAAATGCAATTGTTTTTTAAGTTGCGTTATCTTTATTTCTTTGGTATATACGTAACTAGTTATTCCCGTGCGGCTTCATCCGCATGAAATTATAAATAAACTTAATTTTATTGTTTACATTTGTCAAATTCTCAATTGCAAATGCCAAAATGACCTTTACCATAATAACCGTGCTTCCATAATGTTGGTAGTTTGAAGTTTATGGTCCTTTTCCCACATGAGGGTTTTTTCAATTTTATTTACCCCCTAAGTTTAATAGCGTGAAAATATATAGCCTAAAGCGTGACATAAGTGTAGGGCTATATATTAACAAAAGAATTATTCAATAATATGCTACAATTGCTGACATCTTAAGACACAAAGTAGTGTGTGTTTACGCTTTATTATAATAGTATAGATAGAAGTATCGATTGATTTGAAGTATTTATTCGCTCTTTATCTACCTTGCTCTTTGTTGAAGAAGTTTGTAAAACCCTTTTTTATCCAAACAGATACTTATTTAGGAAAATATAACCAAGAAGAAACCAAAGATCAAACAACTTCACGTGCCAATAATTTGTACGACGACGCGGACGATCTGCAGAAACAGCTCGATAATGAAGCGAGAGACAAATTAAAAGTAGGAAAAGTGAGACTTTTTTAATTCTAAATATAACTATTGTATATGTTTAAATCTACGAAATAATTATTTTTATATTACTGATATAAATGCTAATGGTAAAAGGGATGGATGTTTGTTTGTATTTGTAGCCTAATTCCTGAACGGATCTATGTAGAGGATAGTTTGAAATGACACGTACTTTTTGTTTTTTTTAATTCCATATTTGTTCACAAACTCTGACGACTCCGACTCTTAAAAAGTAATTAGTAGCCTATGTGTTCTTCCAGATTCTGTTCTACATCTTTGTCAAATTTGAACAAGATCCATTGAGTACTTCTCAAGATACGAGTAACAAACATCCATCCATTCATCTAAACTTTCCCATTTTTAGTATAAGTTAGAATATACTTAAGCAAGAAGTAAGATTAGTAAGATTATCTCTGCTCTCCTTCATTTTCTGTTGGACCTAAAACTATTTTTATTAGATAGACAAGAAACAGTAATTAAAACATTTCTCATTTTGTAGACAAATATAGAAGAGGGAAGATATTAAACTACAGTGTATTTTCACAATTTTCTTCAACACATAGTATCAGTATCGCATTAATGTATTTCATGATTTTTTACAGCCTAAAACAATCTGGGTGTTCCATTTGCCCACACCGTTCCCAGACATCACGTATTTAGTGACGTCACGACGGCCAAGGAGCGCTGTTAGTGTTTGAAATAATTTATACTATATTTTTTAATAATACAACTGCACTTGAGGTTATTTCACTAACGACTACTAAAACGAATTTGAAACAATTCGCTTCGCTTCGTAATGAATTTGTAGTTTAATCGTGACCCTATCATTTATATGATGTTTCATAAATCAATGTCGTTTCAGTATTCTGCATATTTGAGGGATATTGTTTTATAATATAAGGTGTCAAACGAGCAAGCGACCACCTGAATCCGCAAATATGGCGAAGCGACCGCTGCCCATAGATATCCGCAATTGCAGATGCATTGCCTATTCTTAATTGACGGAGAAGGAGACGCACATAAAGAGGATATTTCCCCTTACTATGCACTATCACCTCTGCCGTCTAATCCACTTTCCCTTAAAAGAAAAGGGTGGTAAGAAAAAGGGACTTTAATTTGATTGTATAAAGTACTTGAATGGAAAAGTCGAGGTGTAATGTTTGTGATCGTCTTGCGTTTTGTTTGTTGCTTACTGGTTTTAAATAATTTGTCGATTTATAAATATGGGTCGAGTAAATTATTTTTTTAATGTTTTAATTTGTGCTTTTTATTATTTTTTCCGCAGGATCATCAAGATAAAACACTAATTAAGAATAATACAAAGACAGAACCTGGTAAATATCAATATCTGTTGACACTTTAAATTACATTTGCCTTTCTATATTACGTTTGGTTCAAGGTGAGAGTTGTTTCTACTGATTGTTAAAATCTCCGTAGTTAAAAAAACGATTGTTTTTTAGAACAAAAAGCACTGTATTCTGTCCATCCACTTGCCCTTGTCCCAACGGAGTGTTGGCGCAATGTGTTGCTTTTCTATACATTTCTATCAGCCGTTATATCTGAATCTACTCTCTTCTTAAGCATATCCTCTTTCGCACAATCCGTACACAGTAGTTATAAGTTTTATGTATAACTAGCTTTCGCCCACGACTCCGTTCATGTGGAATTTAAAAAAAAAACAAAAGTGAGTAGCCTATGTGTTCTTCCAGACTATCTCTACATCTATACTAAATTTCATCGAAATTCGTTCAGCCGTTTAGGCTACAAACACCCATTTATAATATTAGTAAATAAATAAATAAGTAAGCCGACCCTACGGGAGTAGGATAAGGAGATGATAATGATGAAGTAAATATTAGTATGATTAGTATGGTGTAAAACGTAATAAATAATGTAATTTGTTTTAGTTGAAGCCGCCGCTGAATGGGATTACAAAAGTAAGTCATTATTTTTTTAATTTACCAACCATAGGTTTTATGAACTTATGAATTAGGGGTATTCTTTCTTTCTACAATATTCTTCGACTAACCTAACCTTAGTACATTTTATTAACCTAACGAATTGTATATAATTTTTTTGCTTAAATAGTTCAATATCTTACTATATCATTTATCTAAATATAATATTCTCCTAAATTCAAATAAAGGTAAAAGAACATGACCACTTTAACTAGTTTCTTATTTGTTCATCAGATCAAAATGACTGGGGTAAGATGTTCCCTGATTGTGGAGGTCGATCTCAGTCACCAGTTGATCTACCGCTGCAAGGATTCGTCAAGGCGAAAGGCGGTCGGCGTCTCCTGTTCACCAACTATGACCTTTACCCGGAGAAAATAACAGTTCAGAATGATGGCAAACGGGGTAAGAAAATACGTTACTTTTATTGTTTCTAATCTTTAGCGCCCAGTTTCCGAAGTCTTTCACTTTTAACAACTGTAATGATTGGCTGAATTTTTTTTATTTCTACCCCGTATTTTATCTCTCTGTTAGGTTACAAAGCTGTAGTAGTTATTGTTACGCAAGCATTGTCAACTGCACTGCGACGTATGGACGTGTCATACAAACAAAATAGTGATTGTTGATTTATTTTATTCAGTACAAACCTGAAGTATGAAATCCACTTTATAACACTGGTTGTAAATGAAGGATTTATAAAAGGAAAAATAGTGGTGGAGTTTTAACAACGTAAAGCGCTTGCTAAAATTAATTAGCTATGTAAACTTGGTATTGTTAGCTTAAGTAAATATAATAGATCAGAGAACGCTTTTGTTTTTAATAAATCACAAAGGTTATATTCTCTGTGTGATTAAAATTTTAGAAATAAAGTGAATGCAAACAACTTGTAACAGATTTGTTGTAACAGTGTGTAACAATCGAGCAAATTTGAATTGTAGAATATAGAATTGTGATATTCTGTTACAATTAAGCGTCAATAACCTAATGGTTTGGGGTGTGGACTACCGATTTTGCGGTCTAGGGTTCAAATGCCGCCATTCGACTATTGTCGTGAACCATATCCTAGCACAAGGCTAGATCTTAGTTGGTATGGTAAAAGGAAATATAAGTAAACTAGCTGTTCCCGTGCGACTTCATCCGCGTACAATTATGAAAACTTTATTATATTGTTTACATGTGTCAAATTATCAATTGCAAATGTCAAATTGACATGACATGATGACAAACCATGGCAACCTTGCTTTCTTGACGTTGGCAGCAACTTATGGTCTCTTTCCCACATTAGGGTTTTTATCCAAAATATTTACCCCCAAGTTTAATGGCGTGAAAACATATAGCCTAAAGCGTGACGTAAGTGTAGGGCTTTTTATTAAAAAAAGGATTATTCAAAAATGTGCTGTAATTGCTGACATCTTAGGCAACAAAGAAGTGTGTGTATACGCTTTATTATAATAGTATAGATTAACAAAAATCTACTAGTATTTAAAAAAAATAATGGACAATTTGTAACGTTACTTTGTCATAACTTTTAATGACCAATTTGTTTTGCAGTGGTATTATTTGGTCAGTGGGATCGCAACCGTATGCCGCTGGTGTACGGCGGAGCTGCACATAGTCGACGGTATATTTTCCATTCCTTGAGCTTTGTATGGCCTTCGGAGCACACGATAGGAGGGCTACAGTTCCCTATGGAGAGTCAAGCATTGCATATATCTGCTGAATACGGGTCAATGAAGGAAGCTTTGGATGCAGCCCCGAGTGATCCTCAAGCATTTCTTGGTATCGTCAATATTTATAAGGTGAAATACCTTTTTAATGTTGATGTTTTAACTAGTTTTGCTTAGTTAACTTTAGCATGTAAAAACTCAGAAATTAGTACTGGAAGTTGTGTTTATTTTTGTACAAATAAAGAAAATAAACCGCCGTTTGTTCATTACGTAACTAATTAAACTTTTAATCGCTTTCGTGGACTCTTAAAGCTCGCGATTGTCACAACTTTAGCGGAATTGACGTTTCAATTAAGCGAATGTTTTATTTCAACGCCCCCTTAAGATCGTCGTAAAATTCATATTTCATTTTAATTGACTTGCCAGTTAAATATATATCTGGTGAAATCTCTTTAATTTCTTAATCGTCTAACTTTATCTCGTTATGAAAGAATCTTTAGCTCTTTTATAAAACATCAACTTGCCCTTATCCCTTATGAAGGGTCGGCACAGTATGTGCTGCTCTTCCATACATCTCAATCAGCCGTCATATCTGAATCCACTCCTTTCTTAAGCATGTCTTCTTTCACACAATCCATCCATACTTTCTTCGGTCTTCCTCTACCTTTGTAGCCATCCACATTAATTCTTAACATTTTCTTTCTTTCTTTTATAACATGTAATTCAAAGTACAATTATTTATTATTTTATGTTTCAAGATCAATTTTTTTTAGTTCGAAGATCACACACAAAAAGGATTGCGGGAAGTTTTGAGTGTCCTAAGAAAGCAAAGCACTTTCAATAATTCCGCTGCTTTGCACCCATTGAGTTATTTTGTACCGCGATTCAAAGACTATGCGAGTTACCAGGGGTCATTGACCGCGCCACCGTGCACTGAATCAGTACTTTGGTTGGTACGTGCAAGAAGTTTACCAGTTCAAAGGGTAAGTGGTTTTATTTTTATTTAAAATTCAATAAATTTGCAAAACTGATCTTGCCGATGATTAATAGAGACGGTCCTATTATAGTTAATTGTTTATACATTGCATTTTAGATTATGTTTTTATTATTGAGGTGGCAAACTAGCAAGCTGTCACCTGAAACCACTAAAATGGCGAGGCGAGCACTGCTCATAGACATCTGTAATTGCAGATGCGTTGCCTACCTTTAATCAACAGAGGAGACATTTAAAGACGATATTGCCTCTTCCTATATGTCTCCTCCACCGTCAAATCCACGTTTCCTTCCCATTGTATCTTAAGAAAAGGATGGAAAGGGAAACAGACTAAAATTAGGCCTTTTTATTCTGTTGTATAAATTTTTTTAACTTTACAGGAGGCGATAGCCGCCGCACAGAAATTGAGAAGTCCCTACGGAGATACGCAGAGCTTTGCCGTTCGTTTTACGCAACCGCTTAATGATAGGAAAATATTCTTATTTCATTAAAAAATTACAAAACTATACAATGTCATAATTTGATGTTTCTTTACTAGACTAATACCGATAAAACCTCATGTCCAAGACATGAGATATATTTTCTATACGTATATTTAAATGGTTGATAAATCATTAATCAGAATCTTTCTAGTTTAAATTATGGATTTAATATATCATTTTTAATAATAAACGGATAATAGATTGGTCTTGATAACCATTTGTCCAACGCTCCTCCGGGTTTGTATTTGAATTTCTGGAATGAATACATAGTTAATTTTAAATTATCAAAAAAACAATACCAGAAGACTATATCTATATCTATACATGTAATAAAATTGGAGTGTCTGTAACATGAAAAGTAAAATTCCAGATTTCGATAAGATTTGCGTTGCTAATAACCAAAATCGCAATTAATTTTTTTTTGTCTTTCTGTCCGCAATTTGCTAGGGGTAGCTCACAATGACGGGTATATTATAGGCTACTTTTTTATCTTATTATTGCGTGGATGAAGTCGCGGGCAACAACTAGTACAAGAATAAATGTGAAAATTTGCATGTATATTCTTGATAACCTAACTGACTGTAGCCTAAATAAATTTCTCAATTTTCAAGTGTGCGTCATTAGTTTTATTATTTTAAGACTAGCTTTTGCCCGCGACTCCGTCAGCGTGGAATTAAAAAAACCTAAAATAAGTGGCCTTTGTGTTCTTCCAGACTATGCTCTACATCTACACCAAATTACATCCAGATCTAGTCATCCGTTTAGGTTACAAACTCTTACAAACATCCATCTAAACTTTCGCATTTATAATATTAGTATGATTATAAGAATTTGTGAAGAATAATTTCTTTCGTTCATGAATTTATACGACCTTCACAGTGATCCTAGTCTTACCCCGATACGTAGAAGCCTATTTATAATTTCCTGGTCAAGTTGGGGTTGAAGATCATCCACGTCATCATCCAGCGTGTTGCGGTGTGATGTTATCTCATCTTGTGTGCCGCCTTCTAGATTAACACGGTTTTTTAATATACTAATGCTACGAACGTTATCCATTTTTAATGGGTAGGTTTAGAAGTAATATCCATGTGTATATCCACAATGTTTTTTTTAATACCTATTGTATGTCATCTTGTTCGTTTTAGAGCGCACAAACCTTTGATTAAACTATCGCCTGCTATTGACTCCTATGAGCTTATATGAAGGTGCGCACACTACTTGATTTTTAGTTGTGTGGTAAACTGTTGAATTGGTTGCTAAACAATCGACAATCGCACAACAGTTGTTTCATAGTTTAGTCAAAAGTGTGCTCCCGCTCTTAATCTACACTATTATAATAAAGCGTAAACGCACACTTCTTTGTTGCCTAAGATGTCAGCATTTACAGCATATTTTTGAATGATTCTTTTTTTAGATAAAAAGCCCTATACGTCACGCTTTAGGCTATATATTTTCACGCCGTTAAACTTAGGGGGTTAATATTTTAGATAAAAACTTTAATGTGGGAAAGAGACCATAAGTTGCTGCCAATATCAAGAAAAAAAATTGCTAAGGTTTGTAATGTCGTGTCATTTTGACATTTAGTGATGTCAATTTGACAAATGTAAACAATAAAATAAAATTTTCATAATTACTTGCGGATGAAGTCGCACGGGAACAGCTAGTATCTATAATATTATGCTTTCTAAATACACGTTTCAAAGTAAACTCTCAGTTACATAAATGTGTTGAGATTTGTGAAACCAATCGTATAAAAATAAATAATATTTTACGGATACATCAGGAAAATGTTACCGTGTGAAATAGACCGACACTCGTGTCGGTGCAATTTCACGTATGGATAACCTTGACGTCACATCGCTATCGTAAAATCCGTTATTTTCTATTTTAGAAACAATAAGACGGTGTATTAAAATGAACTTATTATTTTTTACGCGTTGTGTAAAAGAACGATAAAACGAAGGAATTTACAGCATTAAAATTTTACTGTTATTGCGAAGGATACCTGCCTTGATTTATTTATACTCAGTCCTTGGGAGATATTGCTTTTTTAAGCCAGTTAATGTTACGCGAAAAAAAATGAGAATACCCTTAGATTACGATAGACTACTTAAGTTCGTACTATACTTAGACTTACCAGATTGATGCACTAAATTTAATTTTTTTTGACGAAATCTATGCGCTTTTAAATTACATGATAATTATTCGGATTATTCCCAATCGTCACCCCGCTCTGTCTCCACGTGGGAACAGATGGGAACAAAAAGTTTCATCCGTCCCACCTTTTGCGACGAGGGGATGGCTAGAACATTATACTTCATACCGGATTCCAACTGTCACCTTATTGGTGATAGTGGGCTTATAAGGTGGGACGGATGAAACTTTTTATTCTCACGTGGGGACAGTGCGGGGTGATCGCTGGGAATAATCCAGTTATTTAGATTTTAACACGCTCTTTTCAAAAAGCTATTTGTACTAAAGTCGGTGTATCTGACGGAATTAATTTCGCAAGCAAACATTTTATACATTTCATGTTTCAAAGAAGACAAATTTATACATTACTTATAAATTGTTGGCCAAAAACTTCTTGTCTAATTGCTCCTTTTAAACCAACAAAACAAGTAAACATAACTCCTAAGAACAATTCCGACATTATTCTTAAGTAAACTAAACAAAAATAACAAAATCCACGAAGTTAAAATCAATTCGTTATAGAATAATTTAATAATTGATTTCCTACTTTAAAATTGATCGTAGGAGAAACGAAAGAAATTATGTATATCTATGCATCAAACATACAACACTATTGTGATTTTGCGCAAGAAAATCGTGCCGTATTTACATATTTAACTGCATTTATATCCAAGCATTGGCTTTTCTTTTTTTTTATAATATAAGGTGGCAAACGAGCAAGCGGCCACCTGAATCCACCGAAATGGAAAGCGACCGCTGCCCATAAACGTCCGCAAATGCGGATGCGTTGCCTACACTTAATTGACGGAGGAGGAGACGCACATTAAGAGGACATTTCCCCTTCATATGCGTCTCCTCCACCGTCAAATCCACTTTTCCTTTCAATTCTTTCCTTTTAAGAAAAGGGTGTAAAGGAAAAGCGACTAAAATTAGGCCTCCGGCACCACACTCATCAGACGAAACACGAAATTGCTTCCATTTTACGCCAGTCTTCTGTGTGGTCGTGTATTACTGGGGGCGAGCCGGCCCTGCAGTACTAAGATGTTAAAGCGGGCTCTACCACTGTTAAGTAGTTTTCTAAATTATTTTGTCGCATCGTAGATTTATAATTATATGAATTGTGGAATCGTCTGTCTTCGACGGATTTCCAAACCGCTACAACTTAGGGTCCTTCAAGAAGCGAGCATATCACCTAATTAAAGTCCGGCAACGCATCTGCAGATCCTCTGGTATTGCGGATGTCTATGGACGTCGATGAACATCTTTCCCGCTGCTCTTGCCCCTTCTCTACTAAGAAACTAGCTTTCGCAACGCGACTCCGTCCGCGTGAAATTAAAATAAGTGAATGGCCCATGTGTTTTTTCAGACTATCCTCTACATCTAGACCAAATTTCATCGAAATCCGTTCAGCCGTTTAGACTAAAAATTCTAACAAACCATCCATCTAAACTTTCGCATTTATAATATTAGTTTGATAGATTTAAATGTACGAAAGTCAAGGTATACGAGTAGTTACATTATTTTTTCTTGTAATATAATTAAATCTTACAATTTCCATATATTTTACATCAAATGAAGCTCATTACGTTTGATATAAGACAATGTCTGACTAATTACAAGACAGGTTTCGCAATTCGCACCGTCTTCACAGATGATTAGTAGTTCCTTTGTTCTAAGTATAATGTAAATCTGATGAGTGAATTAACGATGAAATGAAATATATCTGCTACGTGAATCCACAATGTTAGTTGTAATCTTACTAGCATTTTAAATCGCCTGCACACTAAACTATCGCAGAACTGTTCGGTCTCGCTTTGATTCCTACGAGCTTATGAGTAGTTGCTCACACTACTCCTTGAGTTTTAAATTCGCTGCGAAACAATCGACAATCGCGCTTTAGTTGTGCGATAGTTTAGTCAAAGGTCACCCGCTCTAAATGTGAAAGTTTCGACGGATGCATTTTTATTACAGTTTGTAGCCTAAACTGCTGAACGGATATCAATGAAATTTGGCATAGATGTAGAGGATAGTATGAAAGAACACAGGCTACATACATTTGAACTTCATACGGACAAAATCGCAGGCGAAAGCCAGATATTAGATAGATAGGTTGAGGTAGTAAACATTCTTTAGACTAACAAAACAACTTCTTTAGACTGATGTTGGCATGATTTGTTCGCTTTATTTTGATAATAATAAGAAGCAATCGCGTTATAAATAATAATAAGAATAAATAAGCAATCTAGACGTGAAATAAGATCGCTAAAGGTAGATGTGTAAGGCGAATATACCATTAAAATGTTTTAATCAAAAGGCACATAAAGATTAAAAGGAACGGGCTTCTTATGTTTGGAGAAATGAAATTCTGTAATAACTGTATCTTTCTACGTTAGTGTTTTTATTACTTTTGTGTACCAGCTTTAAATAATTGTTGTAATTATTATTTACCGTTTTAATATCCCATTTCATCGATGAGTACCTTACATTTGTAATTTATCTAGACAAATTGTAAAGGGTTAGCAAATCCATCGATACTGATATTATAAAGAGGAAACCTTTGTATTGCTCGATTTTTGATGTATTTGATTCATGCAAAAACTATTGGGCCAATTTAAAAAAAAATACATTAATAAGGCAATTTATTTGTGTGTAACACAGGCTATGTTCTGTATTATTTTTTAATTATACACAGGCGAAGTCGCAGGGAACAGTTAGTATCAAATAAATTCACAAAGTAACGTGATAAAATATCTTGTGAAGATTTATCATACTAATTACATTAGAATTATCTATACTATACTATTATAATAAAGCGTAAACACACACTTCTTTGTTGAACCCGCACTGGAACAACTAGTTAGATAGTTAGTCTGAATAGATTAAATGATTATTATTATTATTATTATCACATATCTTTATTCTCTTATTTTTATATATAATACATTTCACATGATTTTCTTAAAAAAAATAACAAAATAAAACATATTATATAAAAAAATAGTAAGTCCACCGGCTGCGGAATCCGATGACTCAAGCAACCAGTGGTCAGGGCTGCAGAGACAGGAACCTCCTCACTAGTCGTGCGGTTTCTAAAATAACCGCCTTTTGTATCGGGCCCTTAATCCAACTGTCTAGCGAGAGCTTCTTGAGGTGTTGGTCGAGGCTCTTCGCTATCAGCCCGTGTGCCGAAACGACTATCGGAATAATGGTAGTTGATTTCAATTATTATTATTATTATTATAGTTAGGAAATGAAACGCAAAAGTTACCGCAACAAAACTTTTTATTGAATTTAAAATTCTTAGAACTAAAAATTAAACAAGTAATTGCTGTACAGATATTAAGATAAATATATCTAAGGACTAGTCGCTATATATGAACAAAATTCCCTTATTTACACATATTTTTGTGAATAATCTCATCATCCATTATTGGTTCGTTTACCTATAATTATTTCGTTCAATGAAAAATCAACACTCAAAATAAAACGAACCTACATTCAGCATTTTATTGGATAAGACTTAAATGACATTTTTAAGGTATTTATATGCGATTTAAAAACATTTTAGGGATACCAAATGCTTACCTTTTTAGTTAAACACATAATATTTGGATGGAATACTTATAAGTGGTCGGCATTATACTTTTATTATCTAAAATATCAAATATATCTCAAATTGAAATGGTTAATACATTATACCTTAAAATTTAATCTGCAGCCTTTTTTATTGTATTTTTTTTAATCTTACTAGCAATAACAGATTCCAGATGATTGAAATTGTTAAATTAAAAAAAATAACGTATTGCCCGATCTGTATTTGTTACCATAGAAAAGAATCGAATAGTCGATTAATATTAAGAACTATAGATTTTTTTGCATGTTCTAAATCTGAGAATATTTTTAAATTGTTTAGATTTTCGAAATAAATTTATATAACTAATTATTTAACGGCTAACACTGTCGTGTTTTTTTTTAATAGACGTCAGTAATTATATAACGGCTTTTTTTAAAGGACGTGACTGATTTAGTTATATTTTTTTACAACTTTTCAATATCTTGCTATAAATTTTAACAACTTAAATTATCATTCCAAGACCTCAAGCCTACATTAAGATTCATTTAAGTTAACACGTTACTTAATATTAATGCTGAATCCACAATAAAAACATAAAAAAATAAAGCACTTTAGTAGAAATACTAATAATTTATATACTATCCTTAAATTGCACATTACACTTTCTCGCCTTCTAAATTCTGTACATTGTAATACGAATGATCTGGGAATCTTTCCAATTCGATATAGTCCATTTCAGTACAGAGCAATCTTTCCAACATGGCGACTACTTCCTTGAAGTCTGGTCTAGCGCTGGGCTCGGCCTCCCAGCAGTAGTACATTATGTTGTAGAGTTCCCGACGACAATGCTCCGGCTTCTCTAGACGATGTCCATCACGCACCTGAAAACACATGTTATATTAGATTTTTGTTTGTGAAGATTTTGGTAAAATTCCAACTGTATAAAGGTAACTTTCGCCCGCGATTCCGTCCGCGTGGAATTAGAAAAACAAAAGTATTTTTGAGTTAATTATGTTTATACGATATATATGTTTTTTGGGAATATTACTCTTATGAATACGAGTAAATAAGTGCGATTTATAGTTTGTCACCTTTCGCATGACGTCGCCCGCGGAGAGGCCGGGGTAGGGCGTGGAGCCGAGCGTCACTATCTCCCACAGCAGCACGCCGAAACTCCATATATCTGATTTCACGCTGAATATATCATCGTACAGGGACTCCGGCGCCATCCATCTGGAGACAAATCATTATTTTATCACCTAATATCATTTTACGAAACAAAACTTTTGTAGATATGAAATGTTCAGCCAGTCTTGGGTTCGAATCTCGTGGTACCAAATTGATGTTTGATTTTCATGTGTACATAATTTACGCGACGTTGTTACGATGAAAAGAAACATTGTAATGCTTGCACGTCTCTGTGAAGAAATTCAAAGATATGAGTGAAGTCAACCAATACGCACTTGGCCAGCGTGGTTGACTAAGGGTTAGTCACGCTAACTTAGGGTAGGTTCCAAACCCCTGTTATCGTGAGCTGGTGATAAGTTTTTACCAGGTTTTTGATCAAAGAATTAAGAAACCTAGTTGTAAATAGGATGACATTACCTGATAGGCAACCGGCCATCACTCTTCCTTTCATACACATGAGTTCCAGCGACGTCGCGCGCCAGCCCGAAGTCAGCGACCTTGCACGTCCTCTCCTCAGTGATCAGGACGTTCCTAGCAGCCAAGTCGCGGTGAATTATCTGTAATGAAACCACATATAGAATTAAACCAATTAATACACTAAAGGGTTTATCAATAACGGTTTGTCAATCTTAAATTATAAATAACGAATGTTCGGATCTAGAGTTTCTGCTGTTATGAACACAACTTTCCCCTTTGACTTCTTAATTATGTCAGTCATTAGTGTTAAGTGAAATACATACTGTAGTAGATTATTTGTCAATAATTTCAGTAAATAAATAAAATTACTTGATCTGTCTAAAATTATACGAGTAACTGCTAAATGAATCTTGATAAAATTTGGAATTAACGTAGAGGTCTGTAAGAGCACATAGACTACTTTTGTTTTTTTTTTAATCCAAGCTGACGTAATAACGATCAAAAGTTAATTTCTAAACATAACTTTAAAAAATCATTCAATGTATTGGTTTGTTCGGAAAGTAATTTCGTTTTTTCCGTCAGAGGACTTAATTACGTTTTTTCGAAACCAACTTCACACTTAAGCCGCATAACCATTATATGTCTTGAGAGCTGATATTGTAAGGCTTGTGTGTGAAAAAGTTCTATTAATTCTACACAGTAGTTTTTGGTTGGTGTCCTTTTAAATATGGAGACAAAAAGCAGCATTTTCGTCACATTTTATTTTTTTACTTCAGAAAAGGTAAAAATGCTGTCCAAGCGAGAAAAAAATTGACGGATGTGTATGGAGAAGGCGTGTTAACAGTACACCAGTGCCAGAACTGGTTTGCAAAATTTCGATCCGGCAATTTTGATGTCGAAGATGCACCACGGTCAAAACATTAGTTGATGTAAATCGGCGAATAACCACACGAGAGATCGGTGAGAGATTAAATTTGTCGAATTCGACTGTTTATGGCCATGTCTTTATGTTATGTTCATAAACTGTCTTTCATGTTCCCCAAAAAAAACGAAATGACTTTCCGAACAACCTAATACTTGTTACCATTTACGTGCAAACAGTCAAAGCAAAACAAATAATTAGGCAGTTATTTTGGTCACGTTTTCATTTTGAACAACATGCGTTATAAAAGTGACCCTTCTGATTGAATCAAGCTTTCGGAATAGGCTATAAAATTTTGATATCACGATATTAGCGTGAGATAACTTTTTCTAAGTTTACTGTTCATAAAAGTTGAATATTGTTACTTTCGACTTAATTTGACCCCCAATTAAAATTGACATCTGAATTCTTAGAATAACCCTTTGCGAATAAAGAATCTAATAAAGAGTCTGAGGAGTTACAGAAAGTTATTCGAAATAAATCATTTTTATAGAAGAAAATTTGCTGTGGTGAGGTACAATCGGGGACATTGACGGTGTTCCACCTCAGAAGCTATCGTTTGAACATTTTGAAACGAGACGCGGAACATAAATCAATACTGCACAGCGTACACGTGTCTGTACAAAAAAAGGCGACCAGTGACACAATGCCAGTTTTTATTATTATTATCATTATTCTTTCGTTTGTACACCCTGCTTTAATTAATTAGTTTGTCTCGTTGCAATAAACAAGGCAATATTTACTGTAATGGAACAGCACGGATTTCCGCGATTGTACATGAGATTAGATAGTATGCCTTTACCGTACTATACACAGTACGAGTATGAATTTCGTGAGGTCCTATCAGGTCACTTACCCCCTTGCTGCTGAGGAAGTCCATTCCGCGCGCGACTTGGTAAGCGAAGTGCGTGAGGTCCCGTGAGGTGAGGAAGAGGCTACCAGCGTGCGTATTCCCGTAGTGCCGACCAGCGCGAGACTCCCGCAGGAACTGTTGAAGCTTGCCCAAGCTCACATACTCCATTATAACCAGCGTTGGCTCCTGGAATATATTAAAAGAAAATAAGAACCTCCATAACAAATCCTCTCCTCCTCCTCCTCTTTGATTGATATTGATGACGAAATAGAGATTGCCAACATTGATTTTTGTGTTGAACTTTGCAATATTAATTTTGAAACGTGATGTTCGATTTTTATTGAAATACTAGCTTTGCCCGCGAATCCGTTCGCGTAGAATTAAAAAACATAACTGAGTAGCCTATTTTCCAGAATATCCTCTACGTCTATGCCAAATTTCATCGAAATCTGTTCAGCCGTTTAGGCTACAAACTCTAACATCCATCCATCTAAACTTTCGCAATATGATTACCTTCTCGGTGCAACATCCAATCAGTCGAACAACGTTAGGATGTGTGCCCAAATTCTTCATCACAATCAGCTCTTGCAGCAAATCACTTTTTTCTTTCTCTGAAGCGTTTTCTTTGAGTGTTTTCACAGCTACAGTTTGTTCGCCTTTTTGTCCTGTAAGTTATGTTTGAAATTTAAACAGTTTGATACAACAGCCACACAAAAAAAATTAAAGAATTAGGGCCTGTCCCACTAAATTATAAATTGTCTAATAACAATCCAACGTGTAAAATATGTGATGGGAATATAGGATTTAGTTCCCTTATCTGACAGTGACGTCATTTTTATGCTATCTGAGCCTCTATCAGCCAGGCCATAAGAAAATAGGCATCACGGTATTCAAGGATTTCTAGAACAGGCTAACGGCGAAGGTCATATAACCACTACTGTGTAGCGTTGCGATAAGAGAAATAGCACTTTTTTGTGACTACTCACGAAAATAGTAAAAGGGAAAATATTTTAAAATTAATGGTCGCCGTCTACAATATAAATTGAACGAGTACCGAAGCTGTCGGTGCGAATTAATCAATCGTTTATATTGTTTTCTAACATAAAAACTTGATCAAACAATTTTGAAATCTAGATTCGCTGTTTGATTAACTATTGCATATTTTTCATGAAAACAAAAGACGTCTGCTTTAAAAATACTCTAAATAGAGCCAATGAACTCGTTAATAGTCAATATTTATTTAGTACTAGTTGTTGCTCGCGACTTCATCTGCGTGAAATTAAAAAATAATAAGATAGGCAGTCTATGTTATTCACTGATAAAGTAGCTTTTTATTGGTGAAATAATTTTTATAATCGGCTGCGTAGTTTTTGAGTTATTTCAATACATACAAAAATACAAATCTTTCCTCTTTATAATATTGAGTATAGATTAAACGTATGTATTATCTACATCTTAAATTTTTATTAACAGTTTTATTTGCTTAATAACATACCATGTACAGCACTGCTGTAGGTAGGTCCTCATATTATCGAAATTGTAGATTTAGTATGATTGAAACTTAAAAATTCTGGTTGCTGCAATTTGTTATTTATTTGTCTATCTGTCTTACCATCTATGTCGGTTGCTTGTGCGCGCCATACTTGTCCAAAAGCACCTTCTCCAAGAATATTGAATATTTTGAGTCGATGTCTCGGAAACTCCCATTCATCTGGCGGCTCTTCTTTGCTGATTGTAGTTTCCTCTGAGAGCTATAGAAAATACTAATTATGAATACTAATATACTAGTTAAATTCCTTGTATTTTATTTGACAACTAGCTGTTCCCGTGCCACTTCATCCGCACGAAATTATGAAAATTTTATTTTTTTGTTTACATTTGTCAAATTATCAATTACAAATGTCAAAATGACATGATACGATGACAACCTTGCTTCCTTGATGTGTGCAGCAACTTATGGTCTCATTCCCACATTAGGGTTTTTATCCAAAATATTTACCGCCTAAGTTTAATGGCGTGAAAATATATAGCCTAAAGCATGTAAGTGTAGGGCTCTTTATTAAAAAATTAATTATTCAAAAATATGCTGTAATTGCTGACATCTTAGGCAACAAAGAAGTGTGTGTTTACGTTTTATTATAATAGTATAGATATGTAGTTAAAAGTTATTTAATAAATGTATGTTATGAGTGGAAGTTTCTTTAATACATTATGTAAATTACGGTCTTACAAAAATTTCTTCCAGACTCTACATACAAAGGGCTATAATTTTGAACTATAAAATGTGTCATATATCTGTCGACATTGCGACTACGAAGAATAATAAATAGTAGAGGGTTGTAATTTGAGACAATTTGCGCGAAAAATATTAAATGTTATGTTTCATAACCTTAAAAACTAGATAATTTTTTTTATAGATTAACAGATTCAGGGATTTTGGGTAATCTTATTAAGATTACTCAATTTTCATAGTACTTATATAATTCAAATAGACATTAAACGTCTAATTTGTCATGAATTGTGTTCTCGCTTTATGCCTTTATCAGTAACTAGTTATTGCTCGCGACTTCGTCCACGCATAATTTAAAATTAATTAAAAACATAGCCTATGTTGCTCAGTGATAACGTAGCTCTTTAACAGTGGATTTTTTTAAACTGAAGCAGTAGTTTTTGAGTTATTTCAATACATAGAAAAAAACAAATCTTTCCTCATCATGATAAGTATAGAAGTATAGATAAACAATTTGTATTAAGAATTTTTCGAGACAAAATTGTGTATAAAACAATTGTCTCTTAGATGGTTCTGATTGATTATTAAGAAAATCAAATGAAGGTCAACAAACTGACCTGTAAATGTCCGTTATCCCAGGACTCGTATCTGTTAGAGTAAGCTCGCGGGCGATCCCACATGTTGATTGACGCGTCTTGTAGCACGATGCCACTCGAGTCTTTGCTCTGTGGACAATACGGCTCACTTTAAAGTAATATTCGTACTCTCACTTTAAACTCCGTACGCGTGATGTTAAAAAAAAACAAAAGTGAGTAAGTAGCCTACTTGTTTTTCCAGACTATCATCTACGTACCCAATTTCATCGAAATCCGTTCAGCGGTTAAGGCTAGAAACTCTAACCTCTAAATTTACGCATTTATAATAGTACTAGCTGTTCCCGTGTCACTTCATCCGCGTAAAATTATGATTTTTTTTATTGTTATATGTGTCAAATTATTAATTTCAAATGTCAAAATGACATGACATGATGACAAAGCATGGCAACCTTACTTCCTTGATGTTGACAACAACGTATGATCTCTTTCCCACATTATTTTTTATCCAAAATATTTACCCCCTAAGTTTAATAGCGTGAAAATATTATAGCCTAAAGCGTGACGTAAGTGTAGGGCTTTTTATAACATTAAAAAAGAATTATTCAAAAACATGCTGTAATTTCTGACATCTTAGGCAACAAAGAAGTGTGTGTTTCCGCTTTATTACAATAGTATAGATGAGGTATGACAATGATTTGATATATTTTGATGATAGAAAGGCGAGCGAGGACACATTTCAATTGATGTGGTGATCAAATGTGTCAAAACTGAATACTGATTTTGTTTAAAATGATAATGAAGTAAAAAGATTTAAAGGAGATTTAAGTATGTGTTTTAATCTCTCTAAGCTTGATGAGTTGTTGCGATATTAATAAAATTAAGGTGAAATAGTTACGCTAATATTAACAAGGGCTATAGACCCTTTAACAAATTAAATATAAGTCAAATAAATGTACACTGTGAAACTATTTCTTTTAATAGACTCTAACTAGATACGTTATGACGATCTTGTATATCAATCATGCGGTAACTCTTATTTATACAAAATGCGCTTTATTAATGATCCTTTTAAATTTATTTGCATTAAATAAATAAGTACAAACAATGAATCATTATTCATTCAAATACTATCATTATTTATAGGATTTAAGTTAGAGTGTGACTCACTATCGAGAGAGTTTAGAGGCAATCGGGCTGTCATGGTCTGAGACATAACGCAGAGCCCAAGACAGAGCAATCTGGCAGCGTACTGTGAACGCCCTCTGCCCCAATTTGGGGACATAGGAATAGAAGAGAGAGAGAATAGAGAATCGTGACTCACCATGTCATCCTTTTTGCTCTTCTGTCCGCTGGAACCGTTCTTTTTACAGACGAATATGATTACTGCCGCCACGATGACAACTAAGCCACCAATCGCAATAAGTGGTATTATTGTTAGTGATACGTCACTTCCTATAGGCGTCTCTTGTACTTTAGTGTTGTTTTTAATATCTTCTTGTCCTAGTTTTTCTACTTTATCTGTCGTTTTTTCTATTTTATCAGGTTTTTTGGTAGTGTAAGGTGTCGTTTGAGGTACTGTTATATCTTCGATTAATTCAGTGGTTGCTTTGGTTGTTCTTTGTGTGGTTCTTGTGAATTTTGTTAGCTGATGTAGACTCGATAGGTCGGGTATGTTTGGATAGTTCGGTAAGTCGAATGGTGGGCGAGGTAGCTTCGGTCTCTGACCTGACCGGTCGGTTACCATCGCGAGTACTTCCAGTCTTTGGGGAATCGATCCATCATCAGCCGTTACCCATAATGAGTATGTTTGATTTTCCTATAAAAATAAGAAACGTTAATACTGTTACTGAAGTCAATTTATTTTAACACTAGCTTTTACCCGCGAGTCTATCCGTGTCGAAATAAAAAAGAAAGTAGTCTGTGTGTTCTTCCAGACTATTCATCGAGATCCGTTCAGCTGCTTCAGCTACAAACTCCAACAAACATCCATCCATCTATCCATCGAAACTTTCTCATTTGTAATATCACAAGAACACTCACGAATCGTTAAACGTATCTCGGAAACAGGCCATACGTTTTGAAAATTGATACTTTCAATTACTTTAAATTTAGAACCATACCTTGTCAACCAGGGTATCGTTGACAGTGACTATGCCAGTGTCAGAGTCGATGGTGAAGGGAGCAGGTGGCCCGCTGGTCTCGAGACCGTAGCGTACGCGCGCCCCGCCCGCACTCTCCGGTTGTACGCGTGTCACCACCGTGCCCACCGGGTCGCGTGACGTCACGAACCAGTTGCGGTCCACGTGCATGATCCCCGGCAGTTGTAGCGACGACCCTGGAATTATCAGATTTAAAATTAAATTTACTTTTTTTAGAATAGACACAGAAGACTAGCCATTATACAAAAATAGCTCGAAAATAATATGTAATTCAAATTTTAAAGTTCTAATCGAATTGAAAAAAAAAAACTTTTCCCGATCGTTATCGGGAAAAGTTTTTTTTTTATTACCGTTGTAATAGAATTTATTATAGAATAACTCAAAGTGAAATATCCCAAACAGTAAAAGGGATACAATTAAAACATGTCCCAACAGGGAGATATTTCGGGGACCAGCACAAAGACGTAGATTTTTATACGGGCAAAGGATCACTGAAAATTTAATGTTCCGTGCAAACGCTTCCTTGGTTACAATGAAATTTATTTTACGGCCGTCTCCGTTAGTGCTAGTCCAGTGGGAATTTTCCGCGCAGAGATACTTATCGACTAAAAGTCGAAAAGTTGAAGAGAATTCAGTTACAAATAGTTATTTACACTTTTTTTAATTTTTGACATTCTTTAAAATAGATCTCGCTATCATTTTCAAATAATTCTATTGAAATTTGACTCTTTGGAAATAACCTAAGTGTGACTATAAATAAAAGAAGTACCATAAAGTATAGAAAAAATCTCGTTATGTCTTCCAATAAGTAAAATCTGAAGTAAAGGAAGGTATTAAAATTAAAGAAATAATTAAAGTGCTAAAAAGAAGTCGAAAGTAAACCTTACTTTAAGAATGAGAGAAAATTCATTACGAAAAGGAAATAAGAAAAGACGGTTTTATCCGGATTGCAATAAATTGACGATTGCTCCGTCATGTCGCTGCAAAATGCAAGTTGTTACTTTCTGTCTTACAAAGTTATGTTCAAACTTAACTCAGTTACGTTAGTAACTATGCAAGGTTATGTTATTAACTTAGTGACGTCAGTAACTATCCAAGTTTTCTAAATTAAACTTTTCTAATTAACTGTCCTAAAGTAAACAACATTCGAGATAGAACTGTGGCATATAAGTCTCATAAAGGCTGTAAATAACGGAACTATTATAAACTAGCTGTTCCTCGCGACTTCGTCTGCGTGTAGTTAAAAAATAATAAAAAATCTCTATCTACACTCACAGATAAATTACCCCCTAAGTTTAATGGCGTAAAAATATATAGCCTAAAGCGTGACGTAATTGTAGGGCTTTTAACTAAAAAAGAATTCATCAAAAATATGCTGTAATTGCTGACATCTTAGGCAACAAGGAAGTGTGTGTTTAAGCTTTATTATAATAGTAAAGAAGTATAGACAAAGTAATTATTAAATACCTTAGTAATCTTTTCAATTATTCGGGTATCCTTTCTTGTACAAAGCATATAACAAAGTGGCAATAAACTATTTGTGTTTGGTACTGCGTTGATCCGCGGTGAAAGTGGCCCGCGCCGCACTTTCACTCAGCAACCTTGGATTACGAAAACTACGTAATGTTGCCATGTCATATGACGCTCGCCTTTGCGATATTAAAATCAACGCTTCGAGATTACGAGCGGGCGCACACCTTAGACTACACTAACGAGGAACAGTTGTATAGTAGATTGTTTAGCAGCCAATTCAACTGTTTAGTTACGCCAAAATCGTGTAGTGTGCGCATCTCCATATAAGATAGTTAGATAAAACGGTTATGCGATAGTTTTGTATCAGGTGTGCGTACACTCTTAGGTAGCTTCAATTAGTTTTGATTTCATAACGTTTTTTTTTTATTAACTAAGTGTAAGAATGATTTTTTACATATTTTAATAAAAATTGAAGCTTTAATTTATAAAAATCTAATGGTGAATTTAATTGTCAATAAATACCCATGTGTCTGTAAGATATTGCTTATAGCAAAAAGGCCACCCTTGCACATATTTTGTATTAGCATAGTTTAAATATTTGTAAATTTATTGTTGTACATAAAGTTTTAAATAAATAAATAAAGTTAAACTTTATATTTGAACACTGGTAAATACGAAAATAAACTTTTTAATAAATTAATAAAATACCGAGTTATATAATCTGTTATTTTCATCATCATCTTCATCACCAGCTCACTATACGTTCCCACCGAGGGGCTCGGAGCCTACCCTTATGGGGTGACTAGGCCATAGTCAACCACGCTGGCCAAGCGCGGGTTGGTTGACTTCATATCTTTGAATTTCTTCGCCGATATGTGTAGGTTGCATCACCATGTTTTCCTTCACCGTAAGAACGTCGGTTAAATTATGTACATATGAAAATTCGAAAAATCGAATATCACATTGGTACATAGCGGGAATCGAACCCAAGACCTGTAGATTACAAGTCAAGTGCTTAAACCCCTGAGCCACCGACGCTCTCATCTCATTTTCATCACTAAGGAAAATTTATTTTGACTGATATATACACCGAAACATTAAATCAATTAAGTACACCCTTAACATCTTAATCGCACAAACTGAACAATTAATTATATTTAAGCAAACTCAGGATAATCTAGTTTAAGTCATTTTAGTAATCACTTACAGCTCTAAAACATTTTAAGCTTATCGTAACAGGAGCCAAGAACTTTTAATTAAGTAGAAAATATCAAGGCTATAAAATCAGTGTATAAAGCCTGTTTCACATTTTCATTTTATTTCATCCTTTTATATCTTTTTTTTTTAACTGAAAAGTAACACTAATATATAACATAATTCAAATAAAAATAAATGCAATTGACTTGTTATAAATCTTTACTAAACCTTTTCTCACAAAAGTACGTACGTAGTTTTCAAGATACCCATGACAATTCTTCAAAGAAAACGAGTAGCCATTCTATAAAAGTTGAACGCGTAAAAGGAATTCTGAAATGACTTAAAAGCGTATCTTGTGAAGAATCAACAACGATCCTGAGATTATACGAATTTCAGACATCGTATTTTATCCGGCATTTTTTACCGATTTAAAACCATATTCTGGTAGATTAGTGTCGTCTTTCTGTTAACCTCATCGTTAAAATACATTTTGGTTTTGTTTCTTAATATAATAAACACGCATTTGTGTAAAAAAAAATGAAGATTTCAACTAGCTATAATTTGTAAACTGCTGAATGTAATTGAAAGATATTTTGGCTATATAATGAATTGCGGTATATCTATTGATGTTCAAAATTTCAAGCTTCCATCTTAGTCCACAACGAAGTTACAAGGGGGTCAAAAGTGCCCTGAAGCGCTTTGAGGAAATAGTGTTTGGCTGTGCTCGCCTTGGCGGGTGCACTGCTGCGCACCCAGATTAGTGATTTCAACCAGGGTTATCACGATAAGTATGTTATAAAGATGGAAGAATCGCTTGTGACAAGGAGACCGGTAGCCGGCAGAGGTAGGTCTAATATGGATTGACTGCATGAAACGTCTGAAGATAGAAGAAAACTTGACAATTACTTAAGTGGGATAAGGATTGGAAGATGATAACAACAACATATACGTAAATTAAAGAAGACAGCTAAGTCTGACATCATCATTTTTATTATATAAGATTGCAAATAAGCAATCGAAAGAGCGAAAGCAAAGCGATCGGTGCCCACATACATCTACAATTGCAGATGCGTTGCCTACCCTTAATCAATGGAGAAGGAGACGCACATAAAGAGGATATTTTCCCTACCTATGCGTCTACTCCACCAAAACTACTTTCTCTTCCCAACCTTTCCGTATAAGTAACGGTAGGAAAGGAAAGATACTAATATTAGGCCATTATTGAAATCTAGACAAGCTAATGGTCGATGGTCACTAAACGTTCTTAATAAAATTTACTTGACAATGCTTCGTGAACGTGCTAAAACTTACAAACATTGCTTAAAACATACATCCGCGAGGGTCCGTTAGGAATTCGTTTGTATACGACGTATTAACTTGGAAGCGAGCATAGTTTGACGCTCTTTGTGACTACATGTTTGAAGAATATAAACAACTGCAACTCGTGTTTAACAAACGTTCCTAGACAGTGTAATATGCTAGTGTTAACTAACAATTTAGCCCTTAGTTGTCGCTGAACACATTTTAAATGTAAAGAAGATATCAATTGCAAGTAAACATGGCAGAAACTACATAAATGAGATATATAAGTTAAATTTCATAATATTAAATCATACCAATCATACTTCTCACTTTCATACTAATATTTTAAATGCGAAAGTTTGGATGGATGTTTGTTAGAGTTTGTAGCCTAAACGGCTGAACGGATTTCAATTAAATTTGGTATAGATGTAGAGGCTAATCTGGAAGAACACATAGGCTACTTACTTTTGTGTTTTATTAACTCCACGCGGACGGAGTCACTGGCGAAACTTGTAATGTGATTTTTAAAATGTACCAGGAGAACATAAACATGTGAAAGGAATGTAAAAGTTTGACGTACAAACGCTATGTTAAGTTACTAGGAGCACATGAAAACTACAATGTTCTATTCACTGCTAACTTTTTCTACGTTATTTAATTTATTTTAACAAAAGAGTAACCATTATTATTAATAATAATTGATACCATTATCTTCTTATTGTGATTACTGGAACATAAACATTGAATAAAACAATTTAATGTTACTCAAGTGGACTTTATGGAATTACATCGCGATGAATTCTTGCAAATAATAGACCGTAAATGTAAGACAAATTTACGGTGGATCGTAACCGTTTTGTGGGACTTACATAATTACAAATTTATTTAATGTATTGAATTCGATTAATAATAAATTAGTAATTTAATCCCAGTTAAAGACTGATTAATATAATTCTGAATTGAATCAATGCTAACTTTCGCCCGCGACTCTTTCCGCGTGAAATTAAAAAAATATTATAAAACATAGCCTATGTTTCTCACTGACAACGTACATTTTTGAGTTATTTCATGACAATTAAAAAAATTAAGTATATAAAAGTTGGATATTGAATTTTCTTCAACGTCGATTTTTTTCTTTCAATTTACTTTTCAAATCCATCCATTACATTAACATAACATAAAGATGCGAAAACCAAATGTAGAATAAATATAGACAAAGGTCGTATTTAGTTAGCAAACAAGCTAGGTTTGTTCATCGAAAAACAATTCAAAAGTAAAGGGCGACATCTTGGAATAACATCCAAACGACCTTGAAACAGAAACAAGGTGACGTGTTCCAAACGTGTTCCAAACTAGACGACCTTCATCTACATGCTAATAACAACCTACAGCCCTTCGATGATACAAATAATTTTATTCATTATGATTACGATTAATAGGGTAAATATTTATCTCTAATAATATATGAAGAGGAAAAATTCCTATTTTTGTATGTATTTAAATAACTCTAAAACTACAAAGTTTATTATTTATTTATTTTAAATAAAGATAAATGGTATTGATTTATATCACAGACTAAATAACCTTTAAGAATACAGAATACATCGAATTAGTTAAAAAGCTAACACTACTGGGTTGGTTTTAAAAATTCCTTCATAAATAGAAAGCTACGTTATACGTAACACAGGCTATATTTTTAAATTTCACATGAAAGAAGTCGCGAGCAATAGCTTGTATTTACTAAAGATTTGCGATAATTATTAATTAAATTAAATTTTTTCTTAATAAAAATGACAAACATCAACGTCCAGAAGAAACTATATTTCAAAGAGAATAAAAAAATATCCATAAACGTATGAAAATAGAACAAAAAAATGTCTGAGTCAGATATGTGTTATATACAGGTCCGTATTCTCTGCTTACCCGTCTAGGTTACGAGCTTGAGTTATGTTGTTACACAATTATTGTTTTTTTTATACACAATTTAAATCTCATTTGTCGAAACATTTGCATAAAATCTAGTCGAAAGAATATTGACAATGGAATTTCTCTAAAAATTACGAAAGCATAAATAAATTTCTTCGACAGAGCAAAAGTAAGTATTTATAATAATAGGATACTAAACAGTCAACACGAGACATTGTCTACAGAAAATAATGTTATTGCTAGATTTTATATGTGAGCGTATTCCACAGGCGGTAAGAAATCTTTAGGGAATTCTATTAATAAAATTTGGTACAATCATATCTGTTATGTTATGTGCTCCTGGTAATATAAAGTAATGTTGAGAAATATCCCCTCCCTTTGAAGGCGATAAAAAAAACTAAATAAAAAGCAGTAATTAACAGGCGATAATTGGCATTAAAAAATTTAAAAAGAAGTTTTATTTTCTTGGTTAAATAGTCTGTACAATTTTTATTATTACTAACAGAATGTTTCAAAACAATTCATCGTCACAACGCTTTTGTTTATATTTACTTGATTTTGGACACGTGAGATTTTTTATACCAATTTGTAACAATTTCTTACTCGATTGATTAAAACGAAACACGATAGAGTATTTAAGCGAGACTATCGAGTTCGCAGCAATTACACAGACCGTTACTATCGTGTGAATCGTTCTCCGTTTTGTTGTTTTTTTTCTTACAAATTAAACACGGTTGCTATTTTACATAGAGTATAAAAGTTCAAAAAGGTTAACTACTCTATGACCCACTTGATATCAATAACAGAAATTATGCTAGCCTCCGAGAATTATCTAAGCTTTAAAGGACGTAACTCTAAATAAATATTAACGCCTTCCTATTGAATATTACGTAATCACGCCTTTGATTATTTAAAAATTAACACCTAAACGTAGGTGCTAATATTATATATATACGTTATAATATCAAAAAGGAATTAAGGAGTCTGTGTCGCGTTATCTTTTAGATAAAATCTAGTCTATGGTTGGAATGTTACAGGAAAACATAACCTTTTATGATACAGATAATATAAATATAATAGACAACAGAAGAAATTATCGTTCCAGGAAAGCGCTGCAGTGCCCATAAATTTGTATTAGCAATAAACGAATAGCCCTATTGAAGCGGACAATCGTAAAGAAACCATGCTTTATTACTTATCACAAGTTCCCAGTACTGCGCGAAAGTTCACATACTCTAGTCATAAAGTACGTAGGTGAATATAGACAACCTTGTCACACGTTTAGCAATGTGCCGTGTGCGACAGAGAGAGGAAAAACAGCTGCATGTGAGCGGACTCTATGTGACTGACCTTGATATATGGACTGGAGTCACATCGAGACGTGCGACGTGTGTAGGTTCGAGAGTACCAGGGCGTCAGAAATACAAGGAGCTCAGTTGCGCTACAAAGTTTTGAAAACAAAACGCAGTCCTCAAGTGCACGTTTGAAATGAATTGAAAATAAAGTCGTCTTTAATTCAGTTAAAGCTATTATCTAATTTAATTCATAAGTTGTTTATGTGTTTTTATTTTGATTTTTATTATAATTTTACTTGTTAATTAATAGTACTTCAATCTAAATGTTATTAATAAGATTCAATTTTATATTATTAGTCCGTAAAGGTTACAAACGTATATGTTTTGATGCAAATATGACTTGTATCTATATTTTTAATAATAAAGAGAAATGCTAAAGAGAAATGGTAAACATCAATTACTTTGTCAATAGACGCCAATGTTGCGCGTGTTGCGAGTGTCAACGAGGCGATTTGGGAACAGTCTCGCGTCACCTGCACGCCACGAATACTGAACATTTCTGAGGTCCGGGTTCAAAAGTTTATTATATCTTAAGAATGCCAAAAGTAATTATAATGTTAATTAGAATATTCAGCTTAAAAAGATTATCATAACAAGATAACAACTACTTGAATAAAAAAATGACGATTCTGGATATTTTATTTATTGTCACGCTTAGAGCCTGTCCCACCACTGGCTGATAGAGGCTCAGATAGATTAAAAATGACGTCACTGTCAGATAAGGGAACAAAATTTTATATTATTGCATGAAATATTTTACACGTTCGATTGTTATCTGTTTGATACATGTAATTTGGTGGGACAGGCCCTTAGGGTCGTTTAATGATTAGGGTGGATCTGATATATTCAAAAGGAAGCATCCTTAATCGTCTATTAATCGACTCTATGTAGGAATGCTATGTATTTAAGGTTATTAAAAAAGTAGCAAATTCCTCGTAAAAGTACTCGATGCAAAAATACGCTTTTATATATAAAAGGAGAAAAGTTTCAAAGGCGATCTTAAATCAGTATCGGGTATTTTCTACCGCTATTCATCAAGCTTTAGAACGAAACTTACGGAAGGCTTTGCTTTTAATATGATATTTAAATTAATGACTAGTGATTTATACATTTTTCGTAATATCGTAAATTATTTTCACTTAATTCACAAACATACTTAAGTTATAATTTAATCACAATTTCAATGTAAATTTCATCATCATTTTTCCCCCTTTTCATTTCTTCGTCACAGTCATTACTCCCTTCTTGATCATGTCACCTTTGAAGCAATCCATACATCTCTTTTTAGATTTTTTTTATATTATAAGGTGGCAACCGAGCAAGAGGTCACCTTAATTTGCCGAAATAGTGAAGTGACCGCTACCTATAGGCATCCGTAATTACAGATGCGTTGCCTACCCTCAATCGACGGAGGAGTAGACGCACATGAAGAGGTTATTTCCACGTCCTATGCGTCTCTTTCACCGTCAAATCCACTTTTCCTTCCCATCCTTCACTCTATATACGGGATGGTGAGGAAAAACGACTAAAATTGGGCCTCCTGCACCGCACTCATCAGACGAAATCTAGAATTGCTTCCGCTTCACGCCTGTCTTCTGTGTGATCGTGGAATTACACTGGACGAGCCGGCCCATTCGTGCGAAGATGTTAAAGCGGGCTCTGCCACTGTTGATCTTCCTCTAACAGTGTACATTCCATGAAAATGTCACCTCTCGTTGTTTTAACTCAATACAAAAGTTATTTTTATATATGAATTAAACCACTTAATTAATTATTAAGGGTTATTTATTTGGAGCACACTTAGAACAGATTTAAAAGAAAACGTTCAGAAATGAGTTTTAATATCTGACAGTTATTTTATATGCACAGTAAAAACGTTGAACTACATATTTATATTTTAAACTCCTTAGCTTCGGTTACAACTTATAACTAAGTTGTGTACTCGTAAAGTTTTCCTATTCTAAGTTAAGAAGTGAAGGCAAAGTTGAATCGGTTACTTCAATAAACAATAAGTTACTATTGTAAGCTCATATGTTTACTGTTTCAAACGTCTTATTAAACTTTATTAATAAAGCTATTTCTCGGAGCTTTCCGATTGTTTTAAATTATAATCCGATCTTATTCCCTAGTGTTTCCAATAAGCAATACTTCTCAGAAACTCGAACTAAATAACATTTTAGATATATTGGTACTAAATTTCTTATTATTTTCTTTGAATATGACGATATTGTATTAAATACTAGCTGTTGCCTGCGATTTCACTTTTAAGATAAAAAAGTATCCTATAATATGGCCGTCTATGTCAGCTACCCTTCAGTGAAAGTTCGGTCGAAATCCGTTTGGCAGATTACCCGGAACTAACGCGGCTTGCGGACAGATAGACAGATATACAAAATTTTCTTTAATACGATTTTCGTTATTAACGCAAATACATCATCTTTCCGAAATCTGGAATTTTCCTTTTGATATTACAAAGAGACACTCCAATTTTATAACATTTATAGATTAGCAAATAATTTGAATCATTTAAACTTTCGTGAGACATTAATACGAAATAATAATTAAGCAAAGTCTAGTTTTGAACTCGGGATTGGTCCGAAATTAGTCGATCTCGCCAACGGAATGAGAAAGTGTTTGCTATATAAAGAGTTTATTAATAACGAATACATTGAATAGAAAAGCAATAAACATTTCACATCTTTTTTACTAATATTATAAATGTGATTTTAAAGAGATACATAACATCGTATGTGCAAAAGAATACTTTAAAACAAGTATTTAAATCATAAAGAATTTTTAAAACAACTTCCTAGTAAAGGCTAAAAACGTAGCTTTTTTAAAAGAAAAAAGTGTATTTATAATAATATTTTGATATTTTTATTATCTGTATAAAAGAAAATGAGAAAACAATTTTATAAAAACAATTAAACATCATAATATTTTAAAGAATTTGAATTATTTATATTGAATATACTGTTTTGTTTAGAACACTTCCTTGCATTGTTGCTGCCTTAGTACTTCACGTTTGACTGTATCAAATTTTATCTGTATGTCTCCCTTGTTACACACACGTCAAACCACGCAATATAGAGAACCTAGTTTTTCACAAGCAATACTAACATGCGTCAATGCTTATAGATATGTGTAGCTGTCCCGTTCTAATACCACATATATCAATAGGTTAGAGTGAACTAGGCATAGGGATCGCAGAAACGTGAATTACACATACAAGTTTCTGGATACGTGCCACACAGAGCAACGCCGGCCTAGACTCGCTGCTCAGTTCTTATGTCCTAGTACTTTCTAAGAACGTCTAATGCTGCGAAGAATTCTAACACACATGTGTGGTTGGTTCTTAAAGTATCTAAGTTGGTAGGTCGGATTAGAAATCAGTCACAGGTCCCATAATGTACTTCCTTTAAGTATTAAGTCAGTTAAGTTAATCAACTTAAGTTTTATGCACTAAATAGTATACAAAGATTGAATTGAATTATTTCAACAATTTACTTTAATTAAAACAAAACGTTAAACTTACATTTTAAAAACTCATTTAAAGTAAAAGACCAATAATTAGTTACAATTAATATAATTAAGAAAAAAATGTATTGAAATATATTTTAATGGGCTAATGTGGAGTCAACATAAGAAACTTAGCGATAGGCCTAAGTATATAAAATTGTAATATAGAATCATATATAATCATCATATTAAACGTAAGGTTAAATTTAAAAAAAAAATAAAAAAAAGGTTAAATATCTGATATATCAATATCGATATCGAAAGCAACGGTACCTATAATAACTTGAAATGTTATCAACTACACAAATAAATCATACTAAATACTAATATTATAAATGCGAAAGTTTAGATGGATGGATGTTTGTTAGAGTTTGTAGCCTAAATGGCTGAACGGATTTCAATGAAATTTGGCATAGATGTAGAATATAGTCTGGAAGAACACAAAGGCTACTCACTTTTGTTTTTTCCAATACCACGCGGACGGAGTCGCGGGCGGAAGCTAGTTAATTCATAATTTCGGATAAATTCCTTTGCATCTTTCATACAAAAAACGACCTTACACCCATCGTACAAAGTACAATTTAGAGTGTAGTAAAATTTCTATTTTATCCGCAACGACTGTCTTGTAACAAATCACAAGTTTTAATGCACGCGATACAAATAAACAAACAGAATGGATAAAGTATATAATTGGGGAGATATTTTCTTATATTCAGCCTATTGCTGTTTATATCTGAACAGAATACTTTGTACTAAGCAATTATCCAAGTTTGTGCTCTTTCATAAACATGATATTACATAGATAAATAATTCGTGTACTAATAGTAAGCATTTCTTTTCTATTTAATGTAATTTATATAGTTACTAGTTTTCTACCGCGACTCCGTCCGCGTGGTAAAAAAAAAGTAAGTAGCCTATGTGTTCTTCCAGACTATCCTCTACACCTTTACCAAAATTTCATTGAGACCTGTCCAGCCGTTTATGCTACAAACTCTAACAATTATCCATCCATCTATCGGAATTTTCGCATTTATAATATTAGTATGATTTATACCATACTTCTTTCTATACGAATGTTATAAAAAGGAAAGATTTTCATTTTTGGATTTTTGAAATAACTTAAAAACTACTGGACTGATTTCAAAATATCTTTCACTATTAAAAAGCTACGTTATGAATGAGTATAGGCCGTGTTTTATATTATTTTTTAATTTCATGCTGGTGAAGTCGCAAACAACAGCCAGTATCAATTAAATTGATTTGAAAAAAAATCAAGAAGTACTTTTTTACGTTGTTGGAAATACGCCGGGGAAAAAATAGCTGCTTTGGTACTAGGGAAAAATAACCTTTACACGATTGACTTAAAAATAACCAAGATTCGTAGCTGTTGAAGTCAAGAAATACGTGAAATGAAAGGAAATTGCTATTTCCTGCTGTTGTATAAGCATCTGATGACGCAAAGCATCTGACAGCACTTGAATATGCAAGCGAAGGAACCGTGATTTGCCTATTCTTGTCACTTTATTCATGTAAAATATAAAATCAAGTACGAAATCGAATTGCATTATTTATAAAACATTTTTTCTATATTACATGGTGACTAAAGTTTTCAATTTTGAAAACAGATAACTAACTATCATTCTCCCGCGATTCCATCGATGTGGGATTAAAAATCAGAAATAAGTAGCCTATGTTTTCTTCCAGACTATCCTCTACATCTATGGCAAATTTCATCCAGATCCTTTCAGCCGTTTAGTCTACAAACCCTAACATCTAAACTCTCGCATTTATAACATTGTAAAAAAAACAAGCAAGATAAAAAATCAGAACATGAGTTCTTTTTTTCAATTTTGACGTCTGTTTACCACGATCATCGGACCACTAAGGTCAACTAGTTGTCAAACAACAAACAACTTTTAAGCCACTTCTGATCGAGAAATCTGGTTTTCGTTTGCTTCCGATTACGTCACCATTATCGTTGATTACATTAACGAATTAGAAAAATATTATTTTTGAGTTAATCGAGAGTTCATGAACTTCAGAAAGAGAAATCTATGGTGAAAGATTGTGGCACGAGGAAAGACTAAGAAAACCTATTCAAAATCTCTATAACCGACAACTTTCACTGTCAAAACACTTTTATCATCTTCATATTCTCCCTAAGATCCTAAAGCAGTAGAAACTTACGATAACATAAATGATACTTTACTTACCATAGCTGACGTATCCTAAGAACAGTAGCCCAATAACTGTCAACATTCTGCCTGGCTTATTGCACCGTGTCACACCGTGTTACTCTCAGTGTTGAGACTTCCTCTCTACGTCGCTTCATTTGTAAAGGTGGCGATACACTATCGGCTATAGCGATTTAACATACGTAACACTCTATTCACAACACTATCACTTTTGAGCAGGAAACTTGCTGGTGTCTGAAACAAATTAGATGACGTCAGTGTTTAAGTTTATGATCATTTTAATTTAATAGATTTCAATTATTAGAGCTGCGATGGTGTCATATATAAATATGATATTGATATTTATTTTTTTATAAAGGGGATATCTGTTTTAGCATATTGTTGGATTGGATATATGCCTTCAGTATCCAACGCTATGCTGTGTTTGTTTTGAAAGGTATTGTTTGATAAAATTGTGGGCAAAAACAGTTTTAGCTTAACAAAGCCATCTTATAAACTATAGTTTGTTATACATCGCAAAATATACACTAAAACTATAAAAGAAAATGACGATAAGCAACAAAAAACATGAAAATTGTATTGTATTTCTTATTGTTTGTAGACTCAAGAATGTCATGTAAGAGGTTAATAAAACGTTTGATCAATTTGTTTGTGTTTTTTCTTTACCGTCGAGTTTACTTGTTTATAAGGTATACATTACAGATAATATATTTCGTGGGAAAATGTGGAACGTGGACATTTTAATGAAAGAATTGTTCGTGTCGAGTTAAAACCTAGTTTTCTACATTCATTAAATTCCACAATGTAGGTTGTATTCGATAGCCGACTTAACTTGTAGCGGTTTTTTAATATCGATAAGCCTTTATAGTATTAACTTTGGACCGCGACTCCGTCTGCGCGGAATTAAAAAAAAAGTAACTTATGTATTCCAGACTGTGCTCTACATTTGTGACAAATTTCATCGAGATCTGATGTCGCGATTTGGAGATACTTAGTAATACATCTATACTTGCATCTATCCAAACTTTCGCATTTATAATATTAGTATGAAGTATGATAGACGTCGAATTTGTTTTAAGTCCTAACTTTAGTTGTGAGTGATTGTTTTTTGTATCAAAACATTCTTTCAACAACGCGTAGATCAGTAAAATGAATCACTAGATTCATTTAAACAGAAGCCATTAAATTCCTTTACATATTTCACTTAATCTGCAGACCTTTTACGTTTATTTATACTACTTTCATTTACAATACAAACGCGATCTTGGCGTAAGTTCAAAATTTCTAGACCACAGAACTACGAATGTTTTAGATCGTAATAAATCTGGCACGGCTTTCGATTATGTAGAACAATAAACGGACACACAAAAAAAAGTTTACGGGCGTGTCTAATTATTAATAAAAATGTTTTATGTGGTATAGTATCAGTAAGTGGCCATTATAGTCTTTTTTATTTGCTACATAATACTATATCTGAAACTTTGAGCTCGTTTTTTACCAGTAAAAAAAACGTTATGGACGCTTAACATGGCATATCTTATAAGACATTTGTAACACGAATACGCTCAGAGACAAATCTCGCATAGCAACCGGGTTGTTTCATTTTAGCACAAAATAAAAAAAAGCAAAAAACTTTAAATAAACAGGTTCGATGTTTTGAGGAAACCACCTTTTTCACCTATCACGATTATGCGATTTTATTTAACTTGACTTCATAATTTTCACTTTCCCGTTCCACCTATTTCTACAAATAAATGATGGTACAGAGATCTGAATTTGGTAGAAGAGAAGACACTTATGGTAAGAAAAGTCAATATATTATTTTCGAGCGTCCCCTTCTCCGTCGATTAAAGGTAGGCAGAGTCATCTACAATTTCAGACGCATATATATGGGCGCTTCGCTTTTTCAGCGAATTTAGTTAACACTATAATATAAACAAGTACGATATTCGACAAATTAAAATATGAATTTTTGAAATGAAATTTTTGGTTTAAATAAATCTGTTTACAAACATATTTTAAGTTTGAAATAATAGATGTAGAATCGTAGTTACAATATACATCTTTATGATTATTTCTTCCACTTTCTAAGTCCCAGTTTACAACGACCTCAGTATGGATGGTTACCAATAGAATATACTTCAAGCTACGACGGCCCGTGAAAGTTAGAGGTATACCGCAAACCGTCCACAATTTAACTCTAACGTTAACTTCTGCGTTACATTTCGCGACATAATTCACAATATTTCCGTTCTACATAAGATACGATAAACCTATATTCTCTGACTTTTTTTTACATAGATTTAACTCCAAAATTTGTTATTTACAGAAAAAGCAAAAAGTAGTAAAAACCCAAAAAAACATATGTATACAAGTTATTTTCAGCTTCCGGTTGCTTTGTCAGATTGTCCTTCGACATCGCGCCTTTCCCCTCTTAGGGCGCGGTGGTATGCGGTAACGCATTTCCCCACTTAAAAAAAAGGTTGTCCATCGACAGAGGCCTCCCCTAGATTCTTCCAAAATACCCCGTCTCTAGCTAATCTTCTACATCCCTTCGGTAAGTCATCATCCCATCTCTTTATTTGACGTCATCTCCGTCTTTTTTCATCTCTGGAGTACCATTTCATTACTTCTCTAGTCCATTTGTCCCTATCAGTCCACGTCCATTTAAGTTTTTTGATTTTTTTAGAAGCGTCATTCCGCTAAGTCTGTAAATAATTCATACGACAGTCGCCATCGATGTTTGTAATTTACGTTCGTTATTTTCACTGCATTTTGGGTACAGGTTTTTTACATTACGTAAAAGAATTCCTTTCATGTTCGGAATTTCGGACACTATGCATTAATTTGGTATGAGAAACAAGAATTTTTAGTGACGAAAAAGTGAATGTCGATAAAAGCATTTTGAAAAAAGTTCTCATACTCATTTCGTTTGTCAATTCTACATTTTAAAAAAATAACAGGGGCAGCGATTCGAAATTTAAAATGCCGTCACATATTTTAAATGTCGTTTTTATAGGCTTAGTTTATTAGTGAACTTAATTTCCAATTTACAAAGATCTGTTGAAGTTGAAGGTAACTTTATAGAACAGTTAACTTGATCGGTTTGATGTAAAAACAATTCATTATTCACTTGCAACTGTACCATGCAAAAAGTTTAATGGAAACTTTATTACGTGCACATTATCTAACGTAATAAATAACTTTAATACTAGCAAGATTATGTAATTAACTCAAGTATTTACTAAGATAATATTTATATTACTTACAGATGTGAAGTAAGCATTTATTGTATATATTTATATATTCACGTAAACAATAAGACTATTTTATTCCGTACAAATACAGGATATTTTTACTAGTTAACAAAACAAACTTTTCATGCGTGCCTTGAATCGCTGTTTCAAAATATAAATCTAATTTCCTCGTTATTCAACTATTAATAATTAAGCGGTATTTCTCGTTACCGCTTTTGTTATTTAGAATAAAAGCTATTGTTAGAAAATTTAGAAAAGCAATGAATTTATTTTGTAAACACCATCTAATTAACAACAGAAGTTCTCGAAACTTCTGGAAATTTAAGTAATTGTTTATTTATCAAATCTTACACGGATAAAGATCAAAACAATTAAACTATACCTTTAGAGATGTTTATGAAATCTATACTATTATAATAAAGCGTAAACACACACTTCTTTGTTGTCTAAGATCAGCAATAACAGTATATTTTTGAATAACTCTTTTTATAATAAAAAGCCCTACACTTACGTCACGCTTTAGGCTATACACGTTCACGCCAATAAACTTAGGAGGTAAATATTTTGAATAAAATCCCTAATGTGGGTAAGAGACCATAAGTTGCTGCCAACATCAAGGAAGCAAGGTTGTCATCATGTCATGTCATTTGTAATAGATAATTCGATAGATGTAAACAATAAAATAAAGTTTTCATAATTTCATGCGGATGAAGTCGCACGGGAACAGCCTTAATAATATATATTAAGGATTCAAATACCCCTTATAGCCTTCATAATCAATCAAGTAAATTAAGCTGCAAGCAATCACAAAAAAAAACACTTGCAAAAAACTATCTTCGTAAGATCTTTTAAGAACTCACATTGTAACCCTATGAACATCTTCATTCACAGGTCAATTAGCTATTATGATCCAGTGGTATCTAGTCCTGCTAATACTCAAACGTGAAAACAACCTCGGTTTGAATACAACTTAAAGCGTGGTCCACTTGACCACGTCTCGGTAGACCGAGTAATGTCTACGCTCTGCGCCTTTCTCCGCCGTGACGGACCATAGATAAAAAATTCTACGCAGTGAAATTACACGAGAAATAAAAATAAATCACTTTATAACAAAAAAAAGTTATATACTATGGGAAAATTTGCCGCATGTGTTTGTATGGGCATAAAAATCATATATTTGAAGATAACCAAAATTATTATTAACATGCTTTAGAATATTTATTTCAAGTTTTTGTGTTGTCCTACTTGTAGGGTTGACGTGGCTCACATACCCAAGACTTTCAGTTTTTAAAATGATCAACAAATATAATTTTCTATGCAGTATTTCCGTAGTAGTCAAGCAAATTAAATCTTAATAAGAGAAACAATGCTTCACAAGTTTACTCTAAGCATCATTGTCGAACATAAACATTAACAACGTAATAACTGTGTTCACTTGTGTTATAACACGATATTGAATGCTTTGTAATTATATCATTTGTTGTTACAGAGTTCTGGTGAACTCCTTTTATTTACATTGACGTCTGTGCGTGACGGCGGCAAAAAATGTAATGAGCGTTTCTTGCTTAATCTATGGTGCTAGTGATGTCTTTTTTGTTTCCTATTCGATATCATATCGATAGTTTATTACATCAGTCAATTATCTGTTAAATACTCATTATTAAAAAAGATTAATAAGTATTGTAAAAATGGTTTTACATTTCTAATAAACTTTGACAGAGTCTTAGACAGTTTTTATCTACTTACAAAGGATAAAGTTACCAAAAGGGTAAAAATTAAATGGGATTTCATTGGCCCAAAATAATCGAATTCTCGTTAGTTCTACCTGGCTGAGAATTTAACCACAACTAATTTAAACATATCTCTTTCAATTATTCATTGACCTTCAACTGTTTATTACCTGGTTCCAAACCCTACAAAATAGACTTTACAGAAACTGGAATGTTCTAAAACATATCTGTTCAAGGAAATTACATAATCAGCTTTCGCCCGCGACTCCGACCGCGTGCGATTAAAAAAAACAAAAGTAAGTAGTATGTGTTCTTCCAGAATATATTCTACATCTATGAAAAATTTCATCAAGATCTGTTTAGCAGTTTAGGCTACAAACTCTAACAAACAAACATCCATATAAACTTTCGCATTTATAATTTTAGTAAGAAGATTACTATAGCTAACTGTTTTTAAGTCTATCTTCACTTTGTATCAGTTTTCACAAAATAAGAACAGTCTAATATAAAAATGGCCGCCATGTATTGAAATTGACCTCTAATATTCGTTGGAGTATTGGAAGGCTCGTTTATCGTGAATAAGAATGTACACACAAGTTGGATCTCTCGATACGCTATCGGTATTTCTTCGTACGCTCTACTAACCGCCTCTTCATTACGGTGTAAAAGATATTTAATTACTTGTTTGTAAATTTTCAACATTCCATTTTCTAATCATTCTTCAAAAGATATAAAAAAAAAACAATGAAATAACTGGCGACATACGATTTCTTTTTCTTATTCTGATATTAATTTAGATATGTTTTAAATATGGTATAAGAATGATAGACTATTTCAAATCAAAATATAAATTATATTTAGTACTAGCTTTCGTCCGCGACTTCGTCCGCGTGGAATTAAAGAAACAGTAAGTAGCCTATATGCTCTTCCAGACTATCTTAACACTTAACAGTGGTAGAGCCCGCTTTAACATCTTCGCACGAATGGGCCGGCTCGCCCGGTGTAATACCACGACCACACAGAAAACAGGCGTGAAGTGGAAGCAATTCCGTGTTTCGTGTGATGAGTGTGGTGCCGGAGGCCTAATTTTAGTCCCCTTCCCCCTTTTCTTAAGAGGAAAGGATGGGAAGGAAAAGTGGATTTGACGGTGGAGGAGACGCATAAGAAGGGGAAATGTCCTCTTTATGTGCGTCTCCACCTCCGTGAATTAAAGTAGGCAACGCATCTGCAATTGCGGTTGTCTATAAGCAGGGGTCGCTTTCAATTTCGGTGAATTCAGGTGGCCGCTTGCTCGTTTGCCACCTTATGTTATAAAAAAAAATCATCTACATCCAAATGTCATTGAAATCGATTCAACAGTTTAGGCTACAAACTTACAAACATCCATCCATCTAAACTTTTGCATTTATAATATTACAACGCACAACTTATTTCTATATTGCTACTCTTTATAACCAGTAAATTCACACATTTATATTATAAAACACGAGCTGTTGCCCGCGACTTCGTCCGCGTGGTATTAGAAAACGTAAGAACTATATAAAAAAAGCTACGTATCCCTCGGGAACCGGACATTTCTCGGGGATGAACCTCATCCCATGTGTACTCCAGACTTTGTTTTATATCTGTGCCAAATTTCAAAAGGATATGTTGAACCGTTGAGGAATGATCGAGTAAAAATTAAAAAACTAAATTAACGAATCCCACAGGAACTGTAATTATTCCCGGGATAAAAAGTACCCTACGTGTTCTTCCAGACTATGCTCTAAACCTGTACCAAATTACATGGAGATCCGTTCAGCCGTTTAGGCTACAAACGCTAACAAACATCCATTCATCCATCCATCCATCTAAACTTTCGCATTTATAATATTAGTAAGAAGTAAGAAGTAAGATTGAAATTTAATATTTATTTCGCAACAAAGTTCTCATAAGAATGGCACAATTTTGTAAGCGGCGTAACGTTATGTAACGACTGCAGGGAAATTCCGTCTTTGCCTTTTACACCGGATTTTTGAGAACCGAGCAAGTAATCAAGGTAAAAACAACTTTTATTTTCATATAAGCTTTTGTGCAAATATCTTATAATAATTTTTATTAAACACACTGTTGCTTCACTTACAAGTAAATTACTTTTATTTTAGTAATGGTTTTCATTGAACTCGCTTTCACGAATAATTTGTAATTTTAGCCAACGTGGAAATAATTTCAACATTAACACTACAATTTCCGATACTTAATTTATATAAAACGACATTTTTTTTTATAAACTAGCTATTGCTCGCGACATCGTCCGCAAGGAATTTAAATAAATAGTAAAAAGATGACCTATTTACTTAGTAATAACTGAGCTTTTTAATGATGCAGGAATTGTAATGGACTTAGTTATAATAGTTTTTGTGTTATGTCAATACATATAATAATACAAAAATACTAATGTTTCCTCTTCAAATATTAGTATAGATTGCACTTAGGAATGTAGTGGTTAAATCATTACCACAAGTTCAAACATTAACCAGAAGTGTGTAATGCATGAGGGACCCGTATCTATGACATCGCATTCCTTAGCGTACACAACACGAAGGTCTGAAGAGATCGTATTTTAAACGTTAAGTACTATAAAATCAAAAGCAACTAACAAGGAGTAATAGAGACGTACGTGCTATTTGGCAATGTTCAACGACCTTTGGGTCAAATCCTGCAATCAGGATCGTTTGTAATGTAAAAAAAATAAGGGTCACTAAAATAAGTAACCAAATTAACACAAGGACAGAAAGAGACAGGAAATCTATACTTCTATACTAATAATATTGAAGTGTAAACATGTACTACGTAAATGTGTACTGCGTGACGTAGGATGTTAGCAATTACAGCATACTTTTAAATAATTCTTTCTTTAATAAAATCCCTAAGGCTAAATATTTTCACGTTTTTAAACTTAGAGGGTAAATAAATTGGATAAAACCCCTAATGTGGGAAAGGGACCATAGGCTACAAGCTGCCAACATTAAGGAAGCAAGTATTGAAAATTTGACAAACGTAAACAATAAAGTTTTTATAATTTCATGCGGATGATGCACGGTAAAAGTTAGTATAGACATAAATAGAATATAATTTAAAGTAAATTGTCTGTCAGTTAATGGGTGTATAACGAGGATCTCAGTTAAAATATCACCGGCTACAGAAACGCCGGCGCCGGTTATGACGCAACACGTTAGAGAAAGTATATGCAGAAAGCGGTATGTGAGACATTTTAATTCACAGTCCAACGTTCATTCATTAGGCAATAAAACAGTGTAGAAAGTTTATCGATAGTTATACATGACCGATCATGTATGAACTCTGCTGAATAGATCGATTTAATAGCAACAGTAATGGCTTTTCACTTATAACCATATCTAGCAATCCTTCAATTATATAGATAGAGGTTTTTTATTATTAATTTTTTAATACATCCAAAATAATAGAAATTAAAGTCAAGATTCGAACTTCGGACGTTATAAAATCAAGTATTATTTGAGTACTTACTTTCACTTAATCCATAAATTTCGCTTATTCAATTGAGTCATTACAGAACAATAACTTTTGAGCGTATCCAAAGAGTTAAGAATAGATTTCACAATTTTTTGTAACACTTCACAGTTTACGATTTCACTGGTATGATTTTTCACAGTTTGAACAAGTTGTGTAACAAACGAATCGTAAATTTAAAACAAAATGGCGTCAAAACAACCGACAATCAAGAGCTCGTTACAGCGACTGACGGCGCGCGCGCAGATCACTTAAGTTTCCCACCAATAAAGCTTAACTATTAATTGATTAACAACTTTATTGTATACCAATAAGGTTTAAATTGCATCACGCAATGTAAGTTTTGTCCACCGAATTAGCAGGTTGTTCTCGTATTGGGGAAAACACAGGTACTCGTAGATTGTCTGGTGACAATCGTGACGCTAAACTCAAATTGTTGCATACTAATTGGTTGAAATGCGAACGTGTATACAACATAAATTATTAACTGTTAAAATTTTTATTATTTAGAATTGTACTCAAGCGAACATGAGTCATTATTCTTATATTAATACTAAACATAGAATGTTCTGGAACTACGAGAACTCTAGATACAACTTTTTATCCGATTGCATTTTAGCGCAAAAGGGGAGAAAATAACGGGAAAACAGACTAATTCAATCGGCATTAGTAATGATATCAAATAATAATTTATAAACAGTAGACATAAATAAAAAAATAGGTATAAGAATGTTACGTTCTTTTCCCTATAAAATACGAACATTAAAATATCAAAAAGAAAGAATAAAACAATAGGTGGGCAAGAAGGACGATTTTGCGACACCATTTCTTGTAACTTTATCAAATCATGAACGAAGTAGCCACGACGAATGGCTGGAACGTAGAATATAAGATACATTTCCCAAGGGACGTTCAGTAACACGTTTATCGAAAAGGTTAGGAAAAAATCTACATTTTTTAAAGCCTAAACCTTTATCGAGAGACAATAGAACTTTCCAGACGAACATTTGGTAGGCAATAAATCGCTTCGTATGATTTAAAACGAAATCTTTTTGCTAACTTTTTTTTATAGTTAAATGCTTTGATACTTATGGAATAGTAATCAATAAAATATTTATGTATGAAAACAAAATGTCTGTCTGAATAGTTAAGAATATAAATGAGATATTAGAGAATTGATTAAGGAAAGGAAACGCGTGCCGATGTCGTGACGTGGATGTTACGTAAGTCGTTGACCTAAGAATATGAAGGTGTGACACAACAAGAGAAAGGAAGCTCTAAATGATATCTAGAAACCTAATGGAAATAGGGATATATTACTAGGAATCTAAATGATTTTGTTACGAGCAATAAAGCCAAGCGAACTAGACATGAATTTTGCAGGTTACATACCCATTTCTCTAATTCTATATCTTGGAATCACTAGCACTAGTAAAGATATTGGATTAGAAGGATTGATATAATCGCGCGCATTTCTGACGAGATCTCTAGTGGAGTGTTAAATTATTAATGTTATATACAATTATATTAACTGTTTAAAAGTAGGATGATTAGCATCGAAAGTTTACGAGTATATCAAACATCAACGATCATTAAATTTAGTTAAAATTGTTTAAATTTTTTTTTCTATTGTCTTTATCCAATCGATAGAAAAGTTAGTCTAAGTTAATAAGTACGTGAAAAGTTATCGTTATTATTGAAAAATACCGTTGCTTTAATGGATTTTATAAACTTTATTCAACGGATGTCGGACAGAGCATTATCATGATCGGATTGACATCGAATGAGCAACCTGATGGCGGCTGGTTATAAATGGGCATGAACAATGCATGAGGTTCTCTGTAATAACTAGCAGAGAATAGTGTTGGCTCCAAGTCTTATAACCTACAAAAAAGGGTAATTTTCGTAATATTGTAAATTCGAAAGTTGTAATGGATCGATGGATGTTTGTTAGAGTTTGTCATCTAAATGGATCTCGATGAAATTTGGTATAGATGTAGAGCATAGTCGGGAAGAACACAACGGCTACTTACTAACTTTCGTTTTTGTTAATTCCTTGAGTCGCGGGCGCAAGCTAGTGTAAGTATAAAAAGGAGATTTTTTGAAATATCTTGCCAGGAGAAATATGTATGTTGATGGGTGATGACTTTTATTCTAATTATTACTTGCAATGCTATTTTCATTGACGAATCTATTAAAATAATAGGATAACTAACACATAATGACGCGGAAACGCTTAGTGGAATTAGTTATTAAGATATATTTTCCCCGTAAATCGTGTAACAATTTTGTCTCATTTTATGACTAGAATTATTACTCGTGAATTTCATTAAAAATGTCTACGTTACATTTTTTGAATAACTGATATTTGTAAAAAAATCTTTATCAATAATTTCATTCATAAATTCGTCTTTCATGTACATTTCTAAAGGTATGATCGTGACAATTCTTCAAAGAATATAAGAAAAAATTCTTGAGATGCGTTGTTCATAAAAAACATCAAATGTATCTCAAAAGACAGCGAATAGAATGAAATCTCTAGATTTCATATTCTTTATTGCAAATAAAATATCAAGAGAATTGAAAACTCGAAAAATTTCTCAAACAATCTCAGTATGCTGTTTGTTAGAGTTTGTGACCTAAACAGCTGAACAGATCTCGATGAAATTTAGACGTAGAGGATAGTCTGGAAGAACACATAGAATTAACTTTGTATTAATTATCACATTTGTTTTTCTTAATTTCACGCGGAGTCGCGGACGAAAGCTAGTTTTCCTAATAAATTTTCTTTTAAAATGTTTAATCCAGTTCAAACACATAGTGGTTTATAGATTCCACTTAAATGTATTTCAAATTCAGTCAACGTCCGATAGTTTAAAACTTAAACAATTTCTAACTCGAACTATTTTCAAATCTAACTAATTTCTTTGTCATTCAGATGATAATTGTGAAAGTCTGATTACAAGATAAAACATTACTAAATGCACATCGAATTCATATAAAGGGAATACGAAAACTTGCGAAACAGTATTCGTAACGTAATCGACAAAATTTGTATGACTTTATTGTACAATGACAATACATACTAGGCCAGTTTATAAATGTTGAATCAATGTTGTTTAGAACACAAATATCGACGCGATCTAATTTAAGATACTTTCGAAGTTACCAACTAGATTTTTTCCACTTAAGAATTTACGCTTGTGTCTCAGCAAGTGAAACTCGGCGTGATATTGAATTCTTCTATACTTTTATCTAGTGCCACGGTCACGATTTCGTGACTCGTTACGTTTTAAAGAAAGAGAAAACAAGGTTGTGTACAGAATGTATTTAGCGGATCGTTAAATCTTACTAATATTATAAATGCGAAAGTATAACTTTTTGTTACAGTTTGCCGCCCAACCAAATCTATGTTAAACCAAAATTTCGCATAAATGTAGAGCAGTCTGGAAGAACACATGAATTACGTTCGTTTTGCTACACGAATGAAGTCGCATGCGAAATCTAGTCCCTACTAATCTTAACTAATATTATAAAAAGGAAAGATTTGTATTTTTGTATGTATCGATATAACTGAAAAACTAATGAGCTGATTACAAAAATTCATTCACCATTAAAAAACTATGATATCAGTGAGTAACATAGACTATATCTTATTTATTTTTTATTTTAGTCGGACAAAGGCGCGGGCAAATGCTTGTATTTTATAATTCGTTTAACATACAACTAGTTTTCATATAAGGATAAAGATTTTACAGCCTTGTACACATTGTACACATTTTGTTTGTACACAAATTTGTACACATTTTGCTTATACACAGTTTATTTCTAAGTTTAACTTTATACCGCGTTCATTTGTAAGGCTGTTACGGATTAACTAGAATCTATCTATACTCATATTACTACGAATCTATAATACGTATGTTTGGATATACGTTAGTTCCGTATCTTTTTGTCGTAAGTCAATAGTAATTATAAGGTCATGGGCCATGAAATACCGAGAATTCAATATGTACTCGTATTATAGATACAATATGACTCACTGTTTTATTCTTAAGATTACTTTGCTGCTAGGTCGCTGAAGTTTCTATTTATATTATATCTACTGATTCATTAGTATTAAGTTGAAGTGTCAACGCAGTAAAACTCAAGTCAAGTACAGCAACGCATTTCATGGAGTTATCGATCCAAAAATACTAAAGAATGGTTAAAAGTAACTGGTAAACCGGCTAACTTGCCAAAAAGATGAAAAAAACACCCATTTAAAAATAACTCGATTCTGTAAACTGATAAGAGACATAATATATCGTCACAGTAAGTTTCTGAGTTTTAGTGTCTAGATCTTTCTATATTGCGCCATACCAATAATGGATTTGCTTTGGATTGCCTTCAATTTTTGCACGGATGTTGTTTGACCCGACGTTTGTACTAACAAAGGCGACGTTTAATATTCTATAAGCAATGTCGCGAACTACGCGGCTTCAGTGCCAGCATTGTATCGGTTTTTATGGATACTATCTAAAGGGTTAAGCTTTAATACGTAAGAAATAGCTTACCGTAGGGCTCATTCTCATTGGTCGATAATTTATGTAGCTTGCGGGCTTCGTATTCGGGCTAATGACTAATCATCATCATCATCATCATCATCATCATCATCATCACCAGCTCACTATACGTCCCCACCGAGGGTCGAGCCTACCCTAAGTTAGCGTGACTAGGCCGTAGTCAACTACGCTGGCCCCGTGATGGTTGGTTGACTTCACACATATCTTTGAATTTCTTCGCCGATATGTGCATTGCATCTCGATGTTTTCCTTCACCGTAACGACTAATAAATGAGGTCAATTGATACAAAGCAAGTACATTTAAACAGGACTTTAAAAAGCGGTAAGTAAGGATAATCGCACAATGCTTGCGATTCCTAACAAGTAGTGTAAGTTCTTCTCTTATGGCATGCGGGAACAGAAAATCTCTTGCACCATGCGGGCGTAACGACTAATGAAGCCGCACCCTTATTTACGCACGAATACAGGGAAATTAAAAGATGACGTCACATTAGAATCTCAATCCGTTCAATTGTTTTTTTTTTCATTTAACAACACTTTCGGTATTATCATCTTACTTCTTAATCAATAATGTAGTTGTCCCTTTCGTTGTTGTAGAAAAAATAGAAATAGATATATGTTTTTGTACATATTTTATGACAGTGTAAAACTTACGTTATTGTGACTCAACGCGTGGCGCCGCGTTCTCATATTTGGTGTTATTTGTTAACTGTTTTAATTATGACTAATGTTTACAGTTTAACCAATACCAATCGTTATAATGTAATTGTTTACTTTTATATAAGATATATAAGATTCTAATTAATTGCGATATAAAAGTTGCAAAGGAAAAATTTAACACATAATCTAAATATAGAGGAACTAGCATACGTCCGCGACTCTGTCCACGTTTAAAAAAAAACAAAAAGTGAGTACCCCATATGTTCCCCCAAACTACCCTCTACATCTATGCCAAATTTCCTCAAAATCTGTTCCCCCGTTTAGGCTACAAACTCTAACATCCATCCATCTAAACTTTCGCATTTATAATATTAGTATGATTTAATATTCTTATTAGAATTGTTGCTTACATAAAAGGCCTACACTTATAAATCCCTTAAAAGTAACCTCGTAGAGGAAGTTTAAAATAAATCAAACTCTATAATTTCTTTGATGCAACGTTAATGTGAAGGCATTTCTAACCACGTTCTTAGCTATTTCCGTCTCACCTGTCAACATGCGTTAGAGTAGTTAAGAAGTATGAATCAGTCATTAGAACGTTAAAGCGTAGGTGCATCCAAGAGGTTGAAGGGTGTAATGACCTTGTGGTCGTTTGCTTGTGTTTAATATGCATAATTTGTGATTTATTGTGTAAATTAGTGTAGGCGTGCACATATGTGGATAATTTAATATTAATTGTAAGCTAACAACGAGTTTCTATACGTATAAATGACTAGCTGTTCCCGTGCGGCTTCATCCGCATGCAATTATAAAAATGTTATTTTAGTATTTATATAATTGCGAATGTCAAAATGACATGACAACCTTGCTTCCTTGATGTTGGCATCTTGTAATTTATGGTCCCTTTCCCACGTATTTTTTTCAATTTTTTTACTAACTTAAGGGATAAGTTTATTAGCGTGAAAATATATAGTCTAAAGCATATCGTAAGTGTATGGCTTTTTATTAAAGAAAGAATTATTCAAAACTATGCTGTGATTGCTTACATCCTGCGCCACAAAGTAGTGTGTGTTTATGCTTTATTATATTGGTATAGATTATAGATTATAAGACACGTATAAGTGATTCTAAGATACGGCAGGTAATCGCTGGAATGGTCTGTCTGGGCAGTATTTCCAAAACAAACATAATCTTTTATGAAGGGAACTATTTAAGACTAGCAATGCATCTATTGTTCCTTAAGTATTGTAGAAATACAACGTGGCCACTTTTTTTGATGACTAGTTTTCGCCCGCGACTCCGTCCGCATGGAGTTAAAATAAACAAAAGAAAGTAGTCTATGTGTTCTTCCAGGTCTCTAGATCTATACATTTTATCGAAATCCGTTCATCAGTTTAGGATACAAACTCTAACAAACATCCATCTAAACTTTCGCATTTACATTACTAGTATGCTTTCATCTTTTACAAATGAAATTTATCTTTTTTTTAATACTAGTTAAGAAATAAAAGTTTTTGTATGATTTGTTGATTAAAATTTAGTCGCTACGTAAAAAAGTTTTTCTTAACTGTTTATTTGTTTGACAGTAAAATACTTTGCAATATAACTGTGATGGAATAACATAGAATACGTATAAGAATGCTATTAAAACTTTGTTTACGTTCGGGAATGAAGAATCGTGGAAGGTAATAAGTTATTTAACTTTCTGTGTTCAAGTTAATATGTTAAAAGCAATGAAATTGAACACAACAAACGGTTTGGAAGTTCCCTTACACAATGACATTTATTTTATAAGATACTAGCTGTTGCCTGCGACTTCGTCAGAAAACATACGAACTATATATGTTAATAACAAAAACCTACGTATCCCTAGGGAACCGGACATATCTCGAGGATGAACCTTATCCCATGTATACTCCAGACTTTGTTTTATATCTGTGCCAAATTTCAATAAGATATGTTGAACCGTTGCAGAATGATCAAGTAAACATTAAAAACCAAATTAATGAATCACACGGGAACCATAACTAATTCCGTCATAAAAAGTAGCCTATGTGTTCTTCTAGACTATGCTCTACATCTGTGTCGAATTTCATGGAGATCCGTTCAGCCGTTTAGGCTACAAACTCTAACAACCATCCATCCATTCATCCATCTAAACTTTCGCATTTATAATATTAGTAAGAAGTAAGACTAGTAAGATTATCGAAACAAGAAATAAATTTTTGGAGAAAATTCCGTATTCCTCAATCGTAGTTTAAATCAACAGAAGTTTCTCTTAAACAAAATATCTGTGAATATATAATGTCAAGTTTGTGCTGATAAGAGATTTCAATATAAAACAAATTCGATATCCGAAATAACTCTAATCTTTGATGGAACAAAAACATGTAAATGCTTTTAAAAAAATAGATGTTATATGTTATATATGGTACAAACAACAAAACATTTTTTAGCGAAGGTGTTTTAGAAACCGGCCATAAGCATATTTACATGTAGAATGCAGTTTGTAGAATAATGTTTTCATATAGTTCAAGTTTATACGGTACCTTAGCGGTATTATCACGAAAACGGTCTGTACAAGGCCGGTCACGTACATTTCGAATACTCGCCATTTAACTACGTCACGTTTCTTTATTTCTGTGTCGAGAAACTCTCGAAATTAAGCATAAATTGAAGAATCATGTTATTTTTGGTATTCTCAATAGGGAGGTCGTAAGGAAGTGATTTCGGAATCGATAAATTCGAATCGAAACCCTTCGTAATTCAACCTCAAGTCTCATTCGTTCGAGTGTAAAGACCTTTCTTTAATGTAGAGGTTAGAAAAAGTGTATTCCGGTATTACAAATCCTCAAGATTTCAAAAATATCCCGCTACTCTATCAATGCATAACATAGGCGTTTTAATTACACTTAAACGAAGTCGCGAGCAACAGCTAGTGTTGATTTCAATTATTCAACAAGAATAGAGAACTTCTTGGGTTGTGTCCTTTTCTCCTAGGAGAATCACAAACGGCCTACATTTTGCTTATTTTGACAATATCATAACTCAAGATTCCCCAGACATGTTAGCTCAGGATAAAAGCTACATTTGTAATAACTTGTGGATACAAGACCGAATACTAAAACTGAATAAACACTTTCCTACAAACAAAACGCGTTCCTACAAAAAAACAAAACTAAAACGTAATAAAACAACATGGGTAAAGTTAAAAATTCACCTAAATATTTCACCTGCTTGTCGTTAATTTACTTGAACTCACTTTCACCGTCAATAAACCCGTTCGATGTGAAATTCAATGGAACAACTAGAAAAAGTAATACAGAGACGTTTTTATTAATGTAAAAGTTGTGGTAAAAATTAGGGTTGTAACGGAACCCTGCTTCCGCATCCGCAAGTGCGTAACTTCAGCTAGAAATGATAACTCTGCAACCGCTTCCGATTCCGTTATTTCTTATGCGGAGTTATAAGGGAGGTTAATTTACGACTTTAACGCAAGTAGGGAGATTAGGTATCGTACATGCGGTCCGCGCGGGCGTGATATGTCAACTAACTATAATTGTTATAAATTGTATTTGCATAATAAACTGTATCTTGTAATTATGTACCAATCTGTATTTTGAATAAATGTAGTTTTAGTTTTCATTTCTTTAATAAATCGCAATTAATATTTTCTTATAGACCTCCGGTTCCGTTAATCTCAGCTTCTGCAGAGGTGAAGCCCTTCGCTTCCGCATCCGCAACCGCTTCCGTTAAAATTGACTCCGTTACAACCCTAGTAAAAATGTATACGTTCATATCAATTTGTAAATTGTTGAAAACTCGCGTATACACAAAGATTGTTAGACAACGCATGTTGATCAAACCGGTATTCATGTGTAGACTAAGACGCTATTTCCACTGAACCACTACACCGCCTTTAATGCGCGTCCCTCATTATGTCTTTCTGTAAATAGGACACGTGAAGGTTAAGTGGCACCGTGCTCGACTTTTTACGTAGTGGAAAATGGGTCTAATTCCAAAGGGTCATCTATCAAGCTGTCGTGCACCGTTCACGCATAAGTGCCTCCATTTGGCTAAACGCGTAAACAGGTGGGTGGCCGCTAGATGGACGATCAGGGAAACCCTGCAATTTCCAACTCTACTGCACTGTACACTGCATATGTTAGGCATTGACGTTTAATTTACACAAATACTATTGTATCTGAAATTTTGGTGCTTAGCTTTTATTTGAAAACTGTAGTATTTTATTAACACCTGATACTGTGATTGTACTTTATGTCAGTTGAATTGACACTGAACACTTTTGACTTAATTATCGCACACTGTTGTGTGATTGTCGATTGTTTCACAGCCAATTCAACTGTTTATTTGCACAACCAATAATCGAGTATTGTACGCACATTGATATAAGCTCATAGGAATCAAAGCGAGCTAAGCAGTTGTGCGATAGATTAGTCGTAGGTGTGCGCGCGCTCTTAATGTGATCTACACAATGATGTATTGTGTCTGCGATTGTACATATACTTATTTTGTCTTTAGAGGAGATATTTTAAGAACGCTTGTTAGAATACTACTTTACGATTTTATACAGATTTTAAGATGCAGATTTCTTTATTCACGTTTAACTTTTTTTCGTGCCAAAGGTATATTTTACATGAGTTATTATTATAATTACGAAGTAAAATTGCAAACAAAACCTTAAGGTCGGTAGTCCGTACCCATAACCATTAGGCTATTGATGCTTATATATATAATATAATATACTTACTATGTACTTAATTATATACTTCTTTCTGGGAATTTAAACTTAAATTCCATTAACCTAGAATGTGAATCATTTCCTAAAGATAAGAAATTAATGATGACACGGTAACCGTATTTTCCGGATCGGAACTTAAGCCGAAAAATTACTTTACAACGAGAAAACATGAACATAAAAATGTTTTTACTTCCGCTGTATTCAATTACAGCCGGTTCCTAAAAATTCCAATAAGATGTAACCCTTGACCATGGATGTTATAATTAAGAATGAGCTTGTTAAAAATTTCAAAGTATAAATACGATGATATTATAGTATGAGGTGCTTTATGTTGGTATTCCCAAATGTTTGTTTCGTTGCCTTTGTACTCATTATATTGCACACCTGAAGGGGTACTTATTGTTTTTTCTTTGTATAGATGTTTGTATAAATGAATTACAATAAATAAATAGATATCGTAGATTCTAAATATATTTTAAGCTTAAATATTTGTTAACGTTCCTAGACCGGTCGTAATTAAGTCACCATGAACTTGTCTACCCTTTTCTGTTATTTGCACTTGATAGTTCAAAGGATATGCTTATTTGTATTTACATTTCCAAGGATTTTAACGCAACAGAGGGAAGCCCTAAAGTTTCCGAATTATGCGGAACATTGTACAAACAATTTAGCACTTTAGTATATTTACTTAGATTAAATGAAAATTAATTTTAAGTGTGACATATCTAGTATCTATACTTCGATACTAATATAATAAAGCGTAAACACACACTACTTTGTAGCGTAAGATGTGAGTAATCACAGCATATTTTTGAATAATTGTTTTAAATAAAAAGCCCTACACTTACTTTACGCTTTAGGCTATATATTTTCACGCTTTTAAACTTAGAGAGTACATAAATTGGATAAATACCTTAATGTGGGAAAGGGACCATAGGCAACAAGCTGCCAGCATTAAAGAAGTAAGATTACCATAGTTTGTCATCAAGTCATGTCACTTTGACATTTGCAATTGCTAATTTGACAAATCTAAGCAATAAAATTAAAAATAGAGTCATGCGGATTAAGCCGGACGGAAACAGCTAGTTATTTATAATAAGTAAATGTAAAGATTTAGTAAATCAAATAATATAGTTTTTTATTTAATAGCTCAAGATACATTTAATTGTAATATTTTCTTCTGCATTTATAACGATTCAACAATTCAGATTGGCCGTGAGTTACATCAATTAAATAGAAAACCATTTAATTGCAGTTATAACATTCGAAAAAAACACAAAGTATTATTAGCCACAAAGTATCGCTTAAGGGCCGGCAATTACCTTTGTGAGTGTACATTGTGTCAGTTGAGTTGACACTGAACACATTTGACTAAACTATCGTACAAGTGTTGTGCGATTGTCGATTGTTTCTCGCCCACTTCAACTGTTTAATTCCACAACTAAAAATCGAGTAGTGTGCGCATCTCCATATAAGCTCATAGAAATCAAAGCAAGACTAAAGAGTTGTGCGATAGTTTAGATTCAGGTGTGCGCGCTCTTGTTCTGAAAGCAATGTCTCGTATTTATCATTAGAATTAACGGTATCTTAACAACATGTTAAGAGATACTTCGTAATTAATGATCATTTTCTTAACGATGGGATTTGTAAATATCTATGTTTAGGAGTCCACGTCTAGTTATATTAATTACTAGAAAGCATATAATTATTATTTGAAGTAATATATGGTTGACTTTCAGCCAAATACTGAATCTTAAACATGTGCAACGAGACGATGGGGACATAAACCAGAAAGTGTTAAGATTGAATGTGGATGGCTACGAAGGAAGAGGGAGACCGAAGAAAGTATGGATGGATTGTGTGAAAGAGGATAATATGCATAAAAAAAGGAGTGGATTCAGATATGACGGTTGATAGAGAGGTATGGAAGAGCAGCACATACTGTGCTGCCATAAGGGATAAAGTTAAGTTAAGTTAAGGCGAAAGTTTAGATGGATGGATGTTTCTTAGAGTTTGTAGCCTAAACGGCTGAACCAATTTCTATGAAATTTGGTATTAATGTAGAGGAAGCCTATAAGAACACATAGGCTACTCACTTTATTTTATTTAAATTCCGTGCGGATTGTGTCGCCTGCGAAATCTAGTTGTTTCATAAACGCTTACAACCTGCGGGGGTCACAATTTTAAAAGCATTGTATTAAGTGTGGCTTATTTATAACAATAAATTAAAATGTCGTTTCAGTGTTTGACCGTTTATTGACTAAATAGTGTTAATCAGTATAAGGTGTTTAGATGGTGGATGGTGGTGTTAGAAGATAGATGTGATAGGCGAGAAATCTATCCAATTTACGTTGATAATTTTGATGCGTTCTGCCTCCAATATATGCAACATGTCATGGTAAGTTACTTTAATTTTAGGGCAACTGCAATAAAGTGATATCTTTTTAAATTCACTTTTGTCTTTTAACATTTTAGCACAGCAACAATGACAATAGCAAAGAATTGCAATCTCATCATTCGAATATCTCGATGATTTTTTATTCTCAGTAACTATTGGTCGTTGACTTTAACCAAGCAAACGGTTACGGCCTCATTATCCCGTTTTTATTTTAAATCTATTCCCAAAAGCGTAGTAGCACTGCATATATCTACACTAATGTTAAATTGTTTAAACTATCGTGAGACATTACTTTAAGCGAAAATTAATTAAAAAACTAAAAATTAACTAGTCGGTGCCGTCACCGGACAAAAAAGCGTGAGTTGAGCCGTTTTTAATTAATTTTCGCTTACACTAATGTTGTTAAGAGGGAATATTTGTATTTTTGTATGTATTCAAATCTCCCATAAACTACTTGTTCGATTTAAAAACTTCTTTCACCATTAAAAAGCGAATGTTTAGATGGATGATGGATATTTGTTAGAGTTTGTAGCCTATAGTGCTAAAAGAATCTCCATGAAATTCGGTACAGATATAAAGGATAGTCTGGAAGAACACATAGGCTACTTACTTTTGTTTTTTTTTTTTAATTCCACGCAGACGGAGTCGAAAGCTAGTAGGATATGCGTTTAATCAGGGACTATGTACATTTTGCTGTATTTTCAAATACATTTTATTTATGTATTGCATCAAAACATCTCGACATCCAATTTGATTTCAAGGAAATTGTCAACACCATAATTGTGCGAAACGACTAAAGTAAATACTCGTTTTCATCCTACAAGGAAAAATGAGCACGTATAAATTGAGGTGATTTAAGTACTCAGCGAGATGAAAGCCATCTCAAGCTATAATACAAAATAATTACTTTTTTCCGTATACTCGAAACATGCTTGGGTATTTTTGGAAAATTTGAGGTTATTATAAGTATGTCCAATATATTTTTTTTTATCTATTTGGTGGTAAACGAGCAAGCGGCCAACTGATTCCACCAAAATGGAAAGTGACCGCATCCCCATAAACATTTGCAATTGCAGATGCGTTGCCTACCCTTAATTGATGGAGGAGAAGACGTACATAAAGAAGACATTTCCCCTTCCTATGCGCCTCCTCCATCGTGAAATCCCTTTTCCTTACCATCCTCTTAAGAAAAAGGTGTAAAGGGACTAAAATTAGGTCTCCGGCACCACATTCATCAGACGAAATGCGGAATTGCTCCCACTTCACGCTTGTTTTCTGTGTGGTCGTGGTATTACACCGGGCGAGCCGACCCATTCGTGCGAAGATGTTAAAGCGGACTCTACCACTGTTAAAATATAATATTTATTTATCGCAGTTTATGCGGCACATTACAATACTATTGCAAACAGTGATTTAATGAGTTCTCTATGGTATTTAACAAACAAAATATCTATTTACATAGGCGGTAAACATTATATGAATTGGGTGTCGATTAATACTTCTCAGTAGTTAATGGATTCATTTGACCTTTGAGTAATGACGTATTTAACAACGTCATATCTTACTACTATTATAAATGCGAAAGTTTAGATGGATGTTTGTTAGAGTTTGTAGCCTAAACGGCTGAACGAATTTTAATTAAATTTAGCATAGATGTTAAGGATAGTCCGGAAGAACACAAAGGTTACACACTTTTGTTCTTTTTAATTCCACGCGAACGGAGTCGCAGCTTTTTGACCGACTTCAAAAAGGAGGTACTCAATTCGTCTGTATTTTTTTGAAGCAATAGATCAAGACTATAATTATTAAACAGATGTAAATGTCTAGTGCTCAGTTTCTAAACGGTTTGCAAAAACATATTTAATATTAATTTACACACTAGACTGTCTTGGTGTCTGAGGCCTAATTTAAGTCCCTTTCTCTTTACCACCCTTTTCTTAAAAGGAGAGAATGGGAAGAGGAAGTAGATTTGACGGAGGAGGAGATACATAGGAAGGGGAGATATCCTCTTTATGTGCGTCTCCTCTTCTGTCGGATAAGGGTAGGCAACGCATCTGCAATTGCGGATGTCTATGGGCAGCGGTCGCTTCGCCATTTTGGCGGATTCAGGTGGCTGCTTGCTCGTTTGCCACCTTATGTTATAAAAAAAAAGATAAAAAAGTCTTTTAAAATAATATTGTGCTAATTAAAATAGCGATTACTAGTAGTAATTGAATTCCGTTTGTGATATCTTTAAAAACTGATCTATATAAGCAATTTTGTCAATTAATATACTGGCAGTAAGTACATTAATTGTATAAGGTCAAAGCCTTCGACATCCGTCACGGAAATGTGTTAAAACTTTCAAACTACAACTACGAACGATATTAATGGAACCGAACAGTTGTTTGTTCAAATTCAAACATCCTGTATCAATTCTCTATCAAGTTTGGAATAGTATGACTAGTATAATAATGGATATTTATTTTATAAAAACGTATACATTTTATTTGCCTTTCGGATTCAAAACCGCAAACACTTCACAAGCCTTGTTTTCTGTACATGGCACATCACAAAGGTTTATGATTTTTGGTTTCGCCCGACGACAGATTTGCCGCGGGCTCAAAGATAACATTTCTGAATTTGAAATCTTGTCCCACGTGATTTACATAGAAGTTAAAATAATGAAATTGCTTTTCTGTTTTATTACCTTTTTAAAAACATATTGCAAGAAATGGATTCCTAAGATTGTGATGACGATTGCAGACAATTAATATCAAACTTATCATTTCAAACCAGTGTCTTTTGTTTTACAAATGAAGGACCGTTTACCGGAACCGAGAGGGGTTTAAAGTTTTCCAAATTTAAAGGTATTTCGTTTGTATACAATATCTGATCTAGTCATGATTTTCCTTAACCAAATATAAGCATAAATGTTGTGTTGTCAATTATTCATTTGTTAACTACTCTTTGTTCAAAGATACGAATTAATTTATTCATATTATTCTATTAACAGTTCCAAAACAACCATTTAGTACTCATTATAAGTGAAAAAATGCATGTTTATTTAATACAATACAGGCGGGTACTACACAAGTCGATAGCTATAAATGCGGAATCACCGTTTGACCTACCGTGGTGTCTATTGCTCTTTTTGTTTCCACAGTTCACAAAGTACCACAGCACAAAAGATCCATGTAAAGCGCTTGTTTACTTAATCACTTTGCACGTGCATTTCATACTCTTGGCACTTTCACTCGTTAAAAGCAGTTCTGTTTCGGTTCGAGTTTTAAACCGTTAAAACCGCTTCGAAATTGTCAAAACCAACCAATCACACCGCCCGCCCGCGTCACACTGGCTGCGCGCGCGTCGAAGCCACCATAACCCCACTCACATTCAATACCTGATTTAACATTTTAAACCTTATTTCTTTCGTATTAGAATCGATTTTAATAATTTAATATACAAATTGAATTTATTTATCTAATTTATATCTTATTGTAGAGTCATAAAGGTGCATTTTAATTACAAAATAAAACTCTTGTCGGTAATGAATGTTGAAATGAATCAGAATCTCGTTCGACCTTACCCTGATGGATGAGGCGGGTTTATTTATTTGGGCTTGTTGCGGCCGTGACGTCAGCAGCC
>NW_013527593.1:0-1959 GCF_000836215.1 Papilio polytes | reverse complement strand
ATGAAAGCACTATAGTGTGTTTAGTAAGACTAACCAATAAATTAAGGCATCGTACATTTTTTTATTTCACAAGGTGACAAACGAGCAAGCGGCCACCTGAATTCGCCAAAATGGCGAAGCGACCGCTGCCCATAGATGCCTTACCCTTAATCGACGGAGGAGACGCACATAAAGAGGATATTTCCCCATCCTATGCGTCTCTGTACCTACCGTCTACCGTCAAATCCACGTGAGGAGAGGATGGGAAGGGGAAGTGACGGTGGATATGACGGTGGAGGAGATGCATAAGAAGGGGAAATATTCTCTTTTTGTGCGTCTCCTCTTCCGTCTTATAAGGGTAGGCAACGCATCTGCAATTGCGGATGTCTATGGGCAGCGGTCGCTTCGCCATTTTGGCGGATTCAGGTGACCGCTTGCTCGTTTGCCACCCTATGTTATAAAAAAAAATTCACGCCTGTGTTTTCGTGGCATCACATCAGGCGAGTCGGCACATTCGTGCGAAGATGTTAAAGCGGGCTCTACTATAAGCAACAACAGAGTTTAATTGAAATTAATATTTTGTAAAATAACTAAATTCTAACTAAAACTTCGTATCACTTCGTTAAAGTTGTCAAAGGGAACAATTGTCTCAAAGATAACATGAACACTCCTTTGTTCAAGAACATATGTATTGAGTACATATGTTGGTTAAATAACTAAAGACTTCTAAATCGTTTCGCATAATGTTTCTTCCCTTCCCTACAAAGAGACTTTAATAATTTAACAAGTGTAGAGCTCGCTTTAATATCTTCTCAACGAATGGATCGGCTCGTCTGATGCAATCCCACGACCACACAGAAGACAGACGTGAAGCGGAAGAAATTGTGCGTTTCGTCTGATGAGTTTGGTGCCGGAAGCCCAACTTTAGTCCGGTTTCCTTTTCACCCTTTTTCTTATAAGGAAAGGATGGGAAAAGAAGGTTGGTTAGACGCTGGAGAAGATGCATAGGAAAATATCCTCTGTATTTGTGTGTTCCTCCTCCTTCGATTAAAAGGTAGACGACGCATCCGCTGTTGCTAATGTCTGTGGGTAGCGGTAGCTCCGCCATTTTGGCGGATTTAGATGACCCCTTGCTCGTATGCCACCTTGTAACATGAAAAAAGAGAATTGGCATAACTCTTCCATATGTCCATATCCGTAATATTTGAATTCAGTTACTTACTGATATCGACAAGAAAAGTTCAACATCATTAAACACGTTGAAAGGGTGAAAAAGAAATTTATAACGCTAATTGTGTCGGCAAGGTAGGTCGTCCCACATGGATTTATACCATCCATACTAAAAAATATTAAAGAAAGGAGATATTAAAAACACCCGAACCCTTCATGTAGAACCAAATGAAAGTCCATGATCTCTACCTTCCCCTCCAAGTTACAGGCGTGATTATGTTGATTTTCTTGTCGTTCAACAATATTCCACTACACTTAATTCTAAATATTTTAATTAAGGAATATATTTCACGCATTTCGACTCCGAAATGTTAGCATCGTTAATTGAAATTTTCACAAAACCGCGAACCGAAACTGATACGAATACGTTAATCACAAAAGTTCATTTCGGAAGCTTCGAGAAGTCTCTTTGTAATGATTTGCATTGACATTGACTAACGTACACAATGACATTGGAGGTTTTTGTGTAGTCTCTATTGTTATATCCATATAATAATCATACTAATATTTTAAATGCGAAAGTTTAAATGGATGTTTGCGAGAGTTTGTAGCCTAAACTGCTAAACAGACTTCGATGGAACTTGGTAATGGGCGGATGTCTATGGGCGGCGGTTTTTTTGTGACTGAATGGCCACTGTTTGCCTTGAGAAGGCATTTATAGATTCACCGGGCTTGAGGTGGCCGAGCGCAGATGGCGCTTGGCCTAAACCTCGTTTATGAGTAACTAAGCTCGAAGCCTCCCTCAGGTGC
>NW_013527592.1:374-530 GCF_000836215.1 Papilio polytes | reverse complement strand
GGGGGCGTTCTTGTCCTTATATAACAAAATGGCGTTTGTTTACAAGGTCCACCTATTTGGGTAGCAAAAACAACAAGGAGTTGTTTTTGCTACCCAAATAGAAGCCCACAGTAGCTAGTGATCACAGCAAGGAATTTAAAAGTTACTTGCCCATCA
>NW_013527592.1:0-312 GCF_000836215.1 Papilio polytes | reverse complement strand
ATAGAAAACAATATTAGTGAGTTTGCACAAGAAACGCTCAAGCCTAATTTAAATTTAAATTGATAAACAGTGACTTCACAAAAATATTGAATAAATGTAAACTAGTACCATCGTTTTCATCAGCTTTATTTATATTTACAGAAAATATAAAATTTATTATCCCTTACATTTTTTACGTTCTTTTTCTGCATCTGTCACATCTTGTACACTTTTTTCTAAAAATGTCTTGGCGGCCAACATGCAACCTCTTTGGCTGTATTTATCATTCTTGTCAGCCAAAGAGGTTGTATTTGCACTAAACATACCGCCCAC
>NW_013527591.1:0-1891 GCF_000836215.1 Papilio polytes | reverse complement strand
GAAGGGGATCTCTCGGCTGTCGCGCTACTACCCTCACCACTGTTGATAACGTCATCGTTAAAAGTACCCATGAACACAACCATTAACACATTTAAAACGGCAAAGTTTCTTCTTACAGTTTCTGCGGTACCACGTGTAGCACATCCTGTATATTATGTACATTTCTTATTCGCACTGTAAGCGAGACACGTACCAGATGCCTTTAGACCTTGTTTCGAATTAACGTGTTGAACTCTTTCACTATGACATGGTAAAATATGATCAAAAGACAACAAACCTAACTGGTCCTGTACGAGAAGCGCTGTTTTTTCGCTAGTTTAGTCAAGTTTAGTTTAATGGAAAATTGCTTAGAGTAAAGAATTTGATATATAAGACATATGCTATAGATGTCAAAGAGTTTGAATCACTTCTTTGACATGACAGTGGGGGGACAGGGACAAACTTTTGTATTACACTTGTTTGAAATTTTGTGAACTTGATATTTTTTAGTCTGAATTAAAAATTTAACAAATATTTTTTCTATTCATTTTGACATTCAAACCCTATCAGTATTTGTCAATGATATCATAAGATAATATAACAATTCAAGTAATGTTTTCTTCCTTTGTAGCATATTTTGGTTTCACCGGCAACGGCAAGCGATGTCTCGATATAGGTGACCAGAGATTCACAGTGCACCAGAACGAAGGTATTAAAACTAGATGGAGATGTGTAAAGAAAACTACAGGATGTACGGCTTTCGTTACCACAATAGACAATGTTATTATACGGTTGAGGCAACAACATAATCATGATATTTAATCAAAAGTCTCTAGTAACATGACTAGTGACGGTTAAATTTGGTCGGTGGGATAAGCACTTATTTAACCCTTGCGCTCATAGGAATGTTTAAAATCACTCTCGTTGTGTTCGCTCAGCGTTCAAAGTGAAACATTGCGCGATAAAAAAACGTCGCGTTATAATAGCGCCCGTCCGAATGTAGGATAAAGTAATTAAAAAAGCTGTATTACCCGTATTGTAGTCGGTGTTGGAAATGTATTTTTCTTCGCTTTGTCATAAAATTATAATTTAAATTTTGTTCTATCGAAACTAAACGTCTGTTTTGCATGTCTGGGAATGCATTTACGCACTGCGCCGTCCGTGCAGCGGGGGCTGCAGAAACACTTTCGTGTGTGACTTTCGGCATTACATTTCGACCGGACTACCCACTAAACCCCGCGGTGTTCCCCTTCGCCCAACCGGGCCGTGGCATCTTATGCCTGTTTTATGTTTAGTTTATTTTATTTTGATTGAGATTTGAATTAAAATGAAAATATTCAGGTACTTTTGTTAAATAATTACCGTAATTAATTTTTAATGATTGTTATAAAATACTGATTTTAAAAATTGTTATGGAAAATATAGAATTTGTGAATAAATATGTTAAAAATTAATTCACGTGTTTTTTTTAATTCTTTTAATAAAATTTGGGATAATAACGCAGAATATCAAAAATCAAACGAAAGGCAAAAGATTTAATTTTACAATATCTCTTTAAAATGTTACTTTCTTATGGGAATCAATTATTTTCCTAATATTGTTTTTTTGTATCTTTGGAGAGATTAAGTGAATATCTGATTTAGGTACCTTACCTTTTTTATTAAACATTAGATATTAACTGTTTGTAAAACATATTAATTTAAAAATGTTAATATTTCAGCTCTCTTTATAAGGAATCGGAGAGGAAATTTAGTACTGATATTGAATGGGGATAGATTCAACAAGGAGAGAGAAACAAATGGAAAAGTCCGATGGCGTTGCGTAAAAAGAAACCAAGGCTGCAAATCTTGTGTTGTTACATATAAATCTTCAGTAATATGTTATTCACCACATGAATATCATTTTTAAATCA
>NW_013527590.1:0-977 GCF_000836215.1 Papilio polytes | reverse complement strand
GCCGGCGCCGCGCCCGCGCTCCGCCTGGCGCAGCTGCACGCGCGCCGCGGTGCCACCACTTACTTCGCGCACTTTGCACACCAGACTAGGGATGCCGAATACCCTCAGGTATATCTCACACTCTGTATACATATTTCCACATCCCCCGTTTTGTTCCAGATTCCCTTATACGAAATTTAATAGATTTCTGATTTATAGAAAACATTGATAAAATACCAAACTAAAAGATTTATGTTGGAAACGAATACATACATATCTGTCGTGTTTCTATCAGCGTTTGGGAAGCGTATCAGGAGAAACGCTGCCCTACTTTCTTGGGCTGCCCTTGGTGGGAGGAATGCCATTCTACCCACGAAACTACTCACGCGGTGACGTTGCCGTGGCCGAGGCGGTGGTCGCGTTACTGGCGGCCTTCGCCAAGACCGGACATCCCGCGCCCGCCGCGCCGCTGCCGCCCGACGCGCCCCTCGGCCCGGGGCCCCCCGCCGCCCCCGCCGGGCCCACCGCCGCCGACGAGCGCAGGGAGCACGCCATCGCCTGGCCACGCTACGACCTCAATACGCAGCAGTACCTCAGCATAGGTGCCTCTCGCAACATTACGACCTTTTATTATCTTACGTGCTCTCACTCAGTTAAGGTTTAGCTATCATTGGTAAAATCATTTTTTGGGGATCACTTCTTTCTTGACTTATGCATGTCAAATAAAAGAAAGTTTCATTTCATGCTTTACATGACCTTTTACCGCGATCCGAATAAGTGAAATTAAAATAAACTCGTTTTGAGTTAATTAAAAGTTTGCACGCATAACGTATTTGAATACATCTAAACGTTTTTCTTGCGGCCTGTGATTCTCTCGGTAAAAGTGAGCTATTAAGGAAGCTAGGCAATGTCACTTTAGGCAGCAAGTTGCGCGTGAAGAGTCACTACCGCGGGCACAAGATGGCGTTGTGGCTGCACCTCATCCCTCAGCTGCACCG
>NW_013527589.1:504-735 GCF_000836215.1 Papilio polytes | reverse complement strand
TGCACATAGCGCATAGCGCGTAGTGCATAGCGCATAGCGCATAGCGTATAGCGCATATCGCGTAACGCTTATCGAAAACTCGAAACTAGAAAATCGAAAATCGCATATCGCGTTATGCACATAGGGCATAGCGCATAGCGCATAGCGCGTCGCGCATAGCGCATAGCGCATAACGCGGATCGCTTATCGAAAACTCGAAACTCGAAAATCGAAAATCGCATATCGCGTTGT
>NW_013527589.1:0-414 GCF_000836215.1 Papilio polytes | reverse complement strand
GCACATAGCTCATAGCGCATAGCGCACAGCGCATATTGCATAGCGCATAGCGCATATCGCTTTTCGAAAACTCGAAAATCGAAAATCGCATATCGCGTTATGCACATAGCGCATATCGCGTTATGCACATAGCGCATAGCGCATAGTGCATAGCGCATAGCGCATATCGCGTATCGCTTATCGGAAACTCGAAACTCAAACTCGAAAATCGCATATCGCGTTATGCACGTAGCGCATAGCGCATAGCGCACAGCGCATAGTGCATAGCGCATAACGCGTATCGCTTTTCGAAAACTCGAAACTCGAAACTCGAAACTCGAAACTCGAAAATCGCATATCGCGTTATGCGCTACGCGTTATGCGCTATACGCTATGTGCATAACGTGTATCGCTTATCGAAAACTCGAAACTCGA
>NW_013527588.1:0-562 GCF_000836215.1 Papilio polytes | reverse complement strand
CGAGTTTTGCTTGTTAAAGATCTTGCAAATAAATTAAGTTAATGAGTTGTTGAGAGTTTTAGACGTATTACCACGTTGCGAGGCGCATTAAAACATTAAGTGTTAAATACGAATGGTTATCAGCACAGCTTATGAAGATGTATAAACCTATGGGCACTGTGTAAAAAAGTAAATTTTTATATTATATCTACGAATATTCAAGACGTTAATGCGGATGCAAATGTTTTACATTTTCATGCATGAATAATTACACTTTATAATTAGAAGTGACAAATTTAAGTGAAAGTACAATGGACAAGCTAATGTGCTAATTCATGGGCATAAAAGGAAAGACCTTTTGCTTATTTAAGTTACTAGTATTGGAATAACTCTTTATTTCAGTTAGCAATATAACATAAATAATTATTCATGTGAGGGTAGGTGTCTAACCATCCACATATTAGTAGTTTATGATATTCAAATAATGCTCATAAAGTGAAGTGAATTTATATACATTTAATAAATCTGGTATTATTATAACCGGACTGAAAATGTATTTTGATATTTAAATGGTTATAAAGTA
>NW_013527587.1:0-1021 GCF_000836215.1 Papilio polytes | reverse complement strand
TAACAACTAGTTAATAAAACAGTTACAACTATTGCTTTTAAAATTTAAATTTACTAAAAAGTTTTTATTAACAAATTTTACGACATAAAAAATCCTAAAGAAAAACCATTACTATGTGAAACGCCATGGAGGCAATTGCTTCCCGTCTACAGGTCTAGTCTGAATCATCACCTTGCTCTCTAAACTTTCTTGTTTCTAATAATCCATCATCTTATATTTATTTACCTGGAGGGGAATATCCTCTTACGCTGATGCTCTCGGAAGTAAGATAAGGGGGAAAGATATATTTCTTGTCTACATAAAACTTTTACATTTAAACATCGTAGACAATATTTTCTCTATAATAGACATTATCAGCATTATTGTAAAGCATAGCCAGTGTTATTATTAGCTCAAACTGTTTGAAAAAGAAACAAAATACTGTAAAAGATTTTGTTAGAGTATTCCAACATTTCCCGGAAACATTTTATCATCCAGCAACGTCTTCTTTTTTTTTAATTTCTGACTCAAATTAGTAGTTGATTGGTGTAATAATAGATGGTAGTAGTTATTACTTCACGCTAGTTTAACTTTTGTTATAGTGTGTCTAAATAATTTAGGTTAGTTTGATAGTTTATTTCAAATTTAGTAAGGATGTTTGTGTAAAATCAGTCATGAATCTTATCGATTTCGATTTTAATTCTTATAGAAGTTGCAATTGATAGATTTATAGTTATAACTTATGAATTAAAAAAGAAAACTGTATTCTCAAATTAATAATGACCATAACAAATAATGAGAGTAAATAAATGTTTATTACTACTACAGCCGTACGTAATCGAATTGGATTTCGCTATTATTTCTGTCATCTCTAAATCCTCTAAACTATAATCAATACTAGAATTGTCGTATAAATTAGTTAATAAGAAAATAATCATTTTAGTTGAGTTCCATAATCATTTAAACCGAATATCGATAGTTCAAAAATGTTCGCTATGCGTGTTTGTTTCGTCACTACGATACCTGTCTATTAAGTATGGCA
>NW_013527586.1:0-1840 GCF_000836215.1 Papilio polytes | reverse complement strand
GGCCGTGGCCCGCGACTAATCGCTCCTACGCAGGGATGTCACTTCGATGTTTAGTCATTAATGAAAACGGGCGTTTAAATATGTCTAACAATAATTTCTCATTTATTAAGTCAAGCGCTTGAGCAATCTTGTATAAATAACCGGCGATGCGCAAAACCAGGCTCTTATAAAATTCAAACATTTTTTTAAAGAATTGATGTCTTGTAATATGTTACAATGTTGTTAATTTATAACTTAATACAATAAGTTTAAGGGCCTATCCCATCAAATTGTAAATTGTCTAATAATAATCCAACGTGTAAAATATTTGATGGAAGTATCGTATTTTGTTCTTTTATCTGACATTGACGTCATTTTTAAGCTATCTGAGCCTCTATCAGCCAGTGGTGGGACAGGTGTTAAGAAAGGTTACATAAATAATTTTGCTAAAATTTACTTCGGTTTAAACATTGTGGGTTCGCTGTTACATTTGAAAGCAATTTAAATATCGATATAGTGTAATCTTATTTAAGCTGTGGTTCTGTAACATAAATAATCCTTGTTTAAATAACCGACGACGGACATAAATGATGTTAACTGCGGCCCGCTTTGGATATGATGAAATGTTAAATAATGAACGCAGGGGATAATTCAGTGGCAAATTGAATACGTTACGATTACATTCGAATATACTGGACATAAGTAGACATTCATTATTTTTAATGAGTGAAATATGTCCAAAATATACATGTAATTATTTTATTATTTATTTATTTAATTTCAACAAAATACATTTTATACATATGTGTTTGAATACTTGGTGCCATTAAACATGTAATGTTTGTATTGGCACTGCACAGTTCTTTTTACAATGAAAGGGTCAAATAACTTAACCACGCAAAATATAACCAAAATCCAAATAAACAATTGAACTACCGATTATGTTTTAGTATAAATCGTTATGAAATGTCATTACTTATAGCATTGGTCTTTTTTTTTTTATAACAGGTAGGTAGTTTGCTGTCAATTTAGAATATATGCTTAAGATACACTGGGCCTAGATTTATTACATTTTTATACATTGTTTTCACATCTTCATTCTGGGTGAATAGCATCTTTTAATAAACAGTAATGACATGTGAACACCATACAAGTACAATATGTTTTGATTTTTTTTTTTTGAAAATTATCAAATTATAAAAAAGTAACTTATCTCCATATCATACTTAATACAACTATTTTACTTTTACATATTAAATGTTACATTACAGTCTTTTTTTTTAGGCGTGTCACAATAATTACAGTAACATATTAATTACGTATTATGAATACAATTTAATCACAAAAGCTTGTGTTTCACTCAGTGTGTACAACACCTTATCATTAGAACAGTAAGGCAATAGACAGCTAGAAAAGAACCAATTACAAGGGAATTTCAATCTGCGCGACTAACAAAACATGTTAATATTAAATTTCAGTATACCTTGCCTTTTTATTTATGATTCGCGAGTAATATGTTATCGTACAAGCTAAAACTCAGGCATTTCACAAACGGTTACTATTATATTAGGAAGATGTAGTTAATCTAATATTTTTTTAGTGTTATTGTTTATGTGACGTTACAGTTTATATTTTAAGGGATTACACCAACGTTTCTTATACGAATCTATATTCCACTATATTTCAAAATTTACAGAACTATTATTGTTACTTTTTACACTTACACGACACAACCTGATTAATGCAGTAACTGTTATAGGTTTTTTTTTTTTCTTACTGGTGATTAGATAGCTTTTCGATGTCCTCAAGACAGCGTATATTAATGATTTTATCGTTGTCTTCTTTACGTACTAACACATGA
>NW_013527585.1:0-674 GCF_000836215.1 Papilio polytes | reverse complement strand
GATGTTTTCCTTCACCGTAGGAACGTCAAGTAAATTATATACATATGAAAATTCGAAAATCACATTGGTACACGGCGGGATTCGAAGTCAAGTGCTTAAACCACTGAGCCACCGACACTCCCTTTCATTTTGTTATTTTATCTAAATTTTGTCCTATCGAATAAGGAAAGCTTATTCTGTTTATTGCGTCGGGTTAGCGTGCTTTGTGATGCGTGCTGCGTGCTACGTGCTGCGTGCTGCGAGCCGCGTGGGGCGGAGCGGGGGAGTGGGCCGCGGGCAGCTTGCTCTGCAAATTGGTTAAGTGCCCTCGCAGCTTCCGTCATACGAGCTCCCTATATATAAAACACATACGAACTAGAAAAGCGTAATGTAATGACATATGATAGGCAAAAATAATGCCAAAAATGTTGACAAGTTTCAAGTAAATAATGGAAGGATTATTCAAGAAAGAAATTAAAGAAGAAAGATAAGTTTGACAGTGTAAACTTTTTGAAAACTTCGAAGAAAACACGAGGGTTGAGAAATAAACAAAAGTTATAAGTCGTCAGATTCTTTGGCAAGTGCGATAGGAATGGCAAAGCAAGTCGAGGCATCGGGGAGACAGGCGACAGGCAATAGGGAGACAGGGCCGGCGCAGGGTGCCTTCTAGTGGCTGGGGATGAAATTTATTCGGG
>NW_013527584.1:0-580 GCF_000836215.1 Papilio polytes | reverse complement strand
CTTTTTCTGGTTCCTTTTCCTTCTCCAGGGCAGGGGATGCGCCTCTACGCTTCTTTGGTGCCGGCGAAGGTAAAGTAGTATTCTCTTCTGTGTGTTCATCTATATATCTGTTAGTATATAAAAAGTATAATGAAATAACTATAATTTAACTGTGTTTTTACCTCTTTTTCCACTAGCGCAACTAACGGTCCCATTACTTTATATAAACTTGTAAATTTTATTGATATTATAAATGCCAAGGTTAAGATGGATGGATGTTTGTTAGAGTTTATAGCCTAAACTGCTGAAGGGATTTCGATGAAATTTGGCATAGATGTAGAGAATAGTTAAAAGAACACATAGGCTACTTAGTTTTCTTTTCTTTTATTTCATTTGGATGGAGTCGCGGGCGAAAGCTACTTAGACTAAATTTATAAGTTGATTTTATAATACCGCGCAAGAGTTCATAATGTTAATTATTTTATCACTGGATAAGGAAAGTTGACAAAAAAAATATGCTCTTATTACCTCTTCGGACGTATTTTCCTCCCGCTCCTACTTATTATTTCTTCTTCTTTTTTCTCTTCTGCTTCTTCTTTTT
>NW_013527583.1:0-1013 GCF_000836215.1 Papilio polytes | reverse complement strand
TATTATCCTTATTCTTTATATTATTACAATTTAATATGAAACATTTGTCTATCAGTTTTAACTTCATACCAGGGGTAATATATTTTGAAATACCGTTATGAAAAAATCGATGTTTTAGTACAATTTTCTTAAAACATCCTTATTGTTTAAAAAGAAAAAGTGTTCAGTGACGCAACATGCCACCTTCAATGGTTATTATGAAAAGTAGTCGAAATTAAAAGAAAATGTGCAGCTTTAATTAAAAAAAAACGCTTTATCCCACCTTCGAAGGTTATATTGAATTTTGAAGCAGTGTCAAAAAAGACCTATTAAAATGACCCACCCATTTACTCTTACAGTTATCAAACTGTTACTTAGAGAGCGTCGGTGGCTCAGAGGTTTAACACTTTACTTATAATCTATAGGTCCTGGGTTTGTATCCTGCCAATAAAAGATAATTTTCAAATTTCGTATATACATACATAAGAAAACAGTGATGCCTGTACATACAGCAAAGATTCATGAAATAAAGTCGCAGTGCTTCATGTATTTTTTTTTTATTGGGTGCCTTTGTACTCTCTCGCACCCTAACATGAGGATTAGGGACGTTTCTTTCTTTTTTAATTGTTTATTTAAAACGTGCAACATGTTTGCCTATGACCAAGTCGCCTTTAGGGTAGGCTGCGAGCCCCTTAGAGTGGTTATAATGAGCTGGTAATGACTGTTACCTGTAGACAAGGGCGAGAATATTGAGCATGGTGGCGACATCCGGATGATCATGTCCGGAGGTCTTCTCCAGGTCCTCGAGCGCCTGCTTGCAGAGCGGCACCGCCACCTCGTAGCGACCCTGAGACGCGTACTGGATCACCAGGTTGTGCAGCGTGCGCAGCCGGGCCGGGATCTCGTACCCTGCGTTCACCTGCTGCGCGAACTGAGACGGCGGGGTAGGGGACATCGCTGGGGAGGGATATCATAAGTTAGACAATTTTTCATTTACAATTGAGAGTTGTTAATTGATATTAAGAGCGTGGACA
>NW_013527582.1:0-3005 GCF_000836215.1 Papilio polytes | reverse complement strand
AGCCTGTGTTATTCCAGACTATCCTCTACATTTATGACAAACTAGCTTTCGCGCGCGACTGTGTCCGCGTGGAATTAAAAAAAAACTGAGTTGCTTATGTGTTCTTCCAGACTATTCTCTACGTCTGTACCACGTTTCATCGAAATCCGTTCAACCGTTTAGGCTATAAACTCTAACAAACATCCATCTATCCAAACTTTTGCATTTACAATATTACTAGTTTTCGCTCGCGACTCCGTTCGCGTGGGATTAAAAAAACAAAAGTGAGTAGGCAATGTGTTCTTCCAGGCTATCCTCTACATCTAAGTGTTCTAGCTCTTCTTGGTACTATGTATTTTGTGTTTCATAGCTAATGGTTTGGCAAGAGCATCCGTTAAATTTTTAGAGCCGCGGTGTCAAGTCAAGTAGCCCTTATGATTGAACTTCGAAAGAGGGTGGCACTTAAGATGAAGAAATATCTTATTGCAATGGACGTTTACGATAAAATCCTGCGTGTCGTCTTTGTAAGCAAAATAGTATTATATGTACAAAAGAGATGACTGTTTTAGTAAATATATTAAATAGTAAAGTGGCATGTAAATATAATACGTATTTACCTGTAACTAGCAACAACGTCTCGTTTAAATGAACATTTTATGTATTTGTTAATAATATACGGCTTTAAACATCTTTGTAAATATGTTGTTTTGTTCACTTTTGTTGACTTCAAAAGATTATACAATCATAGCTGTGTATCTTTCATTATAGTACCAATTTATTTGTCTCATTGATTTGACGTAATTTTACAAAGACTAAAAAATTTACTACGAGTTAATCGATTAAAATAAGGAGGTTTTACTCGTCTGTTTTTATAATTATCGATAGATTTAAAGCAAATGTTCAAATAAAGCGTTTTAAAGAGTTGAAATTATCCTAGGTAACCCTAAAAACTTCCTTTACAACCGCCATTTGGCGTCCACGTGTCACGCGGTCCGCTGCGTTCAGATTCTATTAATTGTTGCTTATTTTTTTGTCAACTGCCAAAAAAGATGTCTTCCAAAACAAATGACCCGAATGCCAGCGAGGTTTCGTAAAAATGATGTATTATTTTGTTAAATATAGATTATTACGTAATTAAAATGAATACGCTTTTTATACTGACATTTGCGTGATTTGTAATCTTCATTTAAATCTTTGTCACTGACCTCTATAAATATGATATAGGACATGACTTTTTATGCCTATTTGATTGTCGCCATTTTGTTACATAATTTAGCAATCTCAGCATATTTTTCAATTTCCTTTTCATTAATAAGTTACACATACAACACGTTTTAGGTTATATATTTTGACACTATAAAGGGAGTAAATAAAAAGGAATAAAGTACTACAAGTCATAACTATAGCAACAAAGAAGCAATCACGATGGTTACTTAAATTCTCAAACAATGGGAAGGGTTAGTGTTGTCATTCAAGCATTCGAAATATGAAATTGAAAGTTTTTCGGAATGTAAAAATAAAATAAAAGAATTATTGAGAATTTACTAATTGTTAATTGCTTTAATTTTACTTTATCAAAAAATCCTCTAAAGGTGATGCTATAAACGCACAGAAAAAAACATAATGAGAGGAAATAGATTAAAAAAGTTCAAATGCCATTTGACACTTCGAATCCTGGCTGTCAATACAAAAAAATAAAACCGCGTAACGAAATCGGTTCGGAAACTTGATTTATATAACACAGGAATGCGCAACTGTTTATTTTAAAACGAAAAATCGTTCACAGATAAAAAACGGAACGTCGCTTGCGTTAACCACTAATTAACCTAACTAATTCGTTCTTAAATTGGTATGCGTCTTGTCGAATACTAAAATTCATTTATCTTTTTTTAAGTCGGATAGATCTTAATAGTCTCCTATTTAAATAATTGATGACGGTTAAGCATCTTAGAGGCAGTCATCAGAATTCTTGTTGATTTTGATTAATTGGTACATCAAGAATTTAGGAAACGAATGAAAAATATAATCTTTGAAATACGAATAATATTGTCTAAGAGCAACTATTGTAGCGTAATCAGTATAAATCAAGCATTTTATTTGTAGTAATTAGAAATTTATTAAATACAGATTTCGCACGCGACTCTACCTGCGTAGTAATTAAAAAAATACAGACGAATTGAGTACTTCCTTCTTTTGGGAAGTCGGTCAAAAAAAAATTAAGTAGCCTATGTGTTCTTTCAGGCTATGTTCTACATCTGTGCCAAATTTTATATAGAACCGTTTAGCAGTTTAGGCTATAAATTCTGACAAGCATCCATCTATACAATAGTTTGCATTTATTAGGAAGACAAGATAGTTGTCTTAACTTAGTTGTTCTATTTAGCAAACTCCTTAGTTAAATGCAATGTAGTTAGAGCATACAATATTTATGGAAGCCGGTAATAAGCATTCCGTTTACTTGCAGTAGCGATTATTTCAACAAAATTTATTTTAGACTAGCTGTTGGTCGCGATTTCGCCCGCGTGAAATTAAGAAATATAGCCTTATGACTCACAGATAAATTACCTTTCTAACGGTGAAAGAATTTTTAAAATCGGCCTAGTAGTTTTTGAGATATTTCAATACATACAAAAATACAAATCTTCCCTCTTTATAATATTAGTGTAGTAACCAAACTATTAAAATTTAAGATTTGTTAAACATCCTTACTTTAAGAAACACTTTTTTTAACAAGAAATATACTAAAACTGAAAAAATGGTTTAAACGCTTCTAAGCCGTATAGCCACCGTAATATAAAACCAACTTTCCTTTGATCGAAGCGTGATAATGCTTTTATAAAAACTAGGGCGTGTTCCATTGAAGAGTTTGTATTGAACATCTCTTTTCACGGCAATTGTGTACCGACAATGTACGGATTAGTCGAGGATTATTGATCCCTTCCATTGTTGTGAAGGAGATTGAGATATTTAAAGGGCGTATTTTGAAGTATTTTGTTTTCAATGCCTCATTTGTATTTAAACCACTG
>NW_013527581.1:0-1338 GCF_000836215.1 Papilio polytes | reverse complement strand
AAAACACTTAATAATGGAGTCCTCATAATATAACACACGAAAACTCAATTCTCATAATCATTAAAAAAAAATATAACTACAAAATTCGCTGACATTCACTGAAGTTGGTCACACTGCCATGTTATATGCGAGAAAGTGACGTCATTGGTGCTTGAGGTCGAGTAATGGAGGGTAAAAAATATTGCAGCGTTTTTAATTTATATTTAATTTGAGACAAACATTCAAGGTCTCTAAATGTTATTATAGGTTATAAAATGCTGTCTTTAAAATATTAAACATAACTTTATTTGGATTTGTAACATTAGGAAACATCCCCATTCAAGAAATTCTGGAAGGAAAGGAGCAAAATTGTTTCATATGCAACAAACCTAATCACATCTCAAAATTTTGCAAAAATAGAAAGTGCAACAGTTGTAATAAAGTTGGACACACTGCAGACGAATGCTACAAAAATAAATTTTGCAGCAAATGTGGTAAGAAAGGCCATATATGGAAATTTTGTAGGACATATAATCAGGTGAGCTCAAATTACTTAATAATAAATGCTATATTTGATTCTGGAGCGTCATCACACATGTTTTCGAGTGAAGAGCTTATAAATTTTACAGACAAAATAGAAGTAAAGATTAAATGTGCAAATAAAGAAAATTTAGTAGCAACATACGTGGGTTATATTAATACGGACTTTGGTAAATTTGAACATGTTTTATATGTACCGGGAATTTCAAGAAATTTAATTTCAGTTAGTAGCTTAACAGATAATGGAGCTACTGCAATTTGTGAAAATAATAAAATTATAATTAAAAAATTAGGCAAGACTATTTTAACGGAATTAAAAATTAATTTGGCTTATATGATGTTCAAATAAGAGCACAACTTAAAAAAGAGGTACATAACATAGAGAGCTGCGATTTATGGCACCGTCGTCTTGGTCACGCTGCCGGAGTACAACGTTTCGCAAGCATATTGATGTGAAATATTATTACTTAAAAGAAAAAATAGATGAAAACAGGATAGAAGTTAAGTATTGCCCGACAGGATCACAAATTGCAGATATTTTAACAAAGTGTTTACCAAGAACAAAGTTTGAAAGCTGCCAGAAAAGGTTAGTGTCGTAGAGAGACAGGGGTATTTCTAAAGTGAACTTTTTATGTTTCGGGGAAATAGGTTGTACTTATGTTAGTTTATAAGTTTTATTTTTTAGGGATTTTAATTTTGTAAAGTTTAATTTTTTAGGGATTTTAATTTTGTATACAGCAATGCATATAACTATAAAGAGACACGGATATTTCAAAAATTAAGGGGGTGTTTTCATTTAAAAATAAATAATTAAGGGGG
>NW_013527580.1:0-825 GCF_000836215.1 Papilio polytes | reverse complement strand
CCAGCGACTTTAAAGTATGACACAACACCACACGCCACATTACCCTACAACATGACATAATATGCCACATTACCCTACAACATGACATAATATGCCACATTACCCTACAACATGACATAATATGCCACATTATCCTACAACATGACATAATATGCCACATTACCCTACAACATGACATAATACGGAACAGCACGCCACGTACGACACACGGACACATACCACTTACATACGAGAAACAATGTTTTATCTTAGTTTTTACAGTTTTTACTCTAGTCATCCTCATGCTATAATATGTTTTATTATTAGTTGTAATTTATTTATATCTTGAACTTTTCCAGGTGACAGTTGAAATCTATTTATTACAAGCGACAAAAGAAATTCTACCGCACAATGTTAAATATCACATCTCAAACAAAAAGGTAATTACAATATTTTGTTGTTACAGTGTTAAATTATGTGGACTACACGTTTAATGTTGTATTTATTCATTGTTTTGTCACACACAAATTTGTACTACCACATTCAGAATCTAACTTTTAGGTCAAGTACTGAAACGACATTTAAATATGTAACGTCATAAGCCACACTTAAACTAGAAAATCATGTTGTTTAATATTCGAAGATCTCTTCGAGTCAATAACGTTTCATTATTCTGTTAATAAAATATGAAGAAATTTCAAAATATTTCAACACATTTTATTTACTAACATAAAATTAATGTTTTCCTTGTTCAGGGTAATTCGAAGTTATTAACACCTAAATCGAAGGTGTCAGAGCTGAAGTCGATGCGCGCGGCGAGCCCGGCGGGGCCGCACGCGGTGCGCT
>NW_013527579.1:0-772 GCF_000836215.1 Papilio polytes | reverse complement strand
AAAAAAAAAAAAAAAAAAAAAAAAAATTTGCCAAATCGAAATAGAAAGCGGAGAATTGATCTACAAAATGTTGTAGTAATCATTTCAAATTATCTTATTTACTTGCATACTGACGTAGTTGAGATTAATCTTAGTTAGTAATAAAAAAACTTTTATTTAACTTCTATTGATTACTTTTAACAAGAGATGTGTATGACTACAAAATAAACTTTTTAATAATAAAACTTTTTGTTAAAAAAACAAAACCGACTTCTAAACAAACTACACTAAAAACAAAATATTCTCAAAAAAACAGTACACTAAAAAGTAACGAAATAATTCCTTGAAAATAGTAAACCTCCCTTATTGTAGCTGTTATGTCTATATTGTACAATTATTATTACTTTGATGTCGGTGTCAGCCAAGGTATGCAGTGATATTTCTACGTAAGGGTTTCCACATTTTTACCATAACAATTGACAATTGAAAGTATAGTATAGTATAGTAAAAAGTATACATTGACTGCAAAAAGTAGAGACAAACCGAAGAAAGCATGTATAGATTGTGTGAATGAGAGTATGCTTAAGGGAGTGGATTCAGATATGACGGCTGATAGAGATGGAAGAGTTTCTTTTTTTTTTTTTTTATAATACGAAGTGACAAACGAGCAAGCGGCCACCTAAATCCACCGAAATGGAAAGCGACCGCTGCCCATAAACTTTCGCAATTGCAGATGCGTTGCCTACCCTAATTGACGGAGGAGGAGACGCACATAAAGAGGACATTTTCCCTT
>NW_013527578.1:0-1372 GCF_000836215.1 Papilio polytes | reverse complement strand
TTCCACTTCACGCCTTTGTGTGGTCGTGGTATTACACCGGGCGAGCCAGCCCTGCAGTGCTAAGATGTTAAAGCGGGCACTACCACTGTAAATACTAATTTATGTATTTTAAGAGCGCAAACCATTAAACTATCGTACAACTGTTGCGATTGTCGATTGTTTTGTAGCCTATTCAACTGTTTACCACAACTAACAATCGAGTATTGTGCTCCATGTAAGCTCATAGGAATCAAAGCGGGACTAAACAGTTATAAGATAGATTAGTCATAGGTGCAATGCTCTAAAAGTAACATTAGAAAATATTATAACTGTAGAATTTTATATCGTATGATGTATTGTATTTTTTTTAATATTAATAGATCTTTGTAAATATACTAATAATTCCTTTAACCATTCCAACTAACTAGGCTTGTGATAGTATATGGTTCACGACAGTCGAATGGCGGGATTCGAACCCTCGACCTCAAGATCGGTAGTCCGTACCCCAAACCATTAGGCTATTGGCACTTGTTAATTAATTGCATTATTTACAGTCTGGTTTTACAAAGCGTTTCTCACATACGTTAGTTTACTTAGGAGCCGTCGATTTCTTTATGGAATTAAAATATAATTTTGGACTATAACAAACTTTTGCTATCTATACTAAGATTATAAAGAGGATAGATTAGTATTTTTGTATGTATTGAAATAACTAAAACTATTGGGCCTATTTTAAAAATTCTTTTACCATTAAAAAGCTACGTTATCAGTTAGTAACATAGGCTATATTTTTTTTAATTTCACGCGGGCGAAGTCGCGAGTAACAGCTAGTTTAAAATTAAGTCAAAATAACTTATGAAAATAATGAAAGTCTATCTTAATGATTTTGTTATAATTGTAATACTTTTTAAACGAATTTAATAAAAAAAATACAAATAAAAATTACCCAAAGAAATATTTATATGAATTCTTACAAACTAACCAATATTTAAATCACCATGAAACCGAAAAATCGATTTAATTCAACACTTAAATCGATAAAAAGTCACCATAAATCGGATGACAAAATCGAGGTACACAAAAGCAGTTGACCACATAGATCTTCCACAAAATGGCCATTAAATCGTAATGGCCATTAATAAAGTCAGGTCTGTCATTAATTATATGAAACGACCGAGGTGTGGGTATGTTCTGCCCGCATGGCCCCTTGCCCACGCTTCATAATGTTATACGTATTGGGACATCAAAACCCAACGACATTGGTATGCAATTAACTGATTTTGTATTATAATTTATAACGTTTGACAAACTTTAATACAAAGAAAACAAGATTTTGCCAATCTTACTAATATTGTAAAATGTGTTTTTTAGAGTTTGTAGCCTAAGCGACTGA
>NW_013527577.1:0-584 GCF_000836215.1 Papilio polytes | reverse complement strand
CTCTAAACCTGTGCCAAATTTTATGGAGATCCGTTCAGCTGTTTAGGCTACAAACGCTAATAAACATCCATCTAAACTTTCGCATTTATAATATTAATAAGAAGTAAGATACAGAATCTAATCAAATTATTCGATTCACGTAAAAACTACTTCTTGTAAGGATCAGATATGAAACAAACTCTGGATATATAAAATACGGTACTAGCCCGAAAATTGTTGAGTTCCCGTGGGATACGTAGTTTTTTGTTTCTTTCAGTTTGTTTACAATACTGTAGGGACGAAGTCGCGGGTAACAGCCAGTTAGCTAGTAAATAGAAGCATTTTCCATGACCTATGAAGTTTTTGGGTCATTGCTCCCTTTTGTATGACCGGAACTAACCTATGCCCTTCTCCAATTAATGCAATTGCGAACGTAATTATACGTAATTGTTGTTAATTGCTCAACAAGGTGCATGTGTATGGATGTACGTACAGTTGCGGTAATATGCGGTGTTCCACTTTAGGAATTGCCTTGTTCATTGCTAGTCTCCTCTTACTACTGTTAGGAACAAAATTAGTACCGTGCTATAGAATTAGCGCAACTC
>NW_013527576.1:0-580 GCF_000836215.1 Papilio polytes | reverse complement strand
TGTTCTGCTAATTTTGAACCTATTGTGGAAAAGAATTGGTTAAAGAACTCACAGATTTCATGTGTATTAGTAATTAATTTGGTATCTATAAGAAGTTTCGTCGGAGCACAGCTTTGTTTTATTTTATTATTAGTTAAGTCATTTATTAGGGTCCACATTTTCTTTGGCTTTTTCAAGCAATTTTTGAATAAGTTCAGATAGTAAGAATTTTTACTTTCTGTCTTTATAGTTTTCTTGTAGGGTTTTGTTATTAGGATCTTTCTTGAGTAATATCCATAAATTGTTTCTTTGTTTTATCCCATCTAGAATGTTCTTGTTTATCCAGTCTTTTTGAGGCGGATTTAGTACTTTGGTTTTTGTAATTTTCTTGTTTTCAATATGTTGTTTTATTTTGTCTTCTAGTGTAGTGTAGTTATCAATAACATCTATACATCCTTCTGATTTTACTGATTTGTACAATTCATCATAGTTGATAGCTTCATAGCATGTGCGTACTGTTTTCAGTGGTTTAAATTTATTAATTTGTAAATATACTTGTTTATGGTCGGACATTGGGGAATTAATGATGGCAAGATTGATG
>NW_013527575.1:0-539 GCF_000836215.1 Papilio polytes | reverse complement strand
TATTCCGGCCGCTGCATTATTATTTTATCATACTTATATTATAAATACACTTTTACTTTCGACACAAAAATCCAGCACATAAAACATAAAATCATACCCTGTGTGTATTTTAAATGTGTCAGGTTATCAATTGCTTATGTCAAAATTATATTGTGACAATGTACATTTTATTTTGTAATGGAGAATGTGTTTGTTATGTCTAAACATGTGTGCCATCTATGTTAAAAGCCACGGAAGATCAGCACATTTGCTCAGTGGTTATCACCAATAAATAAATAAATAAATAAATAAATAAATAAATAAATAAATAAATAAATAAATAAATAAATAAATAAATAAATAAATAAATAAATAAATGCTAAAATTTAGATGGATGGATGGATGTTTGTTAGAATTTTTAGCCTAAACGGTGGGACGGATTCTGATGAAATTTGGCATAGATGTAGATGATCGTCTCACATAGGCTACTGGCATTGTTTTTTTTTTAAATCCGCGCGGACGGAGTCGCAGGTGAAAGGTAGTATTTAATATTTTGTATA
>NW_013527574.1:0-523 GCF_000836215.1 Papilio polytes | reverse complement strand
CACTACTAAGTGAACTAAGTAATTCACTTACTCTGACAACATTCCCGTAAAGGCAGCACAGATTGAAGAGTCTATCAGCATTCGCGGTCTGAGGGTCGAGGCCGTACACCATCATCACCGCTCCTTGCTGAGGGGGTCCGCCCTGTAACTGACCAAAATACCATACAATTACCGGTAACTTTGAGTAAATATCTACCATCAAATTAACCCTTAAATGCGCATTAACTAAGCATGGATTTAAAAAAAATTTCTGTATACCATAAATTTATGATTTTTCAATTATTTTGACTAATAATTTGTGTTTCTAAACGATATATGAATACTTTTTTATAATCATAAAAATATTCAAACGAAAACAAAGAGTATAGCTAGATTTTTTTCCTTTATTACATTACATGCATTAATTTTTTTTTCGTAAAATTTGTAAAAATCACACTAAGGGTTAAAAAGAAAACTTAATTCCGATCGATTAAGGATGTAACATCTAATGATAATTACACTACGACCATACCTGATTTTGCGG
>NW_013527573.1:0-1467 GCF_000836215.1 Papilio polytes | reverse complement strand
ATTACTGGGGGCGTGCCCTGCAGTGCTAAGATATTAAAGCGGGCACTACCACTACTTATTACATAAAGATATATTACTAGCATTATAAATGCATTTGGATAAATGGATGTTTGTTAGAGGTTGTAGCCTAAACTCTTTGGATAAAATTTGGTTCAGATGTAGGACATAGCCTGTAAGAACACGGACTTAATTCAAAGCTAGTAAAATGTTAACCTGGCAAGGCAGATGTTTGGTGACCTTCTGCTGATCACCGGATGTTTTCCCCTTCTCCATCCACTCGAGGATACCTGACCAGATGTAGGTCCTCTTCAGCGGCGGTGCTGCACTCCCTGCTGAAGGTCCCGCCGTCTGCTGCAGCAGAACCGGCATACGCTGCACGGGGCCCTACAATAAGATGGTAGATGGCATTGACAATGAAGATTCATTTCAACAGGTTAATAACTGTACTTCGTATTATCCTGGCATACAATACGTAAGTATAAAACGTACTAAGGTACATACTATATAAGTACGCTTGTTAATACGATACGTACTATGCATGGTACATACTAAGACATGAATTACGCACGGTACAAAATACGGTTGTTAAATATAATACATACTAAGTATGATAGTACTAAATATGGTACTAGATTTGGTACATTTGGTACGACTCGCAATACGGTACTTAGTACGCCGTTGAATATGATACGTAAATGTGGCAGTTACTACTCATAGTACGTACTAAGTATGGAAAGCACTATGTAATGTACATACTAAATGTAAAATCGTTATGTTTCGTACTAAGTATAGCACCTGGATGGATATAAATATTGTGTAAATATATATATTATGAATCATTATAATATGTACTATGCTTGTGTATGAGACGTACTAAGTATTTTTAGACAACTTATTTAATTGATACTGTCGCTTTAAACTCAGAGCAACACTTCTCGTCAGGACTTAGGAGGCGTGCCAATCTATCCATACTTCTAGTGACATTGAAAGCTGTCAACTAGGGTAATCTAGATGGCGATAATCTAGAGTTGCGCCAATTCTACACTACGGTACTAATTTTGTTCGTAACATGGAACGTACTAATTATTTCTTTACTAGCTGTTCGCGTGCGGATTCATCCGCGTGAAATTATAAAACTTTATTTCATTGTTTACATTTGTCAAATTATCAATAGCGAATGACAAAATGACATGACATGACGTAACAAATCTTAGCAATCTTTCCTTCTTGATGTTGGCAGCAAGTTATGGTCTCTTTCCCACATTAGGGTGTTTATCCAAAATATTTACTCCCTAAGTTTAATGGCGTGAAAATATATAGCCTAAAGCATAACGTAAGTGTAGGACTTTTTATTAATAAAAGAATTATTCAAAAATATGGTGTAATTGCTGACATCTTATGCAACAAAGAAGTGTGTGTTTACGCTTTAATATAATAGTATAGATAGTATACCTGTACGGGATGCGC
>NW_013527572.1:1300-2074 GCF_000836215.1 Papilio polytes | reverse complement strand
AGGAGACGCACATAAAAAGGATATTTCCCCTTCCTATGCATATCCTCCACCGTCAAATCCACTTCCTCTTCCCATCTTCTTCTTGCGAGAAAAGGGTGGTAAAGAGAAAGGGACTTAAATTAGGCCTCCGGCACCACACTCATGAAACGAAACACGGAATTGCTTCCATTTCACGCCTGTCTTTTGCGTGGTCGTGGTATTACTGGGGGCGTGTCGGCCCTGCAGTGCTAAGGTGTTAAAGCGGGCACTACCACTGTTCTTACTGTTCTTACTACACATACTTCTAAACTAGGGTTGTAACGGAACTCCGCTTCCCCATCCGAAAGTGCTTCCGTTATTTCTTATGCGGAGTTATAACGGAGGTTAATTTACGTCTTTAAAGCGAAAGGGGTGATTAGGTATCGTTTATGAGACCAGCGCGGCCGTGATATGTCAACTAACAATAATTGTAATACATTGTATATGCATAATAAACTGTATTTTGAAATTATGTACCAATATGTATTTTGAATTTGGTTTTAATTTTTATTTCTTTAGTAAATCGGAATTAAAAGTAAAGCGTCGGTGGCTCAGTGGTTTGAACACTTGACTTGTAATCTACAGGTCTTGGGTTCGAATCCCGCTGTACCAATGTGATTTTCGATTTTTCGAATTCTCATATGTACATAATTTACCCGACGTTCTTACGGTGAAGGAAAACATCGTGATGTCACATATCGGAGAAGAAATTCAAAGATATGTGTGAAGTCAACCAACCCGCAGTGCAGGTTGACT
>NW_013527572.1:0-1146 GCF_000836215.1 Papilio polytes | reverse complement strand
AGGAAAACATTGCAACCTGCACATATCGGCGAAGATATTCAAAGATATGTGTGAAGTCAACCAACCCGCAGTGCAGGTTGACTATGGCCTAGTCACCCCTTATTAGGGTAGGCTCTGAGCCCCTCGGCGCGGACGTATAGTGAGCTGGTGATGATGATGAATTAAAACTTTATTATTGACCTCCGTTTCCGCTTCCGTTAACCTCCGCTTCAGAGGTGAAGCCCTTCGCGTACGCATCCGCATCCGTTTCCGTTAAAATGGCCCTTGCAACCCTAATGTAAACTTTGATTTATAATATTAGTAAGATTTATTTAAACTATATATCTATTGAAAAAAATTGTGATTTTTTATAGGTACGGGAATATCATCGCATCTTCTCGGCAACCTGAAAGAGTTGTCTTGTGATATTCTAGAACGTTCTGACCCATTACCTCAGCCGAATGGATTAATTCTAGAATCTCCTTTTAATAATATCGCTGATGAAGTCGCCAATCATCCGCTAGCAAAGGTAATTAAGCATTCAAGTTATTTACAAAGATAATTTAACATATATCGATATTTATTTATCTGTTCTAATATAAAAGCGTTACACACTTTGTGACGTAAGATGTCAGCAATCACAGTATATTTTTGAATAATTCTTTCTTTAATAAAAAGCCCTACACTTACGACATGCTTTAGCCTATATATTTTCATGTTATTTAAATTATGGGGTAAATAAATTGGAAAAAAATCTTCCTGGCTTGTAGTTTTTTTCCCTTTCCCACATGATTTTTTTCAAATTAAACAATTTCTCCCTAAGTTTGACGTGAAAATATATAGCCTAAAGCGTGTCGTCAGTGTAAGCCTTTTTATTAAAATAAGTATTGTTCAAAAATATGCTGTAGTTCCTGACATCTTACGTCACAAAGTGTGTGTTTACGCTTTATTATATTAGTATAGACTCGCTTGGTAATAGTCAAAAAAGCCTATGTTACTGATTATAGCTTTTTAATGGTAAAATAATTGTTGAAATTGTTCCAGTTTTTGAGTTTTTTCAATATAAACAGAAATACAAATCTTTCCTCTTTATAATATTAGTATTAGATATGTGTAATAGCTTACGCCCGCGACTCCGTCCGCTGAATTAAAAAAAAAAACAAAAGT
>NW_013527571.1:0-1234 GCF_000836215.1 Papilio polytes | reverse complement strand
TATACATCTGATAACGACGATTTATCTTCGATGCCGTTCGATTTAAGCGATCGAATGTTCCTGCAGCGAATGAGGGCTATTGTCTTATCGTGGCACATACTACGCAATCACAATTGTTCATAATAACGACTTTAATTCGTTTAAGGCTATTTATTCAACTGAAACGTTACAAATGTCCTCGTACCCACATCTCCGCTACAACAAGCACGGCAACAACAGTTATTTTAATTTACATGAATAGTATGTCAGCGTAGAATGTAGATAACTGCATATGTAAAACAACTCTCAACCCTGTATTTGTTTGGAGACACCGTACCTAGATTTAAAAACCTTGTGAACTGAAACAGTAAAGGTATCGTGATAGGTACCCGGAAGACCTCATAGTTGCTGACGCCAGTCGGGCAAAAGTTGAAAGCTGCTAAATTGATTTTAACGACAATGAGCAATTGTTAAATTCGCTCATAGTGGCTGTCTCTATGGGACGATCGGCCTATCGATGAAGCGACCTAATGGGATTTTTTCCCATTGGATCGATTGATGCTATGAATTCTATCGACCCAAGGCCAGGATTTCTTTTATTATGCGGCTATGATAATAAGTAGAACATATTCGCTAAATTCGTGTAAGAAAAAATTGATGTCGTTCATGATCGAGTACGTTAATTCTGCAAGATAGGTTGAACGGTAACAGCACCGCGTGCTATTCTAACAGTACATAAACGTGTTTCGTACTTATCAGCATAAATGATTGAAATCACGTCATGCGGCCGTGGCGACCTTTTCAAACCTCAATACCTACCTACCGGAGTCGCGGCTCGCGAGCCGGCGCACATTTTTATGTTTACTGAGATCGCGACGTTTCCATTGAAACATCTGTTGCAGAAACTGTCCATTTTATTTGATTTGTGATTAATACGAATGAGTCACGGTATTCATTTTTAACTTAAACTTTAAACACTGGCGTCGTCGGCGGCTACCTGCGTCACGAGATCACGAGAGCTCGCACTGTAATAAGTCTAGACGTCTTTCATAATATACATTAAAAAGGCCTAACTAGTAGGGCGTGAATATAGACTGGTTTTTCGCGATCTATTTATAAGGTCAATAGAAACAAGTATATCAAAGTATCGAGAGACCGAGACATACTTTACTCGGGTACTATCGCATTCTCTGCGGCGACGCGATCTGAGCTTCTCGCTCGAGTGTATCGTATGTATCATAGTTGAGGCTATTTG
>NW_013527570.1:0-598 GCF_000836215.1 Papilio polytes | reverse complement strand
AAGAGTACAGTCACTGAGCAATAGAGGACCGGTATTACTATACAAAACTTATTTAGATCCCTAATAGATGATCCCTTTCTTTTATTCGCAGGCTCATTTTAAAATTTAATAAATTCTATGTACAAGCTATATTACTTTTAAGTATGAACCCACAACAATACTTTTAGCTAAAATACGCCGCGACTTTCGTGGACCCAAAGAATTCACCTGGACCATTTTTGGAATCACAGAACTCAGTCAAAACTAACCTCAATGCAGTGCCCATTTTAGCTTCTACTAGCGCTCTGAGATCATGTTGCTCTACTCGGAGGGTGGTGTACCATTACTAGGATGTCGTTTATGAGTGTTATGTGAGAGGAATTCGTTGACCTCAAGCCCTAGTCAGGCACTTTGGACAATCGACCAACCGCGCCCTACCTTATCCGCAGTACTAGTTAATTTACTAAAATTGATTTTACCATCCCAAATGATCTAGGCTTGTGCTAGGATATGGTTTACTTATTAGAATAGTGGAATGGCGAGATTCGAACGCCTAGGGTTCGAATCTCATGTGATAGGAAATATGTACCCCTAACCATTAGGCTATTGGCGCCTTTAG
>NW_013527569.1:0-1486 GCF_000836215.1 Papilio polytes | reverse complement strand
GATTACTCCCACTTCACGCCTGTCTTCTGTGTGGTCGTGGTATTGAAGGGGGCGAGCCAAAAGCAATATATAAATTTACAAAATTTCTCAATGTATATGGAAATGCTCAACCGCATCGTAGGTTGACACCGAATGTATATTTTGGTCCTTCGAGTCGGACATCCCTTATGCATGCGGGAAAGGAACAAATAACAAATAGTCGCATCACAAAAGCTAGTTATGTGTTCCTGTTTTCATCCGCATGAAATTATAAAATCATTATTTTATTGTTTACATTTCGTAAAACTGGCTGAAAACTTAAGTAACCATGGTAATGTAAAAAGTAACAATGGCCCTTTGCTAGTATTTGCTTGTTTTTTGTCCCTTTCTCGCAGTGTAATTTCTTCCCATATACTCAACCACTAACTTTAATGGCTTGAAAATATGTAGCCTAAAGTGTGTCTTTAGCATTACAGGCATTGCCTAGTGTGGGCATCGCCAGATCAATCGCATTTTAACCACTATTTGTATTTATCTTTTAATTGGTTATAACTGTTATTGTTAATTGTTAATCTGTTATTTTTCAATAAATTATTTCAATTAGCGTAGAGCATTTTAAACAAAGAAGTGCGTGTTTATGCATTATTATATTAGCATAGATAGATGTTTTAATATTTACCTTGAACTGTTTCTCCTGGTGTGTGAGCTTGTGCTTGTTGAGGTTGGAAGGGTTGACGAATGTGGCGGGGCAGTGTGCGCACTTGTACGGCTTCTCGCCGGTGTGTGTGCGCATGTGCATCACCAGGTAGTACTTGTGCTTGCACTTGTACGGACACAGGTCGCAGAAGAAGTTGAATGTGTTTGTGTGCACTAACCTAAAACAACAGGTTCGTTACGAAAAATATACAAACACTAGCTGTTCCCGTGCGGCTTCATCCGCATGAAATTATAAATTTATTATTTGCATTTGTCAAATTATCAATAGCAAATGTCAAAATGACATGACATGACAAATCTTGGCAATCTTGCTTTCTTGATGTTGGCAGCAACTTGGTCTCTTTTCCACATTAGGGTTTTTTATGTAAGTTTAATGGCGTGAAAATATATAACCTAAAGCGTGACGTAAGTGTAGGGCTTTTTATTAAAAAAAGAATTATTCAAAAATATGCTGTAATTGCTGACATCTTAGGCAACAAAGAAGTGTGTGTTTACGCTTTATTATAATAGTATAGATGTACTATACTATTATAATAAAGCACGTACTCGTTTATATCATTCAACATATACTATTCTTAACAACGATAAGGAAATATTAAAACTAAAATTTGTATGCACAAAAGATTTTTAAGTTTTAGCATTTATCTCACTGATGTTACTATGAGAAAGTTTAGTTGAATGAATGGATGGAAAAAACGTAATTTATACTTGATTCTTTTAATAACAACTATTTATTGATTACAAGTTTGTACTTTCAGAGTATCCTCTACATCTATGATAAATTTAATTG
>NW_013527568.1:0-959 GCF_000836215.1 Papilio polytes | reverse complement strand
AGTAGCCTATATGTTCTTCCAGTCGAACCTCTACATCTATGCCAAATTTCATTGAAATCCGTTCAGCAGTTTAGGCTACAAACTCTAACAAACATCCATCAATTCGTCCATCTATCTAAACTTTCACATTTATAATATTAAGTATGATTAGTTTGATTACAAGAAAGTCATAGAAATTAGCGATAAAACCAAGAAAACAAACTAACTCAATTTTTTTTTAAAGTGAAAGAAAAAAAAAAGAATGCAGCTATCGGAATTATCCATAATAACTAAGCAACCGTTGCCTATAGACATTTGCAACTGCAATTCCTACTTTTAATTACTAAAGGAGGGGATGCACAGAAAAGGGTTAGTTATCTTTTCTACATATGTTTTCCTTTCTCTGCCAATTCCACGTAACCTTCCTATCCTATAATTATATGAAAAACGAAAGTATAGTGGACTAAAACTATCACTTTATCGCTTATTTAATATTATAAAGAGAAGATTTGTATTTTTGTAAGTATCGAAATAACTCAAAAACTACTGGGCCGATTTCAAAAATTCTTTCAACAATTAATAGCTACGTAATCCCCGAGTAACACTAGCTATATTTTTTACAATTATTACACGGACGAAGACGCGAGCAACAGTGAGTTGATAATATTTATATTGTAACTTACATATAGAAATATTAGCTTTCGCCTCGGCTCCGCTCTCGTGGAATTATAAAAACAAGAGTGAGTAGCCTATATGTTCTTCCAGACAATGTTCTACATCTGTGCTAAATTTCATCCAGATCAGTATAACTGTTTGAGCTACAAACTCTAACAAACATCTATCCGTCCATCTAAACATTCGCATTTATAATATTTATTATATCTAAGTCTAATTGATAGCAATTTCCATTAGGCGTAAAGCGCTTTATCGCTTCAGATTTGAAGCTTACTTAAAACATCCGTGATAAAGTAACCTCACAT
>NW_013527567.1:624-782 GCF_000836215.1 Papilio polytes | reverse complement strand
TTTATGCTACAACTGGGAAGGATGAGCATTAGTTGTAAAGTGCCAATTCGTGACGTTTTTACATAAATCTGGAATTTTGATTCCATTTTTTTTTTTTTTGTATTAAACTCTATACTCAAGATGTTAATTTTAGATTCAGTTTGTAGTGTATGGGCAGT
>NW_013527567.1:0-552 GCF_000836215.1 Papilio polytes | reverse complement strand
TTGAAGGAACGTTTGAAGAGACAGTCATTACAAGAATTCTAATCAGAATCAGTAAAAGTGTGTAACTACAACTGTTTAAAATTTCACATTAAGCACCTAAATCATATTGCTTTGTTTGCATTTATATTTTCTGGAACCAATGTTGGGTATAGTCAACATTATTAGATTTACAGAAAATAAACCATTTTTGAAATAAGAATCACATTTTTCAAGAGAATTTTCTGAAAAAGATGCTAGCACAATATGAATTGCTGACGATGGTACATTTCTTATTAGGAGCAATGACCTGATAATATCCGGTAACCAGAGTAGTCTTCTGGTGTATATAGTAAGTGCTCAAATGAGATTAATCAATTTCTTACTATTAAAGGTTTTGATGTCAGGAGACTGTTATATAGGGGATATCAAGATGTTGTAGACCAAAGAGGAACTACTAGAAGAATTCCTTTAGCACCATCGTTTATAATTTCCTTCAATACTTTTAAGGTAATAGCAAAAGGTGTAAGGTAAAAAGTAAAGATCAGACCATGAAATTGTGAATGCATCTGCATT
>NW_013527566.1:0-939 GCF_000836215.1 Papilio polytes | reverse complement strand
AGCCTCTGGAAGAGAAGAAATTTCTTTATTAATAATGTCAGAAAACTAGTTCCAATTAGCTTGGGGAATACGATATTTTTGAAGAGGGGTAAAAGATACGTTTGGAATAGAGGATCTAAGAATGGAGATCAAAATAGGAAAATGATCACTTCCAAACGAGTTAGGAAGAACAGACCAGGCTAAGATCGGAAATAAAGAAGGGGATGCCAAAGAAAGATCACGAATGCTAATATTGTGAAGAGGAGAAACTCTTCGTGTGGGGGAACCATCGTTCCGAACACAAAGACTGATATCATCCATCAAATTTATCAAAGATGATGAAAAAGAATCATTATAGTGGGATCCCCACATAGTGTGATGACAGTTAAAATCACCTAATATAATCATGGGACTGGGAATAGATGACAAGATGGATTGTAGCTCGACAAAGAGATTTATATTGGGGTGAGGGATATAAACTGAAACAATGGACATATTAAACACTTTAGCGGCTACAATATGTAATCCTGGATGATGGGGCGGAATAATGATTTGAGAAAAAGTGGTACATTTGTTAATGAGAAGGGCACAACCTGCCCTACCATCATCTCTGTCATCCAGAAGACATGAGAAGCCTGGCACCCTAAAATGGGAGTCCGGGTAAAGCCATGTCTCAGAGACAGCAAACACAATGGGTTTATAGGAATCAATGAGGTGAATAATTTCTTGCCTTTTATGGCGAATACTTCTAGAGTTCCATTGGAGAATCTGGGGGGTGAATTTGATGGTTATTTTTAGCTAGGAGAGCAAGAAGTTGATCTGCAAGAACAGAGACATTGGACGGTAAAGGAGAATCAGATAATTTAGAAAACATGTTAATCAGTGAGCATAGTAATAGCTCGACAAGGTTATCATTAGGTGTAAGATCAAGGGAGGAGTCAGTGCGAGAAGACAATGCAC
>NW_013527565.1:0-581 GCF_000836215.1 Papilio polytes | reverse complement strand
TGGCTACTCATTTCTGTTTTTTTTTTATTCCAAGCGGGTAGAGTCGCGAGCGACAGCTAGTATGATGATAATTACTTTATAGAACTGTCATATTACTGTTAAAAGGACGAGGATTGAACACAAATACTTGAAATAAGGAAATCATTACTTAAGTCTTTAATGCTGGATTTTCATTAAAAGGCAACGTGACAGCAATGGTAGTATTTAGGGTATAAATCAATATTGATTGCTTAGTATTTGTTACGATCTATAGATCGGCTGTTAGTTATTGGACATGCGGTGTGGAACATCACCATAGTTCGTCGATTCGTTCGTCGGATTCGACGCTGTGTGCGACCGTGTCATTTACATACGTTGGTCGTAAATTCTAGTTTATAAGAACACAGTGGCATTTTTATTGTAGCTCTCTTTGTACGGAGCAAAAAAGAGTTGACGATCATTTTTTTCATAACCAGACGGACTTTAATGCGACCTTTGCTATACAAATATTAATACTTCGCATGCTGGAGTGAGATGATAGTTTTTTGACGCGGGTTATTACGGCGAGTCTGTAGGAGCGGCGTGGGAGGTTTGTGTTTATT
>NW_013527564.1:0-1842 GCF_000836215.1 Papilio polytes | reverse complement strand
CAGTTCAGTGACTCGCGGCCCGCCGTTCGCAGTGGACGTATACTCGTGTGCTTTGACAATACGCTACGTGCTATCGTTTACTGAATTTCGTTATTTATTTCGTGTGTGAAAATCTGCTGACAGTGACAGGAGTGGTACAGTGTTTGTACGAAGTTACATTTTTTGTATGGAAACTTGAATTGTTTTTTCCAACATTTTATTATTGATTTTTTAATGTGCATGTGGACGGATCAGTGAACTTTTGGATTGCGATTTGGATTTGGTAAGTTTTTGTTTTTGTAATATATTTTATCAATTAAAATTTTAATATGTCTACATGTAAAGTAAATATGGTTTAAAATACTTAAATAATTTCAAGAAGTTCTTTAAGAGTCGCTTATAGATTTAAAAATCTTGGTAAGTAATTAATAAGAAATTACAAAAAAAATGATGTAAAGGATATTTGTATATTATTTAATTACTTAAAGCTATTTTAATATCAATAACTTTTACTCGTAGTTAAGTCTCTGTAATATTTTACTTTCTACAACTCTTTCATGTTCTGTTTATGATATTTTTGTTTTATATAATTATATTCAATTTAACATTACGAAATATTTATTAAATATTACAAAGATTTTGTAACTGCTTACTGTATTTTTTTTATGGGGACTTCTGTTTTAATTAATTTTCTTATATCGTTTATCAAATTTTCCCTTAGTTACTCTATTCATTGTTAACACGACTTGATACACAAAGAAATGCAATAACTATATTGTCCTAGTTTAAAATATTTTTGATAATCATACAAATGTAATTTTAATTAAATGATTTCAATGTTACACGTCGTGATACGATTTTTTTATTTTTTTTTCTAATCTAAATAATGTTTTGTAAACAGGAAGGTAAACGTAAACATTTAGATAATCTAATATTTTGGAGGGCGTGTACTTTGAACAATATTGTTTATTGTATGTTATTTGTACACATAATTGTATTTTCATATATTTTCTGTATTTCCTGATCATGCAATCAAGGTTACTTGGCTGTTTACGACAACATCAAGGTTGCTTGTATCTTTAATCTTTATGTTTGTACATATTTATATGATAGTTGTGTTATGAATGCGGTAGAGTTGTTGAGAAGATCGACACAAAAGCTAGATGACCAAGGTTCAAATCAAGTCGCATACTTTGTTTTAATTTTAAAAACATTAATATTAGGTATTTATTTATTGTGTATTTAAATTCTTTTACTGCGAGTTACATATAAATCGAATTGTAACAAAAAATTAAAGCCTATACGTTGCGAGACTTGGAACTAAAGGGAAGTAGGCCAATCAGGGTTCAGATCGATGATCAAGGGTGGGAAGCTCTTAGGGGGAAGCTAGTAGTAAAACTACCGTTTCCAAAGAAAGTCCTAACGACATGAGCACAAGTTTTAATGATAAACTGATGATTTTTTGGGCTACCGAATTTTTGCCGTAGTTAGATTATGTATTTTACATTTTTAGATCCTATGGGAGGCCGGCTATTGTTCTATTTTCAGCTATTTCTTACGGTTAGGAATCCTAAAATTTGCCATGGAAAATTTTTGGTTGGGCAAAACAGACGGGCTTGAGATATGAATTTCTTTTCGTTCACGGTTTCAAACTGAAATAATAGTAGACTATTATAAATGTTCTATTCATCCGTAAATAATTATATTAAGTGCAATGTAAAGTAGGCAAAACTTTAGCTATCCAACTATCAAGATAATTTTTTTCCCACACACGTATAGTTTTAACTTTCTATTGTTCAGTTAAAACTGAAATGTAGTGGAATTAATCCTCGCTTGTTGCGGCTGAAGTCAAAATTTTCGTTC
>NW_013527563.1:0-1224 GCF_000836215.1 Papilio polytes | reverse complement strand
CGGGACGGGGCCGACGCGAATGTCAAACAGCTGACTGCGAAAGGGCGGAGGCAGCGGGGGGTCGACAACATCGCTGCATCGAACCGAGCCGTGCCGAGCCGAGCCGAAACACCGAGCTCGCGGCCCCGGCGAGACTAGCGAGAACGGAACTCGGATCGGAATTCAACGAGTTCAACTAGCTAGTTCACAAACTGATTGTGACATACACGTAATATAAAGTCCTGTTCCTCTTCGTCCTGTATCACATTTAATTAAGCGTTTTTAATGAGATCAGGAACATAATGCAAAGTTCTATACTTTTTTACTTTACATTTATTTTATACCAAATGCATGCTATTAATGAAATACCATTAGGTTCCATTGTCTTCGCCAAGAATGCAAACACAAATTCGATATCCGCTTCTGGTTAAATTTCTATTGGTCGATGTTGGAGTTGTTAATATTCATGTATATATCTGTAATATACCCAGATATGTCAATAAGTAAAAATATCGTTATATATCTAGATAAAGTAGCGAATACGAACTATGCATACGATAATTTGCAGATATTCTACTATGTCGCAAATTCTAAAAACGGATATACGGAGAGATAGGAGCACCACGTGCGGGTGCAGGGCGCAGGCCTAGAGCGCAGGCGGACGAAGCCCGAAGCCCAGAAAAACTTAAATGATTGCTTCAAGTCAGTGTCGAGGCGGTGACGGTGTTTTTATCGTAACTCAATCTGTCGCTGCCCGCACTCGGCGCCCCACCTCCCGCGCCCCGCGCCACGCCACGCCCCTCGCCCCGCGCCCCTCGCCCCGCGCCCCTATCGCCAACGTTAATGCACAAGCACATTGCTCTTGCTTGCAGGGCCCCAGACTCCAGACTGACTTCTATACAGTGCTTGTCAAAACCATTTTACTAAATACAATTATTGTTAACATTAACGTTTCTATGTAAGAATTACTAGCGTATCACATATTTTACGTGTTAGATTGTTATCAGACAATTTACGATTTGGTGCGACAGGCCCTAATTATCAGTCGTAACAAATTGTAAATTGTTTGTCATATCTCAAATTGGAAATATCGGATTTTGTTTCCTTATCTGTCAGTGACGTTACTTTCAAGCGAAACGAAGACGATGCCCCTTATCAGTCAGTTGTGGGACACATCCTAAGTGTGAGAAATTAATAATGTATCAGGTTCATATCATCAAAATAAGAGGCGTAAATGCATTCAAA
>NW_013527562.1:0-559 GCF_000836215.1 Papilio polytes | reverse complement strand
CTCCAGTTATAATATACAATCAATTCGTCCGTGTTTACAAATATGAATACAGTATTCAGTTAGTTTATAATCTGTCGGTAGAAGGTCACGGATGTTTTGGTTCCTTGCGGAGATATGTTTTAAATCTTACTCATGTATTTAAAATAAACAACCTTCTTGTTTCAATCAAAACAAATATTTCATTACTGCTGCGTAATTATTGTACAGTCGGTTGCAAAAAAAGTGTACATATTAAAAAGACTTGTATAGGCTTTCACTTTCTAACATTATCAGCCAAAAAACATGTCACATATTATGGTTTAGAACCGAGAGAGTATATATCTTTTGTCGCTTAGTACATACTCATGACTTATTAAATAGAGCAATTTCTATTAGAATTATCTCGTTGACAACTTGCTCTTAATAGTGAGTTTTCACTGCCGGATCAACCTTTTAAAAAAAGTATACGTTTTTGTGTTGTTTCTCCAGTGGAAACCTACTTTTAAGTTGAACTGTAATATAGAAAATCATAGAGATACATAAATTATAACGCGGCTAAACTCACGTGATAACATTCGGT
>NW_013527561.1:0-622 GCF_000836215.1 Papilio polytes | reverse complement strand
AGAACTTGGACATATGGTCTACTAGTTAAGTTTTTGTTTTCATTCGCGCAGACGGAGCCGCGGGCAAAGACTAATCAAATATACGTAGGATCACAACCAATTCTAACTTTAAGTAAATACTGTAAGTTCTATTGTTTTACTATGTCTTTGTATTTTTGAATGATGAATTACAGGTCTTGTCAATTTTGCTGATTATATTGCGAATCGATTTTGTGAAGTTTCATTAAGGCTGAAAGAGCGCGTGCAAGTTTAAAATGCAATTTGGCACAGGCCTTGATTTGTGGTGCCAGGAGCGGCGGGCTCCAATGCCAGCAGACATCCCTGCTACACCCCTCCCCCTAGTATTAGCAAACAGTTATTCGATATAATGTATGTTATATGAACACATCATGATCACTTGGGGGGAGTCTGTCCGGAGACGTCTCATCAAAAAGGAAAGGAGAGTGTGTAGAGCTGACCAATGTGTAACTGTGAGTCAGTTGCAGTATCAGACAGAATTTTAACAACTTAACAATACTAATATTATAAATGCCAAACTTTAGATGGATGGATGGAAGTTTGTTAGAGTTTGTAGCGTAAACGGCTGAACGGATTTCGATGAAATTTAGTACAGATGTAGAGG
>NW_013527560.1:286681-417439 GCF_000836215.1 Papilio polytes | reverse complement strand
TATTTTTGATTAAAAAAGAACAGAAATTCCAAGGAGTATTTCAACAGGTATCCACCCTACCAAATCGCATTGAGGACATTAATTTCTATTTATATAGGATAAGGAGATGGGTAGATTATAACTTTCTTTTTTATTCATTTGAAAATACAATTAGTTAAAAAAGGTTAAAACAATGTCTTACAAAACTATATACAGTTTGGCTGTAACATGTTCTATATTTCTCAGGATACTAACAATTATTTGTAACAAATGTAGTCCTTGCATAATCCCTTTTAGTTACTCCAACATTTTTTATAAATACAATTTTTTCCTCATGCCTTTTTCATAACCAGTTAAAAAAAGGTTTTCTCAATGTTTGGTACTTTCTATTTCGTAACCAAGTAAACGGTGAGTCCACTTTATATTTTCCAGGGCATCTTTTACATGTCTCATTAAACATTTTCATTCTGTTTCTGACTGGGTTCATAATTTTGACAAATGTTTCTTCCGTTTGCAAATTTTTAATTAGTGCCTAGTATCTATTATCACTATCTAGCAAAGAAGTTTTAAGTACCACTCAGCATGTATAGTCTTCTTGGATTAAATACTTCACATGTAACTTCAGTTAGTTCCAAGGAATTTGGGAATGATGGTATAAAACTAGAAAAGTGTCCTCACCCTAGCAGAAACTAGACTGGTTACAAAAGTTCAAAAAAATATTCCTCTTTTGCCACTAGTTAACAGCTCATCCATAATTGTACGTTTTCTTTAATTTTTTATCACCTCTTTTCTTACACATGTTTGTAAAGCATTTCATACATTTCTTCACAAAATTTCTATAACTCTTACATCCATTTTGTATAGCATATACAATCACTATAATTTAAGTTTTAACTTAGCTACTTACATACAACTTTTGCTATTCTTCAAAAAAGAAATCTTACCACAATAAGGGTTAAATATGACAATCACTACTGTACAAATAATTATGGTTGTCAATTGTACTTCTAACACCAACTTTTGCCATTACAAGTGATGGAATCTTGACAGTTAACTTGTATCCTAGACTAGACTGGTGCATTTCCCAACAGTGGAGGTGTTGACATACAGAAAAGTGGCATGTTTTTAAAAATTTTTAATTTAGTCTTGTAGGGTAAAATAGTTTGGCCTCACTTATAATTCCAGTCCACTCCTGTATGCTGCATTTGCACAATTTCTTATGTCTGGAAGAATCCATTCAATTCTATCTTTATAAGGCAAAGTGTTCATTACTTACAGTTAGCACTTTATTTGGTATTGTAAGACAAGCATTCCTCAGTACTTTATGCTTATAATTGGTGTTTCTACTTATAAATGTTTAATTACATAAATGTCAGTCTTATAAAAAGAAGAGGAGTCCTGAAGGAAGTTTTATCATGTTGCTCATAGTATTCAGGTGATTCCACTTTTCAGAATGTTTAGTTGTTTATTTATAATTCCATTAGATACATATTATTCTCCAATTAACATTTATATTACCATTCACAATTCAGTTGAAGTAAATGTTCATCTCAAGATGTCAATCTATTCTCTTTTAAAAATGATACATTATCAGGTTCTATATTACAAACAATACAACTGAACCTAGACTGCTTTCCAACATCTGCTCGAATATTTTTATTTAGCACTTGTCTTCACTAGTTGTCTGTTAATTAGATTACACAAAATTGAGAGAAAGAAAAGTTCATTTGTCAATAACTAATAAAATGCTTCACTTTTTCTTTTTAGTGAGCCTGATTACTGGAGGTCCTGTCAGACTTGAAATGCCTTTACAAATGTGTAGACCAATTGCCTCCATGTCACCCAGTATTCAGCTTGTCGCAGAGCAGTCCCAATATAGCAGCATCACTAGTTATCAATTAATCTATGTCTCGGTCATTGGTGATTTTTATATTATTCATATTCAAATTACTCTTCATATTTCCTCCTGGAATATACATAAAAACTAATATTAGTATAATGCTAAACTATATGTTCCATATGTTCCATATCACAATGGTTTTACATGAAGAGAATGTTAAACCAAAGTAACACTGGGAAGAAATCAAATAATAAAATAATAAATAGTGAAGGTATAACCACAAGTCAATGAAGTGGGCATACCTTAACTGTGAATAAGTATTGTATTTGTTCCTTTCTATATATTTAAAACTCTTTGTTCATAATTCATAATCATAAGCAAATCAACCTATTTCAGACTTTATAGAGTTGATGACTTGATAGGAGAGATGACAGCCGAATTGACTTCTTTGTGTTGAAAGACTTTTAGGCATGTACCTATACAACTATAGGTTACAAGAAAAATAAAACATTAAAAATAATCCAAGAAATCAACCTGTCTAGTTTCTTTGCTGGCTTCATTACTTACAAAACGGTTTAGTTATCAAAATAGTAACTCTCAATCATCATCATCAATTTCCTTCTTATCCTACTCCCGTAGGGTTGGCGCAACAGGTTTTTGTCCTCCAACTATTATTCCACATCTCAACACTACCTTTTTGGTTGGTTCGTCAATCGTTGGTGTTTATATCCTATGCGGCATTTGTCAAACATCTCATCTCATGTCACGGTTTAATTTACATCGATATCGGTACTTCGCAAACCATTTTCGCCCTATATGATCTTTCAGCAGGCCAATTTTGGCCAAATACTTAGTTGTAATACTCATTTGTTTTAAAATATTGCAACAGAAAGTTGACCAGCTGATCCTAAGTAAATAAGAACAAGATAGGGATGGACGCATTACAATAGTATCCTTACTAAACTCTTTGGATGGACATTACCTCAACGAAATAGTTGATTAATTCAACCGTTAACTGTTTTCATTCACTAGACTTCTTTTTACGCTATGAATTTTGAGTATTTCTTCAATGAATGTATAACAAGTTAATAAAATCACCTAGTTAATCACTATTTGAAAAAAGTAAGTTTACATTTTCGTTAACACCGAATCCAACATCCCTAAAACAAGAAAATGGTGCGCACAGAGTATATATAAATCAATGTTGCCACTATTTAAAGTTATTTATATCTGTATAAAACCTATTTTTCAAATATTTTTCCTTTTCATCATTATTTTGTGTTTTGTAAAATTGGACTATAGTTTGGTGAAGAAGGGAATCTTAATTAATTTACATTTCAATCGATCTTTCAAGTATAAAAACTTGGGAAACAAATCGCTCAATAATCGTTGAATAAAATAACGATTTCGAAGAATTTCGTATTCTACAGACGTAATTTATTAAAATCAATTAGGTTTTAAAAATCTTTGCAGCCCAGAATTTGATACGATTATGTGGGTGGACAACAATTCGCAGCGGAAAATTATCTTTGAGTCGCTAAAAACATTGAATCCATAATTATATAAGTTTTAATTTCGAAAAACCGAAAGACCACACAATGTCAATTAGGTGAGGACTTCATGAGGCCGATATAAACTAGTAATGTAATCTAAGCCTAGAATCTTAATTAATATTTTGCTCTTAGGTCAGATAATTTAATTACTAGATCTAACAACCTATTTTTCTATACTATGTATTATAAATTAAATGATATAAAGAACATAAAACTGTGTTGACCTATACACGAAATGACTTTAATTTTTTACATTGCCCATGTAATTTACAAGTATTGTTTTATATCGCCAAACAAGTTCGTAGGTGTAGGATACTGATGGAAGGATGGTGGATCGACGTTGGAAAGATTTCTTAAGGTTTTCAACCGTTATGTTGGTACAGTAATGCACCGTACCTGCGCCTAGCGCAGCTAGCGCTAGCGCTAGCTTATTTCAGCGCATGGTATACTCATTATTATTGTATCGTGTTCCTAAGCCACCTTGGCTCGCACTTCACACTTCACATCGTTCACATAGCACTGACGTACTGCGCACAGCGTACCGCGCACATCGCGCACACGGCTCTCGTCAGCCGCACGTTTAGTACGTTTTTAAAGGACGTCGCGCGGCGTACAAATCTGCCGCGAATTGTGATCTACTGCTCTGTGTACCTTGATTATCCATCTTCCCTGCGCCAGGTGTGCACGAGTTTAAGCTATAATACCTTCAGTTCAGTTTGCCGCAGTATTGATCGCATCCCGGTCGCTTCTGCTAATGTTTATAAACAGCCGGCCGCATCCATACCATCCCTCTTGTTTTTGATACGTTCGACCGATTGGAGAAGAGCCGCAGCACTGATCCTGAATGCGCCAACTGTACCGGCATCTCAAATAGGAAGTACAGCAAGTAAGCATGCAATTTTTTCCTCTTTTAATATAATACATGTTTGCTGACAAGTATGCGAAAACGATAAATATAGGTATCTGACGCTTCAGATTTTTTTTTTATCTTGTAATCATGTTTCTTACTAAATTTATCATGCTTACTAAGTAACTATAAAAAAATGCAATAATTTATTTATTAGATTTTTTACGCGATTTATAGGAATGGTTTCTATTTAGTATTTTATGACTGCAAATGCATGTCGCATTGCTCTAATATTAACGATGTGCTTGCATAAAGTAAGCCGGTTTACATCGAGTTACACAACCGATCACTAAGCAAAACAGAAATTGGCATTGTCGATGTGTCGTAGTTACCTATACTTATACTATATGCCGTAGGTATACTACGTGTCACTCGTACCAATAATTTGCCTTCAGAATCGGCTTTTTTTACTCCCCGATTCAACTTCCCTTATACTTCCTAACAAACCTTGCTGAGGTTTTACATCTTAAAAAACGATAGTCTTATAAGAAAATAATCACATACTTCTATTTTAAGTTACTCGTAAGTATATTTTTCTGATAATATCTCAGTAGAAGACATTAAATCATCTGTCGGAAATATTTTCAACTTATTATAGGACACTGAATCTGTACCATCGTTTAGCAAAAACTATTAATAAAACTTAAATTAAATAAACATACGTGTGTTTAATATTACAAGCTACATAACATCCACCTTGCATAAAAACATACTGTATGCCGGATCACTTTTGTTTCTTTGATAACTTCCTGAGTGCGACGGAAGGTATAAACGCGTCGCTTATTACAGAAGCAAGAAGTCTGCCTTAGCAGAAAAGTGTTTCATTCTCGATGTTTTGCGGCTTTTTAAATCTGACAATAACAACCGATCAAGCTGAAGATTGCTTCGTTTGAGGACCCTCAAATCGGTAGTTAAACACTATATTGAGTGTCCAAGCCGAGCTCCCCTCTCGGGGGACCTTGAGCCAAGGCACTCAACGGAATCGCCGCCGAAACGATCTAAGATCTCAACGGTCGCCTATACCAAAGTTGTTAATGTAGAGTAGAGGCTAAGATGTTTCCTAAAAGGTAAGCAGGCTTTGGCATACCATTTTGTGTCTCCCTATGTTTTTATTAAGTTTGTTGTTTTGCATATTCTCCATTGGCTATCGATTTTCGGTTTTATTCCCTGGGGACATCATCTATTCATCTATATTAATATGCTACAATACTTTAAAATGCTAATAAATAATATACAATCAAAACAAGTAGTAAATCGGTCAAACGATCATCTTGTAGGTAATGAGTTTTTGTTGTTGTCTTGGTCATTTTTCTTAATAGAAATTAGGCACAGTCGGAACATTCTTTAAAAAATTTAAATGTAACAAGGCTGGCTGTACACGTCTTAGAATAAAAAGAGAAGGGGAACGTGTCTACACTTTAAAGCTGAAAAGATATTATCTGTAGCTTTGTTACTGTGCACAATGCTACAGGTAAGTCTTCTAAGTCGTGCTGTGACGTATCTAGATCGTCTATTCATATCTTCTCAATGTGCCAATTTTACTGTCCCTTTTTTATCTGACTTAAATAGTAGGAACAAAGTTTATAAAAGCCAAACATGATTCGCCCGTGAAAAATTCAACTCGTGATCTATCGGTATCTGCTAGTTGGCACCGATCGTGATGCGCTTTCTATTCATCTTTTTTATTCGTAGTTCATCTTACTGCTTTATTATTAGCAGAGAGAGGGGAGACTGTTGTGCATTGTAAGGTGTCCTCGACCTTGATTAGATTGTGATGTCACATGACCAATAACGATGTGTTTTGAACAATCGAAAATCGAGAGCCGAGCCCACGTCACTTAGGTGTGCCGAACTACCCACTACAATACACTGTGATGAACTCGATGACCATATGGGTGAGGTAGTCGAGTTTCCTGCAAATGTTAGGTTGACACGATTCTATTTGGTGTTTATTGTTCGCTAACAAACGAATAAACGTTTTTGATCCATACAAAATATCCGTTTGCCTTTATGTAGAGCATTGACACTAAAACTAATGACCTGTTTTGGCACCATTCTTTTGTATTTTGATTTAAAAATATCTGGCAACTTTCCAAACAATCTTGAAGCGAATAAACTGATTATCTAAAATTATGAGTAGCATTATTGTAAATATATCTATAGTACATTATAAATGTACTACAGCACTGGATTGAACCTAAATTATTAATTGGGCGTATTCATACACTTTTAAATACATCTGAAATTCATAAGTGTATAAAGTGATCAATTCCAGCAAACATATTTGTTGTCTTTATTACATTAACCATCTATCAGATGAGTTCAGAAGTCAAAGACAAAAGTAAACACAAGCGCATATGCAGTTAGAACACATTGCGTTACAGAGGAAAACTGATAAAGACAAGGTAATAAGATTAGAGGGCTAATGTCTTTACATAAACAAATAAAATATGTGCAATATATAGAAGAAGCCAAGTTAATCTTGAAGTTTCGTTATCAGTAATGATTGTATAATAAAACGATAATTTTGATACGTTGCCGAAACGATTGAGTGACGAATATTTGTCAAATCTGCTAGATTAGTTTTTTTAAATACATCATACATTTGAACACAGTTGTCTAGGAATTTGCAGAAAAAGATGACAATGTTTCTATACAATTTTGGCAGTGGAAACTAAACTTAAGATTATAATTTCAATATAATTCCTGTCTAAATTGTGTAATGAATCAGGTTTGCATCGATCTATCAAGTCTTGTCCTTGACAAAGTATCGTATAACGGACTTGACGCTCTGTTTTTTTCTGTCAAGTATGCGACAACTGTGAATGTATTAAATTGTTGAATTACTGTAAAATTCCATCGAAATATTGGTGTTTTCGAAGTGTATCCTTCAATTAATTTAACTCTATCGGAATACCGTAGGCGTAAATATATATTTTTTAACATAAATAAACCAGCGCTTGTCCACGATTCCATCTAAGCTAAGTGAATACGCGAAATATAAAAATGAAATAAAGAGAGATTCGAATCCCATACACGGAGTCAAGCAAATTAAATATAGGGAACTATATAAAATTCTTTGTCTTTTGAAGCTTCATATCTTATCTTACCAATATTAAAAATGCGAAAGTTTAGAGTTATGGATTGATGGATGGATGTTTGATGCGAACGGAGTCGCGAGCGAAAGCTAGTATTTATATAGAACAAACGGTTTTAATGTAATAGAGATCAGTTAGTTTTTCTAAAGATGTCATATATTTTTTAAAGATAAAAGTTATAAAACTCGACTATGTACTTTTTCATAACGTCCACACTAAAAGTGGAATATAGGAATTTTCAACCCTATTCCGAATATTTCACCTATTTTGAAATGAAATTCGTTTATCTAAAGCTGTACAAACAGCATTGTGTGAAAGCGAGTATGCGAAAACATTTTATCGTGAGTTTCCACTGACGAAATTCCTGTCCAAAAACGTATTGTCATCCTTCTCATAATTTGTGAAAAAAGCTGAGATAACAGTAATGTTTTCTGTATTATATTTCGTTTTTTAAAGATAATGCATTGAATGTTAGTATAATGTGATTTTTTATTAAAAGTATATCGTAGAATCTGTTGAGATTAATAAAATGTGATTTGTAATTACATTAAAAAAATCCAATAGTTTGAAGATTTCTCTATATTCGATAACGAATTCTCATTAATTAAAAATATCAGCGTCAGTAACACTCCAAACATTTTTAATAAAACTTTGCAAACTTAACTTTTATATGAGCTACATCATTAATGAATGAATGTATTCAAGAATGTTGGTATGTTTCGCTAAACCGCCACTACCAGAGCTCAAAGAAAGATTTAGAATATTATCTTAGAGAATTATTGCGAAAAACATTAGTAAGGTTTTCATTGCATGCAATATTATTGGTTGCACGACCACCCAAATAAATTTCTCAGTAAAAATTTCATCACAACACATGCAACATTTTCAATCTTCATTTCATTATGAGAAATTTGTCATCAACAACCACTAATAAAACTAAGGTATCTGCTCATTTGCCATCTTTGTATATTAATTGTTAAGCTTTTTGTGTAGGGTATCTGGCAAAAAATGTAAAAGAGTTATGTATCGTTTGCTACTCTAGAAATACGTCTAATTGGCTCAATTATAACAACGTATACCAATAACTTGAAGGGTAGTCAGTGATTATGGAATTGATTATGATGTGGTTTTAATATTCTTTTAATGTCATGTTTTCTGTTCAAGTAAATATTATGTACCACTTAATAAAGAAATTCACTGGTAGAGGTAGACCTAGACAGGGATGAATGGATTGCGTGAAAGGAGACATGATCAAGTAGGGAGTGATGACTGATATAACGGATGATAGAGTTATTTGGAGGACGAAAACCCGGTGCGCCGACCCTACGGCAGTAGGATAAGGCAGGGGAGATGATCAGAAAATCGCCATGTATTTACTTACCTGCGGAAACATACCAGTAACATATAGTTGCTGATCAGTAAAAGATTGATAAAAGCCAGTAATATATAAAATAATGGTATTTTCGTAGCAACAAGACGACTTTAATTACAAGGTGTAAGACTTACGGTCTAATGAATCACAGCGTAATCAATAACTTTCTCTTTTTATACCTTTTTCGCAAACCAATAATGTCACAGTAGATAATGAAGTTTTATACCGAAAACTTAGGGTTTTAAACCGAAACGTATTTTTTTTGCCTCCATATTGTTTTGATTGCTTTCTTTTTATTGGTATCAAGTTGCCAGGAATGTTGTTTTAATGTAAAAAATATATTGGTGTTTTACCTCGCTAAAATATACAGTACCTACTTTCATATCTTTCTGGAATGCAATTAGTATGTTTTTTTGTCCGAATTTTTATTAATGAAATATAGTAACACTATTACTTAAATCCATTAAGTAGATAAATAATTTTCTATGTTCAAGAATTGTTTTATACATCTTCAAGAGGATAACGTTATTAATATAATGTATTTGCATAATATAGATACTGCTTCATATTGTATGCGAATTTTAGAAAATTTGAAATCTTTCCTATACATTTTGTTAATAAGATTATAAACTGGTTTTATTCAAATCTACAAATATTTACATGTTTTACATTTATATTTACAGTTATACTGTTCTTACACTTCTTTTGCATATTTTATTTTATCGTGGAATACTAAAAAGCAAAAATTATGTTGTTGCAATATAGCTTAGAACATTTTAATGAAATTTTCTTGATATATCCAAACTTGATTTTCTAAGGATTTTTTTTACGGGAAAAATACCTTATTCGCATTAGTGGTATCCTGCATTTTTACATCTTCTATACTTTTATAATAAAGCGTAAACATACACATCTTTGTTGCCTAAGATGTCAGCAATCACAGCATATTTTTGAATAATCCTTTTTTTACAAAAAGCCCTACACTTACGTTAAACTTAGGGGGTAAATATTTTGGACAAAATCCCATATGGGAAAGAGACCATAAGTTGCTGCCAACATCAAGGAAACAATTGTCATTTGTGCATTTGAATTTTGACATTTCATGCGGATGAAGCCGCACTGGAACAGCTGGTATTTTCATAAATCGCGCTTATAAGTTATTTTTACAAGTTTTAATTCTTTAAATTTTTGTGTAATTTATAACTTATGTACTATCATGTGACTTGTTCTGTTTTTTTGTTATTCGTTATGTAGCACTCTCCCTTGGCCAACTGACTACGAAGGACACGAGACTGGAATACAAATGCGCAGTTATGGATGTTTTGTCGCGACTCGATGAAGGGAATTTACGTTCTCGCGAAAATAAAACATTACTCAAGGTCTGGTCAGTGTTGCATCTTTGTTAAAGAATTTGAAATTAATTAAAAATTTCATTATTCGTGACAAATATTAGAGTGGGTATCCGCTATGGACACAATCGTAAAAAAAATGTCACAAAAATATTGACATTGAAATACAAGTGCGAATTCACTGTTATGTCTGCCTACCGCTTTGTATAATTATAGTAATAATGTGTACCTATCACTAAAAAGTATTAAAGTTTCAATATTAAAAAAAAATGGTACAGTAAAAATAAAAGATGTTGAGGCAATGCATTCTTGAATAGAGGCTAAATCATTTTCTTTATCAAAGCGTATCAATTCGCTGGCGTGCTGTCGTCACGGAGCAAATAGAATCGTTCTGGCCGCTAAGAAAACATTTCTGCGTGAATGAAACCTCGCAAGCTCTTTCGTTACCGGGCCACGGTAGCGTTCCAAATTCGAACGTTTCATTAGATACGTTTTTGTCGAGGTTGCAACTGTTTGTCTATTTAAATCCAATACTAATATTAAAAAGAAGAATAATATGTTTCATTCTCCGTTAGTATTGAGTTTAATCATTATTTTAATAGATATTTATAAGAAAGGTATGGAGAAGTAACGATGTGTATTATGAATACTTACAATTTCACAATGACGATTGTATTACGAACTATAAATATTGGAGCTCATTATTTTCTTTAGGAAACTAAATGTCTTAGATATAATGGAGATTGAAAGATTCAATTGAAGACGATTTTTTATGCACTATTTAAATTAATATAAGTGATGCCGGAAATCAAAGTCTAGTTAAATATACAGGATTAAGATCAGGACGCGCCTTGTGTCCACATACCTAATGCCGGATGTTGAATTGTTATGGATTTTTTTTTCAATTAATGCAGCCTAAATTTATATAAGTTAACGCATATACAGTAAAAGAATTAATTAGAAAACTACGTAAATTCTTTCGTTATTATTCAATAAGATAATGTGTATATAGATGTTCCATTATTCAGGTGCATATAGTTAAAGAATCCATAAACAGTGTCATATATCATTGAGTTTACATAAAAATAATTATTGGTACGTATAGTGAGTGAAACTAAGGTGTACTTACATAACAAAGATAATGTTTCTAATTAACCGGCGATTGTGATCGGTAGTTGCGAGCACACGAACTCATGAGTTCATACCAACGTCTGACCTTTCACTGGCTGAGAAATGCTATTATGTTGTCATTCCCACAAGACCTGCAGCTTTATCCGTCTTCAAACAGCCCTAACGGTTCCGTATGCATTTATTCATTTATCCAGGAAACTGATGCGATTATAAAGATATTGAATGTTTACTTTCATTTGCCATTTTCTTATGAATGGGCAAGGAGCTCGTTAGAGCATTAGTTATATTTAGGATGCAGCCCACCGCCAAAGTTATACGATCTGTTGGTACGTGGCGCCACTGGATGGATACCGTCCGAATCTCTGCACGCGATATCTACGCAGTTCAACTGTGTCTACACAATGCTTGACATGTTTACATTTGGACGTATTTAGCTAATGTAAATAAACAATCTCATTGTAGTACCGTTAAAATTTTCGTTATTCGTGTATTTGGAAAGTACAATTAGGCAATGTTACCCAGCTAGAGTGGTAAGAGATTGAAATAACATGATGGGAATTATTTTTTTAACGGAATCAATTTGGAACATTAAATGCGGTGAGTTGGTTTGGTAATCGCCGGTTTATTTGCCAACCTATTGTTACATGGATATTGTTATCGTAAATATTCGGTGTTATCGAACAGACAATATTTCCATTTGCAGTGATTAATTTTATTGCTTATTATAAATCACATTCTGTTTTATTCACAGGTTGATTCGTTTCGGTGGTGTACGCGATGTTTGGAGTAAGTCCGTTGGCATCGGACTCAATGACATGGAGACTGTAAATTAGGTAGGTATATGAATTAGTTTAAAATAGACAATGTTGTCCACTCTGGATATGAAAATAATTTAAATGACCTTGAGTGTAGTAAGAAATGTCATAGATTTGATACAAAGATCGATAAAGTACGCGTTCACTGCACTTGTGTTATTAAATGTTTCATTAATGTCTTGGAGGTTATATAACGAACGTTATATTGAAGGCATCGATCAAATTTAAATCAAATGCGTTATTGAGTGGAATTGTCTCGCTATTACTTGACTGATTCAGAAGCTAGGAAACATTTTATTGAATAGTTACACCGTGAAGGCAATAACTCTGTCAAGGCCAAGATGCACATAAAAATTGTTTTTTGCGTGACTAAAAAAACTGACGAATGCGGATAAAGATAATACAGTAGATGTTGGTATTTTCATTATTAAAGTTGAATTATATGATGTAATAATGCTGTAGTAAAGTTGTTAATTAGGTTGTGGTCAGAAAGATCGCTGGTTTGGTTCCCAAAGTGGACGATGACTGGCGAAACTGTCAAGGGCAAATTAGGACAACGCGCCCGATGCAATGAAACTAGAATGAAAACAACAAAAACTTTAATGTAACGCAACGAAATAAAAGAGGATCTAATGCCGTGGGAAATAATATTTTGATCTTAATTTAACGCTTCGTCAATCGCCGAAGATAGCTTTATTGTTCTGCTTTCTACTCGCTTTTTGATGTAATGCATACAAGCTTCAAATATTAATAATACTTGCTTTAAAATATTAGCATCTTAATATGCAGCAATTTACAAATATAATGTAGTTTTCTGTGTTTCCAAAGCTTTAAATCCGTCAGACATAAAAAAGAACTACTAAAAAAAATGTTTTATGTAATGTTTAATAATAACATTTATTCGTAATTATACCTATGTTGGCTTACATTACATTAGAATTAACTGAAGTGCTCCGGAAAATAATAGACGTCGGTCTATGAGAATTAATGAGTGTACTAATTTATAAACACCGTGTGGCCGTTATGATTTGTATCGTTATAATTTGTACCGTTGTAATTTTTGGACATTTACAATGTATTTTTGTTTACAAAACAATGATAGGTCTTGGCAAGCAACATCGAAATTATAATTCCCTTTTTTAGTTAGTAAAATTGTAACATTTAATTATCTTTCAGATCTCACTAGACTGTTGAAAAGATTAAGTGTTTGGGTGAAAATAGTGTGAACAATACAGTTTTGTTATAACATGGACGTAGAAACATTATTTAAAGAGTGGCCGTAAGAACTGTACGTTGCAGTTATTTCCATGTTGTAAGAGTGCTGTAGATTGGCAGCCATGCTGTCGTACATGGTGCCCGTTGAGGAGAAACCGCCGCCGGCGCCCGTCAAGGGCCGCCTCGCGTTGGAGCTGGTCGGCAGTCCAGGCAGCCCTGAGTCCGCGGTCAGGAAGACCAGAAGCAACATATCCAAGGAGTCCTCGACGAGCTCGTTCGCGAGCGATCTCACTATATCGTCGTCGACTCCGACCGGCGTCCTTGACAAGCCCAAACATAAACTGCTGAGCAATGGCAGTAAACACACGTCACTAAAAAGGTTAGTGTCTATCGACTATATTTAATGCTGTTACCTTAATTAAATAGCTGGAAGACGAGATTAAATTACTTAATAACACATTATTTTATAAAGTAAAAAACCGCTTCGCGTAATTACATGATGTTTACATTTAGTTGTTAAATCAAACTGCTGAGCTTTCGCTTCCAGAATATACATATTACCAAATAAAACAATAAAAATTATGTGTTAAGATCTATATGCTATAGTCAAGGCTTTGAATGTCAGAAAATGTTTGCTTCATGCATGATCAGTTTAAGGTTCATTATAAGATAAAAAGCGAGGATAGCGATTGATATCTTTAATGTAATGAGTAAAAATTGACTGTACTTGTGTTGCCATTTATAATTCATTAGATATTTCTCTTTGTTATTAGTAATTTATTACTTAATCCCATGCTACCATGCACCAATCGTATATGCTAATGATATTCTATTGTTTTCACTAACGTCTTGTGTATTCTATACCGATCTAATCGTTTATGTACGAACTGCGTTGTTCCCGTCTGCATTGAGATTTATGTATCGAGGATAATAGTGCTAAATACATTCTTGTATCAGGGATAAATGCTTTGTTAGGGATTCAATATTAATCTATAATCTAGAATAGAGCAAAACTTTGAGAAGAAATCATTGATCGTAACCTTTTGTGTCATTAAAAATTAATAAAACCCATACTAGAAGTGTTAGTTACCTCTAGTAAAATTAGATATTTGGTGTTTATCTTCCTCAGTCTATTGTCTTCCGTTGTACATGTAATTTACTAATATCCTAGTTTAATGAGGAACATTAACCACATTGCCGGCAATCGTGTGCGCGTCTGCTAGTGAAAATCGATTTCCGACAGACTGGACTGAACGTACAGAGGTCGCTAAAGGTCTGCAAATACATACCGTGTAACATATGTGTCTATTTGCCAGCCACAGCACTTTGTATTAATGGATATTGATTAATGCATGTATCAATTTGGACGTAACCTGTGGTTTGATTGCATTTATACAAGAGCACAATAATTTGTTTATATAGGCTAGTGGCTTTTAGCAGTATAGCCACAGGCTGTCATTCCTGATTAATTTTAACGCAAGCTACACAGGATTTTGAATTATAGTTAAACAAGGATGTTCAGCTCGGTTATTAGTGCTGGTATCGGTTGTTCTGTAAAGCTTACACGGGTATAGAAAATGGTTAGGAGTGAGGATAATTTAGTTTCACTTATACTGCTCAGATAATTCTCTAGCCTATACTAAGAACTTCGTAAAGGGGTTCAGAAGCAAGCAAGACAAAGAACAAAAGAGATACATTTTTAATTTTAAAAACATAAAATCAAATGTTTAGATTAAGACTTGTAAGCTTCATAGTTCTTGCATTCCCAGGCGTCTGGTAGTCTCAAGGGTATATTCGTTAGCCACGGAGTATATATCTCCAGTTGACAGTCAGGTCTGTGAGAAAAATATACGTTTAATTTCAATTATGATTAAGAAAATGACGATATAATATCCCTTTTTAAATAAAGGTCTTTGCCAGAAAGGAATAACATTACGAAACTCTTTTTTTTATATATATTTCAATCTATTTTAACTAATTCGTCAATATTGTTACTTATAACTTATAAGCTATCCTTTCAGTGTATTTTAAATTAAAGATCGTAGTGTATTCTACATATAAAATTACACTCAGAATTTCCTGTTTAAAATAAAGTGGAAATTGTAGTTCAATTTTTCCTTTGTAACCTCACTTTTTATCTAGAGTGCCGCGTGCCGCTCTTGGCATTTTCTAAGCACCTCAACAAGCTCTAAGGTAAAATCCTAGGTAATATTAAACTAGATTTAAATTTTACATTGCACTAGAGAATGCTTTCGATTTAGCTTCTCTTTTGTTGGAGTGAATGAAAGAGACAGTAAATAATACAAGTGTCACTGCAGTAAAATTCTTGCAGTAAGAAAATGACTTACTTAGCAGCTATCCACCCTATAAAGCCAGTAGAGGTGACCGGTACTGGTTTAAGGCTTTTCTTTGTCTCCGCTCTCCCTATAGCACGTGGTAGTTCTGCCGCGGCCTCTTCCCGTATAGCATTTGCTTCCTTCAAGGTTCGGCTAAAATAAAGATATAATTAATTATAATTACATTTATTACATTAACTAGCTTTCGTCCGCGACTCCGTCCGCGTGGAATAAAAAACAAAAGTGTATTGTGTTCTTCTAGACTATCCTCCACATCTATACCAAATTTAATCGAAATCCGTTCAGCCGTTTTGACTACAAACTCTAACAAACAATAATCCATCCATCGGTCTAAACTTTCAAATTTACAATATTAGTAAGAAGTAATAGTAATAAAGATGTAACTAGAGATCACTATGATACAGTCTACATCCAAAATGTACCCTCTCTAGACTGTAAAAGATACACAAAATTAACCTAAGTACATTTATATTGATGGAATATAAGGATGGATGGAAATGCAAAAAAAATAAAACGGTAGCCTGTATTTTTCTTGTCATATTTCCAATTTATTCGCTACTATCTGAAAACACGCTTTAGTCACATATACTCGTATCAGCCATTTTTACGACGTTTCGGTGATGCTACAGCGCGAAATAATCCAACAACTGCAGCTATTTCGAAATTGCATGAATTTTGTATAACTTCTTACTTCGAAAAGTTTCCCTTTGCATAACCAACTTTTGTCATCGTTATTTATGACCTGGCGTACTTATAGTCTCTTAAAAAAGGACTTTCGTTATTGTGTAATTACTTCATTTCAGCGAGAAATTGTGTGTGTTTTATAACAAAACGTAATTTATATCTTTACTTTCGTCCGTGACTCTGTCTGCGAGCAATTAAAAAAAACAATTAGTATATGTGTGCTTCCATATTATTCTGTCTAAATTTTATCAAGATCCGTTCAGCAGTTTAGGCTACAAACTCTAACAAACATTCATGATGGACGATCTATCCATTCAAACTTCGCATTTGTATTATCAATAAGAAGTAAGATATTTTGTTGTGGATACATCCAATAGGCCTAGAACTAGAACAATTACTAGATGAATCTTCTAACTTTTGAAATAACTTTCTACTTTATCGAAAAACTAGCCCTTCCCGTGCGGCTTCATCCGCATGACATAATGAAAATTTTAGTTTATTGTTTACATTTGTCAAATTATCAATAGCTAATGCCATGACATGACAAACCTTAACAATCTTGCTTTCTTGATGTTGGCAGCAACTTATCGTTTCTTTCCCACATTAGGGTTTTTATCCAAAAAATTTACCCTCTAAGTTTAATGTCGTGAAAATATATCGTCTAAAGCGTGACGTAAGTATAGGGCTTTTTATTAAAAAAAATAATTATTCAAAAATATTCTGTAATTGCTGATATCTTAGGCAACAAAGAAGTGTGTGTTTACGCTTTATTATAATAGTATAGATAGAATAAATTCTTTGACATTCTCCAAGACTTGACACAACAAAAAAATGGCGAAGTATCCATAGTAATAGAAATGTCATTTCTATTCCGTCACTCATAAGTCTCGCATTATGTTTGTAAGCAAGTAACTTGAGAGTTGTAAATTGCATGGTTCTGATAGACGAATTGTATATTACTATTCATACTGTCTAAAATCAATCTTGGCATTATAAGATTCAATATTTACATCAGTTAGCCGGGTTCCGCTGATACCTCTTCGCAGAGTTTGTTCCAATAAGCGAGTCGCCTTACTTTGGATTGCATTATATTTGAATTCTTGCCTTGAGCTAGTTCGATACTAACAAGAGTTACGATACGATATAGGCAAATTGCATATCTTGTCGGTCAGTTGCAAACTTGGTGACATGTGACCGTTATAACGAGAGGTTGCATTTTAAACAATATAGGTCTGTAAATATAAAAGAAAAATTCCACTTAAGCTAAGTTACTTATTAACATAATTTGGGTTCTTACAAAAATATTCATTACTAGCCTTTAAACGCGACTACGTCCGCGTGGGATTGAAAAAAAAATAGCCTTTTTTATAATAAAAGGGGACAAATGTTCACAACCTCTAACAAACATCCATTCATCCATACATCCATGTAAACTTTCGTATTTAAAATATTTGTGTGAAGTATGATTTTATTGACAAATTTATTTTGCAAATGTTCACTTCAGTTGGTTTTAGATCTTCATTTTAAAGCGAAACTAATGTTTTTAGTCAACCTCGGTGATTTTATTCTACTTTAAGAAAATAAAAATAAACATTCTCGAAACCTGCATTTCACGTTAAGCGGAACTCAGCTTGCAAGTTCGCCGGAGCTCATAATAAAAAACTTGCAACATGGCCAAATGGGTTCGTTGTTACGCAATACAAATTCACATCGCTTGGAAATAAACGTCCTGCTTTTGAAAGTCGTAAAGCTCCGTGTGATATTCGCAACGTTATATATCTAATGTGATACATACATAAAATGTTATATACGAATATATAACACGACATGACATTAATTATATTTCATCGGCTTACGCAAGAGAAACTTATATAACAATTTTTCTGGGTTAATAATTTAAACATACTTATATGATATTGAATATCCTTATAACAAAACAAGTTAAGAAGCAGCACTTTCATTTCTTAAATACTCATTGTAATATACCAAACCTAAACATAGAATTTACAAATATCTATGCTATGTAGCCTTCACTAGAAGCCAAAAGTTAACTTAGAAAGCCTGTAGTTATATAGTTTTTAAAACAAACTTATTATGTTCCGAAAATGTAAGAGCACTGGACAATCGTTTGTTGATAGAACTATGTTAGATAAGTGTGAATACGCTGTCATGCTGTTGCTAATACTATAGTCTGTTTTCTGTTCAATCTTGATAATTTCCGTTCTCGTTGTTTTCGTGTTCGATTCAAAAGCCGAAACAGGACGTAACCACAATATCCTTAGTCCATACCAGTAAAACAAGCAAACATATAGTCTTCCATAACATGCTGTTTGTTAGTTGTTTGCTTTCGAGGCAACACTAGAATATGATTACCAGTTTAAACTAGTCATGTTTACTTTTGCTGACCTATCAAGCTGGGGTTTGTTTGAACCAAACATGCATTTACGAGCACGACGTCATAGATGGATCGTGAACTAGCGTCGTATAATGTAACCTTTTTGCAACTATGTTTACCTTAAATTACGTTCCTTTCTGCGGACAATTTACTTGCATACCGTAACTCTTTTAATGTTCACTTCTGTTATATAAGACTAATATTTGGTCTAAATACTATCGCATGGTTGAGCTTCGATCTTTTAAAGCTTTGACGTGAATCTTTATCTACTTTTATTGTAAATGTTTTATTGTTAGTAGATTAGATACCATTTTTACAATTTAATGCAATTACAGAATTTTATTTCAATGTTATAGTTATAGCAAATATTGTTAAAAAATGTTTAAAATAATGTTTAAAATAATTTCTTCCACAAAATATTAGCCTTATCATTATCAAATGTATGGAACGGCTTTGAATTGCGTGTCTATTTTAAACCAGAAACCTTTACACGTATATTATAATAATAAACTTTTGTTTTGCAACTCGTTAACACGAACAAATTGACATCGAAAGACAATACTCTTCGTGGAACGTAACAATAAAAATAAAAGTTTGCAAGTTTTGTGTGACTAACACGAGAATAATTTCTCGCGATTATCGAGTGACAATTTTGAGGATTAAGCAAATGCATTTGTTACTTAAACTCGTTTCAACCGTAATTGACTCATATTATAGACGGCATGTTATCTGACCCAATGAGCATAAGTGAAATTATACTATGACAGCCTAATAGCGCCTTCCGTTTAAGCCATTTTCCAAGTCCATGTAGGTTTTATATATTTTCTGATAAAATCAACTGATAGCAGTACTTTCCTCACAGATCTAGATATTATTGTTTCACCATATAGTCTTGTACCGAATTAGGAGGAGTGATTTTGGAAATCCCAATTATTATATTAATTGTCTAGAGCGCTAGTTTTTTCCGCATATTCATCAATACCCATAGGGGTCATCATAAGACTATCGAGGTTAAGCGGAACATCCAGCAACGATACCATAGATTTCCATCGCCGTGACATTTATACGTATTGTGGTCTCATTTATGTCAAAGTTAATGAAAGGGATGACAATGTGACAATAGTAGTGTTACGTTTGTTTATAAGGTTGGTTGTAGTTTACCTTTGCTCATCCAGTAACCAGCTCCAGAGTTGAGTCCATTGTTTGCTGCACGCCTCCGCCTTCTTCCACTGGGCCCTCATCTGAAAAGCTTCCGTGTTCGGGTCGAATTTAGGCATTTTCCCCGTGTCCTTATCCATCGCTGTTGATTCTACTTGATAACACAATTAGGCCACTCGTTGATTGCGATGTGCTGTAAGCGGTCGTGTAATGTTTTATTTTAACACTTAAAAGATAACTGTTGCAATCCTGATAACATCAACGGTTTAAAAACTCGCCGGATGGAGCGTGAATTAATTTAAAAAGCAAATTTATCATCTGCTGTGGTTTAAACGCGCCGTAGTTCCTATCTGATTCATGTTTTATTGCACGGTGAAGGTACGAGAAACTTTTTAACGGTGATTCTAGCTTCAGCTTAGAAATGAGTTCGCAAAATAGTGTTGGGTTTTATAAGTTATTATTATCTACCTATACGGTTAATAAAATTATAGCATCTGTGGGAAAAAAAAAACTATTTTTTTATCCAGGATATATTTGAGATGCCAATTACGAAAAATCTATTTTCAAAGAACGTAGAGAAAATTTGATTTAAAACTTTTTAAATTAATTTTATCTTACAAATCGGCACCTTAACTTCTTTTCCAAATGTTATAATAGTACAACACACTACACTAGTTTAGGGATAGATGAATCGCTATAAGTCATAGAATAAAAACGTGTATATGGGTAATTAGTGAATGTACGCAAACAGACCTTTCCACTAACTAAAGACACCGTTTAAATACCACTTATCATTAAATCACATTCAAAGTGTCGTTAGTTCTTGTTCGTATTCCCTACGGAACTATTGCAACTCTTTGTTCACATTTAGACTATTCCAAAGATTAGAATAGTAACAAATGTAAGTACATTTATTTAATTCTTGTTTTATTTTTTTAAATGCCTTTGTTGATATAGTTTTATATGAAGTTTCTTAAATATATATTAAATCCAAAATCAAAAATAAATTAACAGTAGAAGATCTAATAGATACTTCCCTGTCTACCCTGTTTTCAATAAAATACTTGAATGCTTTTACTATTATCATAATGTTTAATGGCCAAGCGAACTGTGTCAACGGATATCGATTATACAAGCTTTTGTACAGTATTATAAAAGACGGGAAATCGTCTCTAACAATGCAGTTAACTTCGATTTATATGCGGAAATTACACTCTTGCAATGATTCCGTACATAAACGCTCCAAGAATAATGAACAAGTTTCATTATTGTCATTATGCATCGCTCGCCAATAATAATTTGATGGACAATACAATTCATTCCATTATCCGACTTTAATAAACTAATACAAACGCACTATCGAGAAACGCCACAAAGAGTCCATCTACCATCATTGTCAAAGTGGGCCAGATATTACAAAGAATGTTAAGTAGTTTGTTACCAATACGGAACTATAGTTGTAAAAGTTAAAACGATTGCACTGCCTTTAGAAGCTGCAAGTCGGCCGATTAGAAAGTAAATTCGGTTACACCAGATGGTACCCAACTGTTTCTCATGATCTGAACAAATCCATGCCGATACAATTTTATTTTTATCTTTATTGAAATTAGAAAAAAGGAATAAATGGCAAGATTCATTATTAACTAGACCCGGCTTGAGTTCCTATGCAACATTAAATAACGTCAAAATGTACAAGCAAAAGTTTTATTAAAACAGAAAGATCTTTTCTTCAAGTTTTTTTTTATGAGAGCTTCGGATACGAATATCAATTATGATTTAGAACACTAGAAAGAGACCCTAGCTTCGTCATAGAAAGAACTCAGTTTAGTTCTTTGTTGTCGAAATACGAAGTTGCGGTTGATAGCTAGTATAATGTTAAACTAACATTGTTGCAACAGATGGCAAAGATGACGATGATTTTGTAACAATTTAGAGGTCAATGATGTCGCCTTTAAATGTCCGATTTGACCTACTGACAAAATTGTAAGAGATTTTTAGTGGACGAGTAAGAATAATTGTATGTGGGTTTGCATTTCTGTCCATTCCATAATGACATCTTGTTGCCTAAACGGCTGAACTGATTTTAACGAGTCTTCTTCCCCGTTTTCTAACATTTAGTATTCTTCTCTGAATTATATTAAACAACTTTTTAAACTATCAATTAAGTTTCATATATTTTAACGAATTTCCATGTCACTTAAAACCGATTTAACCAATTTATTCGGTACGTAATAAGTATTGCGCGAAATATTCGCATGGGTCAGTAAATTTCGCCTGTATATTTTCGTAATATCACGGTTGTCTATACTTAGCGTGTTACATTTTTAATTAATTACTTAGCTATTGGTTGTATCAAATTAACAATATCAATGATAATAATATTAAAATGTAATAATTGGTAAGCAACAATATAATGTTATGGTACATTTTTCGTAGTCATAAAATTAGTTGTCTACTTTTAAGTCCTTCACCTCATTTGATATGATCCTTGGTATTTTATTATTTATCTATATCTATACATATAAGAAAATTGGAGTGTCTGTTTGTAATATCGAAAGAAAAAAATCCAGGTTTCAGGAAGGTGATGTATTTGCGTTGCTAATAACGAAAATCGCATCTGTTTACCTGTCCGCAAGCCGCGTTTGTTTCGGGCAATCTCCGAAACGGCCGGGCCGATTTCGCCGAGACATTCACTGGAGGGTAGCTAACATGGATAGGCATATTATAGGCTACCTTTTTAAATACCGCGCTATCAAAATGACATAACGGGAGGTCCAAATTTGCGCTAACAAAGTTTACGGGCGACATCTCGTAACTAATATGTTGATCTATGTAATCACTAATTAATTACATTTGTTTCTGTAAGAACTTTTTCGGTCGTGGAAGTAATTTAAACTTCGTAAAATGTTCGAGTGGAATATTACAAGGACATTACTTTCCGACAAGTTGTTTACTTTAATCGAAGTCGTAAAAGGTCTCTCAGTCGGTCTACAAGGATAGCCTTGAAGATATGGACTTTAATAAGGCAAAAAAAACAAATCCCTAAGTAGTGAATCTGTTTGCTCTACCCACATTCTTAAAACTAGTGGCTACTCGAGACTTACTATAATACTTTTTATTATCGTCCGTGCGAAAATAAAAAGTATTACAGTCTATATTACTAAGTGATAAAGTAGCTTTGTGATTGCGAAATACTTTGAAATCGGCCATCCAATATGTACAAAACTAAAATTTTATTTATTTTTTCCTAATACTCTTTATAATAATAGTATAGAAGAGACGCGTATTAGCTGTGTTTTCAACCAGATGTGGGCTGCTACATGACTAGATGTACTTCTTATGATATCTCAAAGACTGTTTCATAATGGTTCTGTAATATAATATCCATTTATGTAATTTGAGGATGGGACACTATTGTTATCACACTTACCAATAATCGATCGTATCTTTGAATTAATATTTTAATAAAATGACCTTAAAATAAAATGTATCTGCGTCAATAATCCAATTAAAAACGTTTTTGGTAAGAACTCGAATATAAAAATAATTACGGATGTTGTCAAACGTCGTGTCATTTATATGACATTGCAAAAAGTGCAAGGTCGTAGAACGGAACAGGTAATTCGAATGAAGTATCAATATAATAGATATTTATGGTAAAACTTGCTTTCGCCGGCGACTCTGTCCGCGTGGAATAAAATAAAACAAATGTGAGTAGCCTATGTGTTGTTCCAGACTATCCTCTACATTATGACAAATTTAATAGACATCTGTTTAGGCTACAAGCATCTATCCATCCATCTCCACTTAAACTCTCCCAATTACAATATTAGTAAGATGTATTTTATTTGTTAAATGCAAGCTATTGAATACCTATTGACTATGGCCTAGTCACCCTAACTTTAGGGTAGGCTCCGAGCCCCTCGGTGGGGACGTATAGTGAGCTGGTGATGATGATGATGATTGAATACCTAACTGTAAAGGTACCGATTTGCTTATTTAAAAAAGAAATGTGCTGTTTTTGTAGTCCGGCCAATAAATTCGAGAAAAACATATTGCGACAATCGTATCAGCCTACTTTAGTTGCATTTAAAGACATGAAAGTTTTTTTACACGCTGATAACAAGGAAACATTGAATTACCGCATGATGATATTTGATTCGCAAACACCTACGTACATTCCCTTCCTGTAGGAGGAATTAAGGTGCAAACGATTGTCTCTCCGGAGGACTACCGTGGCAGGTCTCGTTAACACTAATCGAGTCTCCGGTTCTTGTCACTGAAATAAACCTGTATCATTTTACATCACACTTGTACCTACCGTTTGTTATAATCGAATTCTTTTCTGTACCTATGTCTACAACTACAAAAAGTGAGTAAACTACACCAGACCGACTTTTAGTAGAAGCAGCTGCGTGTCTCTACCAATGTTAAATTCCATTTGTTTTGCACAAAATAGGGGTCCGATGTACCGCGTTATTATTCAAGCAATTCCTATAGGCACGTGCAGTTCCCCCTTGCTTCAAATTGTTACCCTCTTTTTACATTGATTCGTTTCGTGTTAATCCGTTTCATTCTAATTTATTGCACCACTAGCCTTGTCTACCGATAAAATATTTTATACCCTAAACTTGCTAACGTTAAAACTTCAATATCCTCTGTATTAATGAAAATATCTTTGTCGTAATTGTAGATACTCTTAGTACGTTTGAAGGCAAAACTGCAAGTATGTATAACAAATAACTTGGGATATGTTGGACTGGCATAAACTTATTAATTAATAGTTTACCCGACGACAAATTGTGTACTAACTAAACATAACTTAATTTTCTAGCTTTTGCCCCGTCGAGTGTAAAGGTGAAGCGAATGAATCTGATTAATTAACAGCGTACGCCGCGTGTATTGACTTAGTTTAAAAGCTAGGCACCAGAATTCGCTTCGTGCGAGGAAAGCAAACTAATTTAAATTAATGCCGAACGTTGTGAGCTTGTTTGCATCCAACAACGAGGTACCAGCACAAAGTCACCTCAACTCCCACAACACTGGAATATGTAACAACCTCCCAATTAATTCCTCGCTAGAATGCACACCGGCTAAAAGTTAATATTGGCTAACTTTTACCCGGTCTTAGTTCCAGGTAGGATTTGTTGGTTATGAAAACTTCTGTGAAAATACTTTAAATATTCAAAACTTACATAATCCCAGTAAAAGTATAAGATCTGATCTTTTTTAATTCAAATAGGAATACGTATTTAAGGCTATGTCTATTTAATCAATTCCAACGAAGCCAAACACAAGCGAATACGCCTTAGATACTTCAGTTTCTAATTTACTACTAAGTAATTGAAATGTGGGTCTTCTAGGAGAGACGCCGACGTACAATCATTTCATTGTTATTGTAGCTTTGTTTACTCTTTGAAATCCACAATTGTAGCCACTGAGAATGCACAGAACCTTTATATAGATATCTCTGTTCCTTTTTCGTCGTTTTTTTTTTTCGAGGAGTTCACGAGTGCGCTAACATTTAGTCGGTGCAAGTGTGACGTAATCCGACGACACCTACCCCGCGAGGTCATATCCGCACTGCGCAGACATTACAAATGCACTTACCTCCTCCTCCTCTTTAAAATGATATAAAATGTTTCTTGTTGGAAATGATGAGTGAATTATGAATGACTAGTTTTCGTCAGCGTGGAATTAAAAAAAAACAAAAGTGAGTAGCCTATATGTTCTTCCATACCATCCTCTACATCTATACCAAATTCCATCAAATTCCATTCAGCCGTTTAGACTGCAAACTCTAATAAAAATCTACCTATCCATCCATCTAAACTTTCGTTTTGATAATATTAATATGATAGTCTTTATCTTGAACTCGTTTGAAAAGAGAGCTACATTTGCATACAATTTTTCTATTGACATAAGTTTATACAGCAATGGAAAGTGAATGACCAGATCATGTATACTTTTTAATGAATGAGATGGTCTATATTCAACAATGAACTAATTGGGCTATTATGATGTCGAACGGTTAGCAATTATTGAGAACGAGGGCAATAGAAACAATAGTAAGTAAATACTCGGAATCACAAGCTCTTTCCGTGTCATTAAAATTCATCAATAAAGTTATTTCATTAGCTTGTGTGTTAAAAATTTTAGATGCTCTTAGATAAATAATCTGTACGTTTTTAAGTTATTTGTTAATTTGTAAAATTGATCTTTACTTTTTTTGGTCATTACTACCATATAAATAAAATAGCTTTCGCCCGCGACACCGTTCGCATGAGATTAAAAAAAAAACAAATTGAGTAGCCTATGTGTTCTTCCAGACTATCTTCTACATTTATACCAAAATTCATCGAAATCCGTTCAACAGTTTAGGCTACAAACTCTAACAAACATCCAACCATCCATCCATCTAAACTTTCACATTTATAATATTAGTAAGATTAGTAAGATTAGGAGATAGAATGTTTGTAGGAAATAATGCTATTAGAGGTCTTACGTCATATAGGATTGGATAAGGAATGCATATCGGACACGCCAAGTTCGCTACTCGTGGATACTTTCTACGGTTCTACGCGTTTCTTGTTTATTAAATCGCCAATAATCTTATCTAAGACATTCCTGTTTTCTATAACGATTTTATAATCTCCGTTTGTCCTCTAACTTTCTCTGTTTTTGTAATTAAATTTTAATATCGTAGTAGATTTAGTATATTGTAACCACCGCACCCGCGGACAAACCAATTATATGGTTTTTGCGGGCCATATTTGTGCTTATTTTAAATTTGTTTTGATGTAATATTTTCAATAAATAAATAAATAAAATAATAAATAATTTTGACCGGTATCGAACTTGTCTTCTTATTTAACCATCACCGGCATCGATTAAATTAGCTCAAATTAAAAAAAGTTTAACTAAGGAATAGTCACTTCTTAGTTACGTAGGCTCAAGTTCCTAGATGGGGACGAACAAAAGCTGACGACAGAAATGTTTTTTTTTTTGTAAATATCACTTACTCCACTGTCACACTTCATGCTCATAATTATTAAAATGTTTAGATGAATGGATGTTTGTTAGAGTTTGTAGCCTAAAGGGCTTAAAGGATTTCGATTAAGTTCGGCATAGATGTAGTGGTTAGCCTGGAAGAAAACATAGGCTACTCACTTTAATTCCATGCAGATGACGTCGCGGGCGTAAGATAGTCTTTCGTGAAATGTTAAAGTAATATTACTTTTTTTTTCTGCAGGGTATCCTTTGGAAGCTCGAAAGGGTCGATGGTTGAGACCCTTATCTACGAGAGCCCCCTCCAAGAGGAACCAGAGCAGACCAGCCCACCACCGAAGGCGCAGGAGACGACCTTCATCTACACGCCCGTCGAAGACGAGTACGTTATATTCATTTAATGAGTATGTTTTTTTTTCATTTTCATTTCCACGATTGGATGTTTTGTTCGATAAAAGCGAAAGAATGATCTAAAACCAAATGTTGCTCGCGACTTCGACCGTGTTTTTTAAAACATTAAAAATTATGCGATATTTCAGATTTTAATCTATCTCTGTTCCAAATTTCATTCAGATCAGTCAGCTGTTAAGGAGTAACAGGGAGATGAACGTCCTATCCCAACTATCTCATTTACAATATTAAATAACAAAATGCTCTGCGATTATTTTGATGATGTTATCATAATTACTACATCTGTAGTAATGAAGTAGTTTTGATGTAAATATGACATTCACATAATGTAATAGCGTGTATAACGGTCATACACAACGGTCACACACTGCTGGGACTTGTGCTGTTATCATAATGGCCACTATAAAGATCTTGAACGCGATTGTCTTGCGACAAACTAAAACTCTCGTCTCAGAACTGCTCGTTGCCATTACAATAACTCAACAAAGAAGACATGTTTAAAAAGTTAAAAACATTCTTGTAAGATCATTAAAAAGTAACTTAAAGCTCAAGATTACATTTTTTGAAAACTAAATAATAATTTAACTTTTAAAAATTAAACAAAGTGAAATATGATACATTTTCACTGAAATTAATTTATCAGTGTGGATAGATCAAGTTGTAATTGACTGGGTAAAATACTTGTTTTGTTAATAAAACCTGCGCCAACGCGGACGCAAACCCGTGTTAACGCGTTTATGCGTTGTCAGGAAGTGTCGCAACAGGGCGCACAAAAATGCATTTCCAGTCTGACGACAATCGTTTATAGAAACAACTTAACAAATCGTTAAATACCTTAATGTAGGGATAATAGACATAGATAATAGTTTAGATATAATTCTTTCATCTTTTTCATTCAATATATAGATTACTAACTCTTGCCATAAAAATAGTGTTAATCAACATTCAAAAATTCAAATTAACTAATCTAGCTAACTTGTAACGTAAATGTAATGATATCAACTTTTCATCTAAAAAAAAAAACCTTCCGTTCTAATCGCTGTTTTAAAGCACCCCACTGTAAATGTTTCTAGGGAATAATAACGTCATGCATACGTACATAAAACCTTCTTACGCAATAGAGTGAGGGAATGGCATAAATAAGTCTCCCTCAGCCTTCAACAATCGATAAATAGTTCTGATCGCACCTCCACATCATTTACTGTTTCTAATTGCGGTTATAAATAGACTAGCTTTCGCCCACGACTCCGTCCGCGTGGAATTTATAAAAAAAAAAACAAAAATGTTCCTGTGTTCTTCCAAATTATCCTCTACATCTATACAAAATATCATCGAAATCCGTTCAGTCGTTTAGGCTACAAACGCAAACATCCATCCATCCATCGTAACTTTCGGATTTATAATATTTATATGAATTATGAATTATGAATTATATGATAGTACGATAAAAAGGTACTTATGTGTAGCGGTTACAAGACAAAATTTCGTTTAAAGCATAAAAGCATGAGATCTACTGGACATAGATAGACAAGGATTTATTTAGTTTTAATATCTGTATTTAATTTTATATTTATTTGTTTACTAACATGATGGTTTTAGTAGTAATTTTCAAAACCCTGACAAAAAAGTCTTACATGTTTGTAACTAGCATGTTAACGCATAGTTTTTCTTTGCAGAAATTATGCGTGATTGTCGTTTAGTAAATTACACATTAACATTTTTATTCCAATGTAGCGACCATTACCGTGAAGGGAAACTTGTTTAGTGAAAAAATAGATTAACAAAATTATCTACATATAAGAACTTATGGTTTGCTGATTATGTCATTTTTAATGCTTCGTTGAAGTTCTACTCGTAGTTAAACATAATCAAACAGTTTAATTTCCAATTAATGTATTGTTAAAATATATCCAGGGAAGTACAATTTGAGACAAAAAACGTAGCTTGTGGAAGGCAATTGTATAAAATAATAATCAACAGTGTTTCAGATAAAAAATCGAATTTCGCGGGTGATAGTACGAATCCGTTGTTTCCGTTAACGAAAAATGCTGGGTTACGTCACTAGGCGAGGCGAGTGCGAACAGCGGCGCTCGCTTCGCTTCACTCCATTCGCAGAGGCGCGCGAGTGAGCGAGTGAGCCTCAACGACAACCGAACATCCGAGTCGGAGATCGATGTTGTGAACGTGTACGTAGTGGAAACACTGTTGTGAAGCGTCGTGCGGTGCGGCCAAACCAAACCCAACGGCGCAATCTGCGCTAATGTTGTTCGTTGCTACTGTTAATGTCTAATAATTATTTATATAATCGAAAGTAAATAATTATATTTGAGTGTTCAGTGACAATTATTACATCCAGATTTTACGTGAATATACGAAAGGTATGTTAACATTGTTCACGTCATTTTTGTGTTGTGCTGCGCACTGTGTTCGGTTGTCAATTATTTCTGTAATTTTTCCGGTTAATAAGGTACCTGTTAGGTTAATGTTTTATCAAATCGGTAATATATCAGTGATAAGTTAATACGTAGTGGAGTATGGGTGAATCGCAGTTTTTATAGCGAGGAGAATTCGGTCAGTATGACGTCACGAGGACTGAATTATAAACATAAAACGACTTTCAGTTCCATCCAGCAATCGGGAGTACAAGGTCACCACTCGGCATCTACATACATCTAGTAAACATACATTGGCAAACGTTTTAGAATCTCTATTTATAATGAGTGCATCACTGATCATATCCCTATGAGAAGACCCGCCCTGTGATCGCCGTAAGGTCGGTCGGCTCGCGGTCGCTTGCGGAATTTGCCTTCTGACATCAATAAACCTTTCTTTGTCCCAGCTATATTTTCATTTAACATTTTTTTATATTAACTCACATTTTTTTTGTCATTTTAGACAAGTAAAGAAACATGACCTTCATAAAGCTATGCGTGGGATCTTTTTTCCTATTTAATTTTTTTCTATTTAAAATTATAAGATGCACAAAATTATAGAAATCATAATTCATCTTAGTGCCCAAATTTCATATCATTAAAATGTGTCTGTGATCAATATTGAAATATTTTTTTATGACTGAATTAAAATTATCCATAGAAATACTAGATTTGTGTTTTGTTATAGTACATAATTATCACAAGAATGTTTTCATAATGTAAAAATTGAGACATATTTTAATTGATATTGATTTTGCCAAGCTTCATCATCTGCTGAGCTAATTTGTTGGTCAGAAATATAATTCTGATATATTAAACTACAACGAAATAATCTACTGCAATTAAATATTACCAATTAAACAGTATCTTGAATATAAAAAAATATTCCAGACACAATATTTACCATGTATGTGTGAATGTTACAATGTGGGTGGTATACAGTCATCAGCTAATAAAAGATCCACACTTTTAATGGAACAAACTGAAGTTAATCTACGTAACAGTTCATATTACAAATGTCTTCTCATACACTACAGCTGTGCGTTGTATTTTTAAGGCATTATTTTAAATTATACATTATTGCAAAGCTTAATAACTTATGTTTTAACATTGTTTATTGTTGATTCAGCATTTTTTAAATTCCATAAAAGGTAACAAAACCCTTATTTGTATATTTACTTACAGGTCAGAGCGTTCGAAAGTGCGTGTGTCATTTTACCAAGGAGCAAGACCGCAGTGTCTCTCCCCACCGCCCCAAGCGAAGGATCCAGACTCTCACATTCTCTACACAAGTCTACTATCCACAAACTCCGACATGGGTGAATACACAGTCTACAATAGACAAATCAGGTAAGTTCCAATTGAACTAGTGCCCTAATTGTCCATCTTCAATTGTCTTAATGTCTTTATTGAACTAATTTAGTAATGATATAATTGGATTAATAAGCAACTTGTTTTTGAGATATTTAAGGTTTGTGAATTGTTAGTTTTATCATTTACCAATACAAATAATATTGAGAACTGATATGAATGATACAGTACTCTGCACTTCTTACATAATGGACCATATCATGTACAAAGAGATTGTAATCTATATACTTGAGTGGGTATTTATAAAGTAAATGGTTCACCTTAAAATGACAATGTCATACATGCTTGTGTGTTAGTGGGGAGTGTTCAATTTATTTCGTTACAAATAAATTGTGACTCAGTTTTTCTTTACTGTACAAATTGAATGAATGACGTCATACAAAATGAATTTAATTTGGACCACTTTAGTGGTTTATCGCTTCATCTTTACAACAATGTTTGACAGAAACCCACCCAGTTACATTGTGATTGGTTTTACTATTTCCATGATACTGTATGATATGACCTTGTAATTACTAAACACATATTCCATTGAATATTGTGACATTTTAAAATCAACTAAAACAGGGTATTAATAAAAATGAAATTAAAAACTTATTTACTTAACTGCTCCGTTAAAAAAAAACATGTCCAGTTACATGTTTGTGTTTGAATCTTGTCAAGTTTCAAATTACAAAACATAGACGAGTTGATATTTAATATTATTTCACATTGCGTTTTAGTAATTCATCTATTTTCAGTCAAGGTCGATTTTATTGAGATCTTACAAGAATGATAAATGATTTTTTGTATCATATGTTTCCGGCGAATATGACATATGACTTCTGTTACATATGAGCTTGAATAAATTCTAATCAATAGTCTCTCTCTCTCTCTCTCTTCCATTCCTATGTCCCCAAAGTGGGGCAGAGGGCGTCCACAATAGTGGGTAATAAAAATAAAGTTAATCATTAATTTTTCATCAAGTTAACATAATTTGGTTAACATTAGTAAAAACCATCACTTTTGAATATAGTCATAGGAATTAGTTCTGTTTTTCCGCAATACTTATTTTCCCGCTTTCAACTTCTAAACTGCTCATATAAAACATTTATTTAGCATCCCTCTCATTCTCTTTGAGAAGAAAAGAGATAACAATATGCGTTTTTGTAGCTTCGTCAGTATAAAGTCGTGGTTAGATTTTCGGAAATGCGTACCACGTAAAATGAAAGATGACAGAGAATTTTACAAGGACATGGCATTGTTAAGTCGTAAATGCTATTTAAATGTTTAACCTTGATGGATGGTCGTATGTACGCAGTTATTCAATTCGTAAGGAGGGAAGTAATTGTACTGATTAACATGGGTTCTGCCACTGTTACATCATTTAATTGGTACTTCAACGGATAACATTATGTAATCTTGTAGACACTCATTTTTAAATGTCTTTACGGACGTATCTTTCATTATCTTGCACAAGTTTTTTTGGTCATAATAGTCTAGAGGGATATACCTTTAGGGGGAGGTTTACGAAGTAAAGGAATGCGTGAACAGTTAAATTTTAAGAAGGGAGTGGCTACTGAAATTAACAAAAATAACCTATTATGGTGGCTGACTAGGTGATTAGTTTCTAAATAGTGTTTTGAATTTTTATTTGTTTTAAATTCCAGCACTGAAAGCGGCTGGGACAATCCCTTCCGTCCGGACGGTGACTTGAGCCGCGAAGCTGATGAGATTGTGTCCCTGATCAAAGGTGGCAAGCCTATCACACCCACGCCTGCTGCTGAACCTGAGTTGCCCGTTAGTGACGAGGAGGAAAAAGTGCAAGCAAATAATGTCGATGTAAGTAATTAGTAGATATTAGTATACAAAGCGACCCATATGATGACTGCTAGGCTACACAGAATAGTAGGTAGCGTAGGTAGGTAAAGAGTAGAGGTCTAAAAACAGTACGTGCGCTTTCCTTTCGGCTATGTTCACTTGGTACCTTACTTTGCAGACATGTGGTCGAAGTTATTCATGATTTGTTCTAATATTACTTTATAAGATAATACACCTAGCATTGTCAACGTAACAACAATAACAAATATTTTCCATAGATATCTGAAAATAATCCAATCATTCCTTTGAGATGCATTTTATTCAGACACATTTTTGAGTAATTTATTTAATTTAGTTCCATTGCAAGTGGCTTATTAGAGTAGCGCGGAACAAGACTAGATTAACCCAGTTTACAAGGAGTGGTTGGCTCAAAATTTTGTTTCAATTACTTTACATTCTAGGGACATTTTTTTAGGTCAAGTTGCGTTATTATTCTAACATACCTAATATGCAGGTCTATAATAATAATACGTGAAAATTTTGTATAGATTCACGATATTTAAGATTAACAATTTTTTTTCTTATAATACTAAATGCAGGGAGTTATACTGTATGGAAGAATAATATGTTTACCATACATAGGTCAGTGTGGGTAGATTTATGAGTTTATAAATGTTTTACAGGCTAGTCCGCCTTCATCTCCTCCAACGAAAGTGGCAAGTCCTGTGCAGCAACAGAGTCCAGTAAAAGCTATGAACGGCACTAAGAATGGTGCCGCGGTGGGGGAGCTTCGCCCCGGTCAAGTGGAGGTGCACTGCTCGCCGCCTCAGGAGCCTCTGCAGCCGGAACACGTCACCATCAAGAAGAAGCCCAAGTGCAAGTGCTGCGTCCTCCAGTAACCTGGCCAACTTGTAACCTCGCACCGGTAACACGCATTGCTTTAGACGTCTAGCATATATCCCCCACTTTGGTGTTTACTCGGTGCTATTTCATTTTTCGATTTCTCTTACTGCAACTTATCGAAACATATATCAGGAAAGCATATGTGTTCATTGTACAATTTATAACATATTACAAAGTCTGGCCTCTACTTCTCGTATACATTGATATTTTTGTTAATTATTTCATTAGTAAATTTTGGGTATGTAGCAGGTCGACAAATATTTACAAATTCTAACATTATGTTAGTCGGATGATTATTTACAGCCCTGAACTATTCGTGTGGCGCATTATAATTATCTTCACTAAGTATTCGCGGCCTAACACGTTATTTACATACATATTCCTATTATAGCTTGCAACATTTCTTGGCACAGTTTGCTTAGATTTTTTTTATTAACAGTAATAAGTATAAATTAAGAATATCTGTATGGTCACATAATATTGGACTACATTGTCTTGGTTAATTATAATAAAAAAATGGAAATTAAACCATTGTCAAATATAAAACAATGTTTTAACTTACAGTTGTCGAATATTAAGCTATTGTAAAGCGGACTAACCGTAGGAGTATGTATGTAAACAATGTATGTGTCGTCTACATCAAGTTTGTGATAAATTCATATATTTTAGCTAGTTTCGCAAAGAAAGAGAGAAATGATGTTGCAAGTTAGATCCTGAGGAGGGCAAGGTTCTTAAAATGAAAGTTTCGGAATGTTTAAAAATCACTAGAGAATCTCAAATATTGAATTGAGACGAGAACTGGTAAAGTAAAACGATGGATAGAAACAAAAATTCATATTATAAATCATATTTACAATAATTTTTAAAGTGAATATGCCAATTCTACTCATTTCGAAATGATTGCGACATGTTAAATTATCTTATTTTATTAAAAAAAAACAACATAATAATTTATTTTAGAACTGTTGCTAAGTTGAATCTGTGTTGAATAATGTTTAAAAATAATTTAAATGTATATTTTTATATGTTTATTTATAAAACGAAAGTATTATAATCTTGAAGGATGATTGAGCTATAGTATTGGAAAAATATTTAAATGACTGAAATAGATGCTTAAACTGAAGTTGCTTTGTTGTGTTATTTTAATTACTGTAAAATTCCACTGACTAGTATATTGTTGTCTCTGTTCTTTCAAAACAAAATGACAAAGATGACAAGTTTCTTAAACATGCGCTTCAAGAAACTAGCGGAAAAATTAGCTACCTTTTAAACCATATCATGTTGACATTACTGTGAATAAAACACGTTATTTGGGGTACAATTAAAATTCCATTAAGTTAACAATTAAGTTTCATAAGTAGATCTGCTATTGACAAATATTTTAATTCAATTAAATATATAGATGGCTTAGATTTTGACATATGAACCTAAAATAATTCTACGGCAGCTACGACTCACAATTATTCTGCAGTTATCCTCTTATCTTTGTTCAATTAATGGATTCATCTTGAAAGAAGTACCTATAAATAAAACGCAAGATTTCAACAAAAAACGACGTCTTGCTAGTTTTAGAATACCAGTTATATTCTCGCTAACATTAGAAGGAGAGAGACCTATGTATAGCTTCAACGTGACTTCACGCTTGCGTCCAATAGAATGTACACAATTTTTCTTTTATATATGTGATCATTACCATGGATCTACGTTTTATATATTGTAGCTTTTTTATTGTTTTAGTATGAGATCCTCATGTGTACTGTTTTGTCGCAAGTGAAGGATAGGGTGCTTGAACGGGATGGTGTAAAAATTGTAAGACTTACATTGTTGAGTACTATAAAAACTACTCTATTTTTAAATACATAAACGATAAAGTACATAAATGTCGAATTTTTAAATATGACTTAAATTATTTTTGAAATTTTAAACGTGATTTTTATAGTATTTAACAATGTTATAATCTCGGGTAGCAATAAAATTATGCATTTGGCGATTTACAGTATGGAAACTTGTAGGCGAAATATAAATTTATTTCTGAAAATGTTAAAGCATGTTAACAATATCTATTGACCAATTCCCTGATATACACTGCTCAAAATTTATGTTTATTGATTTTTTTGATTTAATTACAGTTACGATTCAAAAAAAGCTTTTGGCGATCTTTAAAATGTACATTACTTTAAAAAATTTAAAAGTTACTTCAACTAATTGTTCTCACGATTTGTTAAATAAAAAATTGTTTAACAATAAAATTAATGTGCGTGTTTATCAGGGTATTGTTTTATTTAAAATCAAGATTATAAACTTTGACCATCGTATGAAAAAAAAATGCATAAAACAAACAGGTTTAGATGTACCCCCTACAAAAGTAGCGATATTAAGTAGATAGGTAATTAGAATGGTATAGTTAGGTGATCCAGAATTATTTTGTGTTTGTTATTAATGTTTATGGATATTAAATTATTTTTTTTTGTTTTCGGTTTTTTATAGTTTTCGAATATCAACTAAAAGGAAGACAGTACTGAATGAATGGATGTTATCGCATTGAAGTTTCTTGCACAGTTACAAATTAATTTATATTTCAAATGGCTTCGTTAGATACAACTGGAATTTACCAATTGTTTTACACTTTAGAATGTTATAAGACATTTTACTAACTTTATATCCAGTAAAATTTAGCAACAGTTTAAATAGATATTGCACTAGATTTAGGCAATTTGTGTAACTGTTTGACTGTTGTAAACATTTGTAATTCTATTATCAACTTGTTGCAAACATACAAGTTTTCCTTTTCAATATCCCCAGCAATTGACAATCTTTTACAAACACTGAACATTTGCTTAAAGCTTGTCTATTCATTTTTATATTTCAACATGGTATTATACTTTCCCACCCTACCTTCAATTCTAACTGTACAGTTAAAAGTGTAGTGGATTTTAGATAAAATTACACTGTGCTAGTAATATATTACATAATGACGCAAAAGTTTTTCATTTATAAAAAAATCTGTCTGAAAATTAACTGTTGTGTTACATTGGGCACAAAAGTTGGATCATATTGAAGAATAACACAAAGCATTTATGTATTTGCCATTTTTTTTAATAACGGTGCTTTGAAGTAGGTGATTATTTTATTATAAGACATTATTACTTTATACAAGCTTTTTTAACAATGTTACAGGTAATGAACATTTCATCAGAGTTTTAATTTTTCATTTTAATATGTTAAATAATATGATCATTTGAAGCTAACAAGCAGAATCATTGCAGTTGTAGAGGTATCTCAAGGTTAGATTGACACATTCAATGCCAGCGACTCACTTTCATATATGAATGTTGGCAGTGAAGGTGTTTACATTGTAATAATTTTGTTGCCTTTGGCAAAGTATTAAAACTATAGCCGCCTTTTATTTCAGCTTGGTGTAAACCATAGGATCCTCTCGATGTTAGATTTTAAGCCAATATTGTGATCGTTTGTGCATTGTTTAGTTTATCATGGCCGCTCTTATTCTGTTGTTTCAAGTTGCCATGTTTGTATGTTCCTTAATTAAGTTTTTTATTTTCAAGTAAAATCCTGTCATTAAGGTTCTATTCATACAATATTATTTAAATCAAATCAATTGAAAAGGAAAATAATTTTCTCCTATTGAATTTTGTTAAATGAGTTCATGTATAATCATTTAAAACATTTCACAGTGTATTTAACTGTATTTGTAATAAAATAAATAAAATGACATTATATTTGTATAAAAAAATATTTACTTTCTATTATTATCAATCAATGAGTATGTACAAATCGATTACATTGTAATTATTATTTATATTAAATCTTTTAAAGGCGAATTTTCTTGTTTCATTTATTTACAATTCCTCAACACAGATTACTAAAGTATAGTTACTTTTTTTAATTTAGATAGAACTCGCATTTGCATTCGCAAATTCTATAAAATTGTATTTTCCCCTAAAGATGTATTTTATAGAGGGTATTTTATATGATTTTTCAGATATATTGGGTTTGAGGAAAAATTATCAATAAAACAATATACTCAAGATTTGATATGCAAGATACATTTATTAAAAACATGTACATTTGTATAAAAGATTACTATAATCAGTCCCGTACAGTCTGTTATGGTTTTCAAAAATTACATCTCAAAAATCGGGTATTTTGTAAGAAAAAGTCATTCTTAATATAAGGATATTGAATGCGAAAACCTTAATTTTGTATTTTTATAACTATAAACACATATGCAAATTCACTGTAGGCTTTCATTAGAAGCATCTGTACGATATTATCTAAATTTTTGACGTGATAACGTTACAAAAATATGAAGGCTTGCACGCACGTAAAAGTATAACTCAATCGCGTTCTGTTTGACGCTGAGCCGAGTGTGCGAGCGAGAGCGCGGAACAAAAGACAGAGAGACACGATAGGTTTGAGACGCATCCGTCCCTTTCCACTTCTACAATTCTTATTACATTTACACACAAAATTGTCCGTAAACGTTATAGAATTTTTTTCGAAGACGAGGATCCATAATATACGTACGGATGCTTCATAAATGAAACTTAACGGTTAAGTAAATAGTGAAATTGCAATACAATTAATCCTTTATTTATTAGATATTTATTAACTTTTAATTTGCAAGATATTACTTTTAGTTATAAGATTAATTCATCAATTGTTTTATACATTAGTAGATAGTGAATATTGTATTGAAAAGTGATTCAGTAATATATTAAAAAACAAATGTGGAATGTTACTAAAATTTCGATACAAAGATTCAATAAATACATTATTTATCAAGCAATATTCACGATAAGTATTAATTTACTTTTAATTAAACAATATAAAAATTGTCTTTATTTTTTAATATGATAAAAAATACAAACAGCACATGCAAAATAGAGCTAAAAATCAAATTCATAATGATTATAGAGTATTCACAATTTCTGTTTTATATTTCTCTCTCTGTTTTGTTAAAGAGAATGGTAAGGGACGACAATACGTATTACATTGCCGAACTATTACCTTGTAGAAATATCCACAGCTTTATTTAATATCAAGCCTACATCCATCGGTGGAAAGTTTTGCAATAGTTTCACATTCGAGGCAAAATCACCGCTTAGTAGATCATCCCGTACTAATCTGTTAAAAAAATATAAAAAATAATTGTTAAGAATTTACAGTTGCCTTGTTCGTGTTTTGTTAACTTTATCATACCCAAATAGAAAAGAGATTTAAGTTTAAAATATTTACTTACAATATCATGGCACAGCAAATGTAAATGAGAAAATTAAATCTATGTGGGTCTGCGAATAAGGAGTCCCAAATTCTTTCAACGTCCGGCAAAGAAAATTCTTGCGACAATAACAAAGTCAGCCATCTGAAAAACAAAACACAATTTTAATTCAATTATATCTGATTAAAAAGCCTTGAAAGAAAATATATGACCGTTAGTTTCTACTACTGAAACATCTGAATAAAGAGAGAAGAAAAGAGATGCAATAACTTAGAGAGTAAGCATAGTTGAGACTTCATTTGAAACATTTTTCATATAATTTCTAAAATTACACACAAACAATTCAAACACTGAGAAACGTGGCGTATAAAATTTGATACCAAGATATTACTGTACAAATCAGTTACTAGTAAAAAAATGTCGTTCCCTATGTCTGTGCCTATCTATTCTTTACATATACTCGTAATTAAATTGGAGTGTTTGTGATAACAAAAGAAAAATTCCACATATCGGGAAGATGATGTATTTGCGTCGCCGATAACGAAAGTCGCATTTAAATTTTTTTGTCTGTCTGTCTGTCCGCAAACCGCGTTTGTTCCGGGTAATCTCTGAAACGGCTGGGCCGATTTCGAGATGACTTTCACTAAAGGGTAGCTGTCATAGACGGCCATATTATAGGCTACTTTTTTTAAATTCCGCGATGTCAAAATGGCGACCCGTGGTACGGGTGGACCGATTTGGACGGGACTTTGACTGGAAGGTAGCTGGTAAAAAGTAGATGCACGTGGTAATGTTATAGACGACTATTTTTTAAATTCCACGCTAAGTTTGCGGGCGACAGCTCGTGGATAATAAAGATAAACAAATACAATTTCATTTACCTGAAGCTGTAGTACTGCGGACGTAATTCCTGTCTCTCCATACGATCCCAGACGATCCGGTCATTCATCTTGACACATTCACTCAGTTTGCTCATCATATAATTAATACCACTCTCCGCTTCATCCAATGTACGTATGAAGAAATCGCGAATTTCCGCCATGAGATTAGTAAAACAGAAGAAACAATCCGCCTCAGCATGTTCTGGAAATTAAAAAAAAAGAAAACATTTAACACATGAAATGCTATTAATTCACCTGGTAAATTCGATTTAATAAAAATTGTGGCATAAAAAGGGTTGAATAGCTATTAAAATCAATTGATATACAAAAAAACAAATACTAGACAATTACAGCCTAACAAATAAATATAGTATTGAGTTAAACTTAGGAATAAACTGAGTATAAGCAATTATTAGTACAAATTTTGCTTATACTCGGTTTATTCCTAAATTTAACTTTATACCGCGTGTAACTGTTTTTGATAAGTTGTTAACTATCTCAAAAGTTATAAATCTGTTTTCTATAGGGGGAGCTCAAATGGCAAATGTCTTCTTACTCTCTCTTTCCAAAGATACTTCTGTGTCTCAAAAAACGCACAACAATGATTGTTATTATAGTGCATTACTATTTTAAATCTACTGTGTAAGAAATTTATAAGAAATTAAATATTGGCTATGGTGGAGAGAACATCTAGGGACAGGATGAACTGTGCAACACAGTTTACATGTGCCAAAGTTCCCAAGACAACAAAAATAATAAACTGTACCTCTGTACTCCTTGTTTGCATCAATAGCAAAAGTATGATATATAGGGCCAATGATTTCATTCATTCCTTGAACGTAACCTTGTCCGGGGTTCAGCTTGGCGTATAAGAACAACATTCTCTCTACAACCTCCCAATGCGCCTCGCAGCCTTCGTTTAAAGGAGCATAATCACCGGTCGTAATGCTTTCTGAGCGACGTATCTCATTGCTAAGCTGGAAGATATTGAGCAAAATTTATATTAGTATAAGTTATAAAACAATATTTTATATGATGTACAAAATAATATATACTGTTATTGTTGTCTGTAAATGTTACTTTAATTATATCTTCATTACTCATTACTTGTAAACATAATAAAAACGATAATTATTTTAAAATGAGATTAACAAACTAAACTTGTTTCAAATCAAATAATATACATGTACTAGTTTTGTAATTTACTTTGAGAAATAAATGTGAAACTGAATACAAAATAAATTATTTACCTTTGCAACACCAAGACCACGTCGCTCTAATGTAGAATATTTTAAAACAGATTGTTCCACTCTTTTGTGCAATCTTTTTACTCCATTGCTGTTTACAATCTAGACAAAATGTCACAAATATGTTAATATATTTTAATGATCATTAATATTCAATCTAACAGAATAGCAAGCTTTCACTTTGTCTGATAAACTAAAGTAATTTAGTATATCTAAGAGACAGAATAAAAAATCTTACCTCAAGACACGGAAATTCGGTTGCCGATTGAAAGAAAGAGATATCAGGACATAATCTCCTGACATCCTTATCAATTTGCAGTAGTACTTCATTGTCTTTGAAATAAGTACTCCAGGAGCTATCCGGGCTGATGTTGAGAGGATGGTCGGCCGGACCACCGGGAGACACTATAATCTCATCTGAATTACAAACATAATTTATCAATATGTATAAGGATATGAAAGTGTGAAATATATGCAAAGAAATGAAGTGATTTCTGATATTATGGTTGATACATACATAGGGGAAAGGTAGATGAAGAATCTCAAAATATGTATTTTGTTTGACTAATTCATTTTTAACTAGCTAGCTTCGTCCGCGTGGAATTAAAAAATATAGCCCATGTTACTCATTGACAATGTAGCTTTTCAATGATGAAAGAATTTTTGGAATCGGCCAAGTAGTTTTTGAGTTATTTTAATACATACAAAAACAAAAATCTTTCCTCTTTATAATATTAGTATAAATTGGGAAAAAATCTGCATTCAAAGAGCTATGTATAGCTTTAAAGGAGCTTTAGAGTTAAAACCGGGGTTCAATTATTAAACATTTACTTTTTGATGCACTTGGATATATTGCATGGTTAGTAAAGTAAAAAAAAGGAGTCTGTTTATGTTATAGAAGATTGAATGGCACTCATTGTATTAGATAATATTTCTTGTGTTAGCTTTAAATATGTTTTTAATATGAGTTTTTCTACAAATAATGAGTTAAGATTACATATTGAAAGTTAGATTGTTTGAGGTAATTACAAATCAATATTAAAACCATACCTATAAATTGCTTGTACAATTGTCGCTTTTTTAAAAGAGTAGATTCTCTTGCAGACTTCTCTTTTGGTACATAATGAAGCAATATTCGCCAAACTAATGAACGCAAACCTTTATCATCTGGCACACCTGTAACAGCAAATCAAATTCTCATATATGATCAAATTTATGTTTGTAGGCTTGTCCTTAATGCAATTCCAAAACATAACAGATTATAACAGAGTATTGTTTGTTAAAAATTTAAAGAATAAATGTTAATCTAGATTAATAAGTAGTTTAAAATAATAGAAACAAAACAATGCAACTAAGAATTTAACATGAAATAGTAAATTTACCATTAAATGCCAACTTCTGCAGCTCTTTGATATCAATAACATCTTCCTCCAAAATGTCTTCAAATGCTTTGATTCTGTAAGAAAAAAATAACATTATAAGCAAATATTTAAACTATAATTAGACATTAGGCAAATAGAAATAACATACTGCTTAGATAAGTCTCAAGCACATAAGAACAAGCAAGAAACTGTATTTAATGGATGTTTCCCGTTGTGTCAGCAGACCCATCAGGAAACAACCTATTTAAAAGGTCATAGCAAAATACAACAATGCTGATATATTTAGTGATTTGCTAAATTAATATTTACTTAGCAAAGCTTTGTCTGATTGGAAATACTGCAAAGAGATAACTGAGTGTGGATTTCGCTATAAGAATTAGCAAGAAGTGTAGCGAGTTTAAATATTGTGCAAAATAAATAATACTCATACTAACATATGATACATTTTAATTATTTGTTTCAAAATATGCTAGGAATCGGCAACTTGATCCTCTATTTATTTCACAGACCTGTTGCTAAACATAATAATGGCACACAATTTAATGACATGACACATAATTGAATAAAAAACGTGAAATCGTCATGACTATCTTCAAATTTCTTAATGTATCTGAAAGTAGCACGCCCCCCTTTATTACTTTAAATAAGATTCAGACTGTGTTTTATAAATATTATCAATGATTTAATTTTCGTTTAACCATATACAGCATTTATTAAATTAATAATCATATTATTAAGTATATCGTATAAGATGTTATTAACTATACCTTGCTTTGTGTAAACTCATTTCATAACTCAACTCTAAATTATGATTATACTTGCTTAAACACTTCCACTTAAATGAGATGTTTTCAGTTCATCAAACTAACTTTTAACTAACGAAAATAACTATATCTGCAACACTTTTATTTCGATAGGCCACGGGGTTACTTTATTTTATGTTAAAATAAAATTGCAATAAAGAATAATAAAGCACTATACAGCAGATTAAATAAAATTGCCATGAGCCATGGCCTGAGGAGGAGGGTGGGGATTATGTTGTTGGCTGGCAACGGAACTGTCAGATGTCATACTATGAGAATTGTAGAAATACCAATGAAATAATATCGATTCAGCTACAAGTTAAATATCGGTTTTGGTTACACATTTCACGTTGATTCCTTCGTATATGTCTATGAAGACTGTAGAATGTTCTCTAAAACTTTTACTTTAATAATAAGCTATCAGTTTACGATTTCATGATCGTCCTGATGTGTAAACATTCGAGTATGAAGGTAACGATGGTGAAGAGTAAAAATCGATATCGGTTTTATTCGATGGTGTTTGTGTTGTTTGTACATAATACAAGAGGGCAGATAAAGTAAAAAAATTTTAATACACTCACGTGCTTAAATAATTTCTTATACAAATTGTATTCAAATAAAATAACGTGTCTGCGCACAACTGCACAATGTCATTAATGTCAATGCATTGTTGCTTGTAACTGTAATGGATTCACAATTTACTGATAATTCGACTCACCCTTTAATTATTTCAATACACTTGTCCATTTCCGTTAGATCGTAATCCGCCCCAAACTAAAAATAAAAACATTTCTTTCGTATCGCGATTTACTTGTTATGTAAACAATAAGAATAGAAAATCTATTATAAACACGATACTTGATAGTATCGATAATAGAGCCATATCTAATTTCTCCCCAATCGAAAATTTTTCGAAATCAATGAAAGCTATCGCTGCACATAAGGTGTTAAATAAGACTCCCCCTAACAGAAATGATGCCTCGACGCATACGTCGGAGTGAATACGAAAGCCTGCCTCGCACAGTAGACCTAAAGTGATAATCGCGTAGCTTCCATATACGCCCGTTTTTACAAACTGACTGATCGCTAATAAGTTTAGGCTTTCAGAATTAAGAAAGTACGCGATAAGCATCATGATCAAAACTGCGCCACGCAGAAACATTTGCAATATTTCGTAACCCATTAAGCATTTTAAATTTATCTGGTTGTATAAAAATGTGTGCTTTTAGATATTTTTAAAACTGATACTTTAAAATATTATGAGATCCATAAAACAGGACATTAATGACATTACGATTGATGACGGAAATAATCAAACTTCTCGCAGAAAATATAAGAAAATCGGTTGACCTGCAGATAATATGTAGAGAAGTAATTAAATAAACATCAGGTACTTTTATAATTTCCCAGCACTTAGATGAAGTCAATTTAATTTTCCCCATGTTGTTTACGATTCTCTTCTGTCTTATTACTATGTTAAACGGTCCAATTAAATTATCTTCAGCAATTAGCAAGACTTACAAGTGTTTCTTAAGATCGTCATTGCTTTTCTGATGCATTAAAGAATCTTATCTTGTACATATATAGTTTTTAAAAGTTAAGCATAACACACATTTCTCCCTGTGACAATGAAATTAGAAAGAACGTAAATGACAAGAAAGTAACAGCAGATGTCAGTTGGCAGTGTAAAAAATTTTATAATGGTTTATTCAATTAATTTACCTTGATTTTAGTCTTTTAAAGAGCTTAATACAAATGTCTCTTATTTTCTTATTCTTGTTTATAATTTTATATGGAGTTGTATTTAGCGAAGAGAACAAAACGCAGAGCAAGGTGGACTATTGCTTACATCCAGACTGTCCTATAAAGGATCAGCATACATTATGCGCTGCTAACAATAAAGCTAGTCGCCGCTTATACGTCTCTGGAATGACAACTTGGATGAGATACCAAATATTGCTGCTACATAATAGACACAGGGACAACATCGCTATGGGCTTAGAAGCTGCTCAACCACCGGCTACAAATATGAGAAAATTATATTGGGATTATGAACTAGAAGAGATGGCTGAAGTTTGGGCCAGACAGTGTCAAAAACGGCACGATGAGTGTCGAAATACTATAAGGTTTAACGCGTTGCAGAACATGGACGTACGTCCCGTGGTGCCGAGAGTGACAGAAGCGCAGTTGCTTGCGGATGCAGTGGGAGCATGGTTCTCCGGTTCCAGATCCATGCAACCAGAGAATGTATGGTCATTCAAACTCAGTAATTGCAGCGCACCGGGCGGGTGTAATGCTCATTGGTACTCTGCAGCAGCGTGGGCTTCGACGTGGCGATTAGGATGCTCGCAAGCTCTTTGTACAGTTCGGAAACCATCGTGTGTTCTTTTTCGTAAGAGAAGACGTGTACGACTTTATGAATCTAATGATTTTCAAGCTACGACTACAACAACAACAACAGAAAACATTCTACGGAGAACAAGATATATGACATCTGGACAAGTTTCTCGATTTGAAGATTTTGCGACCACTGTTAAAAACAAGAATGTGGAGTCTCCTTTATATCGTGGTTCCATGGATAATGTTTCGAAAAAGAAAAAACGGAGAGATTTAAAAATCATTGCTTTCACATTTTGTAATTATGGTCCGGCAGGGAACATAGAAGGCTTTCCAATTTATGAAGCCGGAACAACTTGCGCCAATTGTCCCCAAGGCACCCATTGTCGGGATCGAACTCACAGAGCATTGTGTTCGGTTATTAACGATCCAGACGGGCGTACCAAAATGGTTGACACTAATTAGATATTACAGTCATTTCGTTTCTTCCTATTACTTTGTAATAAAATTTTATTATAATATATTTGCAGCGTTTTGATTGGTCAGGCGTCCCTGTTAGTTTTTATGACTTGGGATAGTAAAATAAATTCAGACCATTGGAGTTAACTTTGCAGGTCTAATTTAAGCGTGATTAATCGTATGGATTTTCTATGTAAAAAGTGTTTTGTAGTAGCATCCGCCCGCGACACTGTCCTTGTGGAATTAGAAAAAAACAAAGTCATGTGTTATAAATCTATGCCACATCGAGATTAAGTTTATCACTTCGAGATCATTTAAAATATTGGTAAGATGTCGAAGTTTCACTGTGACACTCTCCGAGATGGATGACAGAGTTATTTCGAGGACGAAAACCCGGTGCGCCGACCATACTGGAGTAGGATAACGGAGAGATGATGGTGACGACTCTCCGATTCAGAAGGTCTACCAAAATAGGAAGCTCTACCAAAGGTACCAAAATAGTCTCCAAATTAAGAATCGTTGAAAAAAAAGTTTTAGTCTTGCATTAATTTATTTATAAACTCTTTTTTGAATAGCCATAAAAAAGGTTAACAGACTTTTTGACGTAGTGAATTAGACGTCAATTGATTTTTGATTGATTTCATAATAAATTTTGTAAAAAGTAACATAGGAAAAGTAATCAAGTATTTTTGTCAGAAAGTTATTTAAACATAGCTAGAAATGTTGTCCGCAGCAAAAGTCCGCATTCATGGTATGCAGGACGAGAATTGGGTGATAAAGGACAAAATCAACCAGTACCGAGGACTCATCAAACTATATGGTGAGATATTGTACTACCTGATTATTCTGAAGTAGCTTTGCTCGCCTAATAGTCAGTACAACAATGTTGCAATACCTTGTGCTACGATACAATACTATGTTGCAGAACGTGACCGCAAAATTCATGAAGGGGACTTGGCAAAGCAGAAACGACGATATTTACGTGATATACGTCAACTACGGAAAGATATTACAACCAAAAGACAGGAGCTCGGTGTGGTGGTTTACGGTGACAAACAGTTCTTAAGGAATGCATTTCAAGAGCATAGACGTTTGCAATTGACTTACATGAATAGCCAAGCAGATGTAAGTTATAAATTATACTACGTTAAATGAGTACCATCGTAGACAAATTAAGATCTCTTTACCGTTAAATACATCCACATGAAAATGGAACTCCTTGCGAAAAAATTTTGTATTTATCTAGTTAATCTCTAACTAAAAATTTTAGATTTACTGCCTTTTCAGAAAGTTTTAGAGAGCATACATCAAGAGAATTTTAGCAAACGGAAGCAACTGGATCGCATTCGATACACAAAGAAGAAGAAAATGGAAAAGTTTCGTTGCATACAGGTTTTATGACTTAATTAAAGTAATATTTTATATACCAAACTTATCTGTTATTATACAATAAGTTTGTACTTTTTTAGCTAGCGTCAGCTGAGATTCGGGATCGGTTATTGTATGAGATGGGCGGAAAACTGCCTGCCGAGAAAAAGGAGCAAGCTGTCGCCAACTATGTCCAACGTGCGAATATCAAAAAGAACGCTGCTCTTGCTATTAAAGTCATGTATAAGAAGATTTTAGATATCCTTAAAAAGGTTCCGATGTTTTTTGGCATGGATATTTTTATATTGCTTTTAAATTACTCGAGAGAATGTAATAAATCATTGTGATATTTTCTTACCACTCAACATTCAGAATCTGTGGTGGTATTGTATTGTACCACTCAGTTGTTTTTTGATCTTTTTGTCTAGGATTCGTCATACTTCACGGTTGTACTTGAAGCGCTAAAAGTAGACTGCCGAGCTCAAGGTAAGTGCCTAATGGGTGCTACTGAGATGGGCCAACTCGCTATGGAGTATTTGGACGACAGAAAGTACGAGTTTAACAAGTTGGAAAAAGAGATAAAAGCAAACATGAAAGAGAGGGAGCGAACATTGAAGCTTGTGCGCCGAGAAGTCACTTACTTGACCGAGTCTTTTCCCAATCTCATCCGTAAAGAGGTATTATTCTTTCAATGACTTTAGGCCTTTAGGCCTACATGTTTTTTTCTAAAAGATGTTCATAAATATTGTATTTAACTACTGAATATACTAAGCCCATGTTGCGTAAGAAGTCATCAGCGCTGGCGGAAATCTAAGCCCTTGTGATTGATAAAATCTAGTCCTTCTTGTCAATTAATTGGAAAAATTCGTACTTGCATTTATACTCTAATTACATTATTATGATGATGATCTAAATTGAATTAATATTTTAGGAAGCAACAAATCTCGATGAACTCTACGAAGAACAGGATAATGTCAGTCTCCACTCTGTGCATTGGGAATTAGAGGAAGTAATGGGCATTTGTAAGAGCCTTCAGCGCGGAACATTAGTGACGGCGTTTGATCAAATACTTCTTAGGTAAATATGCATCGTTTATTAATTTATTATAACATAAAGTAGTGAAGAATTTTCATAACCTTATTGTGCCTTTTCTTATACTGGATTTACAACGTTTCATTTTCAAACTCCTCTTAATCAACCACTATACCAACAGTTAAGAGATATCAATAAAATGCTAGTGCTATATGCAAGCCTATCGAGAAATCTTTTAAGTAATTATTCTGTTTTAAGGTTAAAAGAACAAAAATACCAATCGGAACGTTTGATGACGCAGTTGACACAAAATAGTATGAAGAGGGACGCGTTGATTGAAGACCGCAAGCACGCTATACTGATGCTCGATTCATTGAAGAATGTGGGACAGGAAACAACTGCTCAGTGAGTACACAACATCGGAAGTAATGTAATGACAATAGTGAATGTTAATCCAAGATACAAAGTTTATTTAAAGAAATCAATTACTTCTAATCCTTCATTACATTTCAATATTTATACTAATTATTACATTAACGGCATAAAATTACATTTTAGGTATCTTCTAGAGAAAGATCAATTAAAATCGTCATTAGAAGCAGAGATTCGCGAAGAGAATAACCTAAAGAAGTCTTTAGATGAAAAAGGACGACTTATTATTGAAATGAAAACATCATTACAACAAATAAATCAGTTGCTATCAAGTGTTGGTGTGTGTCTATTTCACTTCATTAACAAATTTCTATAGCTTTATGTCGAACAAAATGAGTATTTGGCGATGGTTTACTTTTTTCTTGAAGGTTCCCTATGTTAATTAAATTAAAGTGATACAGATTTTCTTGCACTAAGAGCGCTTTCACTAGCATTCTGCTGTTGTGGTTTTTATATATTTCTAGTTTAAACACTAACTAAATACATATATGCTTAATGTCAAATTTCTGATGTTTTAATTGATGCAGGTGCTGCGAATGTTGCTAGATCACCGCCCACTGTTCCCACAGCTATACAATATGCGATGGATGAATCGATTCAACCCGTTCCAGAAGTGGAAGCTGATTGTAAGTACTGGAGATAAATTTACTTGTTTTTATGTAATTAAGTGGCAAATGAGCAAGTGGCCAACTGAATTTAACGAAATAGCGAAGAAATCATTTCCCAAAGACATCTTCAATTTTAACGTTAACTACCTATGGAGGAAGATATGCACAGAGAGAGGAGCTTTCTTCTTCCTATTTGTCCCCTCTTCCATCAATTCAGCTTCTCCTTCCCTAACTTTCCTTATAAGAAAAGTAATATTTACTTTTACCAACTTTACGTATCTATTAACTACGAGTTATGATGATTATGTTTACAGTTTATCCATCTGATAGTACCTGTACTTACTTTTAAGTTTTCTTTGCCATTTGTATTTATTGCTTTGTACCAATCAAACTTGCTATATTTTGTTTACTGAATCTTGTATCTTTTACAGTCGACAAATTGATATTGAATGCACGCCAGAAGCTAAACGTTTTGATTCAGGCGATATCTAAAATGGAGGTAACTAGTGAAATTCGTGCGAATGCCAACCAGTTCTATCACAATATACTCGCGAGGTCTATGCGCGACAGTTACAAGGATGAAGTTGTTGCAGAAGGAGGTAAGTTGACTAAATATGTTTTATACCAAAGAGCTGAGAACCTAATTTCACTTGCCTTCGGTAGCTATGTAGGGCTGCTTGACGTTGGGCATTTAATCTTCAGACATATTTTGGTTATGAAAAGTATTATTAAAAATTGTGGTTTCCAAGATTCTTCTTCAACTGCTATCTTATACCGTATGTCGGCAATCATTATGTCTATTTGTGATTTAACATTATTTTAGGGAATAGTGTTGGTGTCAGTTTGTAGCGTGAATTTAGATTTTTAAAGATTAGCATTATTATAAATATATTTACCGTTACTTGATTGGTTATCTCAACATTTTTATTGCCAGGTCTGATCGAGTTTGAAATTGAGGATCCAAACGTCCCCAATCATGCTATGGTCAAGTTACGCAGCAAACAGTTGGTTGAATCGCAAGTCAGTGAATTCGATGTACCGGATCAGCCTACGAAGAAATAGGACTATCAAATGAGTGATGCTTATTTTACACGCGGGCAGAACTTTATTTGTCACGGGATTTAAATTTTCTAGCGTCTTGTTTTGTTCTTTATAGTTGTATTAAGGTTGGTTTCATATAAACATTATCGTATCTATTTTTTAGGTCTTATATGTAAGTTGTTGGCTGTTTTGACTTTTCTAAAATTTAATTTTAATGTCGATGTTAGGATTTTTCTAGTAAATTTCGTAATAAACGTTTGGCTATTTTAAATATATTTTTTCATTTAAAATTACTTGTAGGGAATGTAATATTTAGTAGAAACAAAAATACATTTTAATTTTTTTATTACAAAATATTTTCACGATTCCAAATAATCATTTACTTACACGCAAATTAAGATTCAGTATCGTTTTCATACACCAAATAATTATATATTCTACTTTCTACATTCCAAAAAAGATAGCGAAATTAGCAATGCTAATAAAAATGAACCTTAACCCCATAAGCTTTAACTACAAAATACATTTTAAGCTTAAACAATTAAAAGAAAATACCAATTGTATTGCATGATATTAAAACAAATCAAAAACAATACTCGTTTTAAATAAAACGCACGCCAAATGAACATTTCAGATTTTCTTCTACATTACCCAACTTGTTCACTGTCTTTTTTAACCGCAGACTTTAAATTTATTTCAAATATATCAAAATCAATATGTTAAAAGAAAAACAATACAAATACAGCTTAATTATCTTAATTGACAAGGATATATTTATTATGCATTTACACATGAATGTACTCTGTTTGCAAAAGTTTATATATAATATCTGTTTCATAGTACAAAGTTAACAGATTGCTTGTTTTCACAAGACTTTAAAAATATGATCAAAATATAATTCGGTTCCAAAACAAATAATATTATATATCCTTGCTAATATAGCTTAGCTTTTGTGCACTTAGCCTTCTATTTGCTCGAATTTAATAATTCATAAATAGCTTAGCAAAATATACCGTTGTTTTTAAATGACAAAATATGAAAAGAGTTTAAACAACCATCAAACTCATTCATTCCATAAGAAACATTGATAAATCCTCTCATACTTTAGAATCCCATGCACACGATTAATGAAGGCACTTGAAGCTTTACTGAAAATAGAATAGGTCGATTCTTTGGGCTATATTCGATGATGAGACGAAAGTGCGAGCATGGTTGTTTACTCATGTTGATGTTCTGCTCCATGAGCTAATACAGCTTGAGGTTGGAACGAACGTACAATACTGATGAGCGCAGTATAGGTTCCAGCGAGCAGTCCAACGATCCCGATAATGAAGAGAATTACGTCTTTTAAAAGGAGTAGCTTCGGCTTTTTTGGATACTGCAGGAAAGATTCCATGATGGCCGGGAAGCAGATTCCGAGAGCTGAGAGGCAGAGCGCACCGAACAGTGAGATGAATAGCCCCAGACGTGGAACCGTTACCGCCAATAGAACTGGAAGTAGATGGAAAACACGTTAAATCAACATTTGTGTGGTTAATCAGACCAGATAAAATGTTATGGTTTTTTTTTTATAAAATAATTATATAAATAAAAATACTGAAGATTCAATTTGTAGGAGCGAATATGCAAGGCGCTCGTAGTGACGAGTATAGTGATACTATCGTAATCCACATCTCTAAGAACCGCACAGAGTGGAGAAAGCCTTATGGGACATGGACAAAAAGAATCGTTTTGACGTTCAGGAATTAGCAAGCGATGCAAATATAGCAAGAGAGAGTCAGTTTAATCTTAAGATTCGTTTTTAAAATCTATGGTAACTTCCAAATTTTATTTAGGTAGAGGTTAACTTATATTCTGTTAAACTTACAAGTCAAAAGACAAAGTGATATTCTGAGACCGTATTTCCAAACCAGCAATCGGTTCGAGCCTGAAGCCTCGAGCCACGGGAGAAGGTATCCTTTCCACAGCACCTCCACCGGCACGTAGCAATGTAGGCCGTAGCTAATAAAGATGGCGATTGCAAACATCACTATCACTGTCGTTGCCAACCTGAAAATACAACATTTGTTATTTTAGACTCTAACATGGTTGAAACGATGTAACACATTGATCTTATTGAAACAGAATATAAGTGGAATGGAAGGAATACATTTATTTTTAGACGGTTATGGTATATACGTCTAAAATCTAACAGATTATTAAAATAAAAATGAAATCCCATAGTATTGAGGATTGTAAAGCTTAAGTAATGAGCAAGGTTCGAGGTAATCAATCTCATCGTTGGCTCCAGAGCTCGTATCCAGACGTGGCGCCACAACGGACTTCGCCCTTAGCTATTACATTACAAACGTAATCATACGGAATGTGGCACACCGAGTTGGAATTGTTACCGATCTATTGTTACGTCATTCTCAATTGATTGTGGATTCATTTTCATTATCATACTGATTTGTTGACGTACGTAGTACGTAGTACGAGCTGAACATACAAAAGAAAACATATGAAGCTACTAATTAAAATATATCTAAAAATATAATAAAATAGGAGTGTCTGTAACATCAAAAGAAAAAATTCAAATTGCTAGAAGATGATGTATTTCCGTTGCCGATAAAGAAAATCGCATTTGTCTGTATGTATGTCTGACTGTCCGCTAGTCGCGTTTGTTCCGGGTAATCTCCGAAACGACTGGGCCGATTTCGACAGGACTTTCATTAAAGGGTAGATGACATAGGCGGGCATATTATATGCTACTTTTTAGCTTAATATTGCGTGGATGAAGTCGCAGGTAACAGCTAGTATGAAATACAATGGTAAGCCTGTCCTTATTTAAGAAAACACCAAAACAGAATAGTGTAATCTTCGTATTACATTATCTGTATCTTCAAATAGGGTGCCAGTCCAACCCTAAAAACTACAGCATATATTATTTGGTAATCTAGAAGCAGTTTATAAAATACTAACGGGTCGCCCTTCGGTAAGTCCAGAGTGATAGAGTCGCTACAATTGGAGACGCAGAATATGTAGCCCAAAGCACCGACTGCGACGTAAAGCAAGACGATAAACGTCATGCCGGTGTTCAGTACTCCGCAGGGGTGACCGAACGCCTTAGGAGTTTTCATATTGTTTTCTAACGCGATCACCTATAAAAAGATTAAATTTTAAAACGACTTAATGTTATATTGAAAACATCAAAAATACTATTTAACAAATAAAATGAGGGCTTGCCAGCAAATTTAATATATGTAAAACATACAAAAATGTATATTCAAGAAAGCACAGAAATAATAGACACGCAGGTAGGTGTTAAGGTAGCTAACACTTAACTTAAGATATAGAAATCATGATACAGTAAAAATTGATTTAGTAACAGTTAATGAACATAAATCAAGAGTAGTTGCAACGCCGATTTTAACTAATGTTTATTTTTAACTCCTAGTGGCCTATTTAAAATAGAAACTTAAACGAATTCATAAATCTTCTACGTCGTTTTTCACTGAGTTAAAGTTACACATACCGCGGCATTAACACCATCAACTTCTGTACCTGCGAGTAAAATCGTGATTCCGTCTCTTCGACCCTTTGAATAGGAATTCGCCTATCGTCGTAGACCCAGAGAAATTTATATATTCTGCATGTATTGCTTTAATAATTACAGATTGATGTTATAACACCAAGAAAGTATTCATAGTTTCTCCGAACCCCGAAATGATTTGCATGTATTCAGTCCAGCTAAAAAAGTAACTTGGACGCCATTTTAAAATATCTTACATTAAATCAATTAAAGGGCTTGGCTTGTGGAGTACGTATATTTTGACCATAGCCAACCTGATTGGAAAATAGCCGAGGTTAATGAAACTCAGAAATAGCTTTCTTAGTTGCTTGCGCAACAGGATTGACATTGGCACCTAAAACTCTGGGTTCCCGACGTGGTATTCTCCTCTGTAATTGATGTGAGTTCTCGACTTTCTACTCTTTTAACTGGTGTGTCTCTATTATCCGTGTAAGGTATCCTTGCTATACACAAAGGGCAAATCCAGGCTCGAGGAGGCGTTGTCAACTTTGGAAGACCTACACAATCCTTGTGGTAGGTCTGAGAGCATTTAGTACAATTAATAACTTCGAGTCCAACAGTTACTAATACTTTTCCGCAACCACCACATTTCGCCATTATTTGCAGTGATTGTTATTGACTGTTCTACGACCATATCGTACTCAAAATACTAAATTAGTGCTCAAAAATTTGTCTGTGTCTGTGGTCAAAAACGCAATTATATTTCGTTCGTTTCATGGACGCTTTGTTCTATAAACTAATACACAGCACTTGCAACAATTCCTCAAACTTCGGCAAGTTATGTTATTTAAGCACAGTATCAGTTTACGTTAAGACAGTGCGAATGCGCGCTCGGATATGCGCTTTTATCATACCGCATATGTGAAATGCAAAATGCCTCCAATGTATAAATTACATACGCAGCAAGAAACATAACGCTTAGGTACAGTGAATACATTATACCGATTCTCCACTACTCATGAAAATTCGCATATCAATGGTGTCACAATACGCATAAATATAATTTATACTTTCGCAATCGTGTTGTGCATTCGCTTTATTATACTTCGCAGACATATGAAAAATTTTTAGTAGTACTCACCACTCCAACAGCTGTTAGCGCAAACAAAATGGTCCCGAAGAATAAGGGAAAGGTTTCCGCGGAACCCCAAAGGTCCAATGGCTCAGTTGACTTTTCGCCAGAGAGAAGGAAGTAGACCACGATACCGAGACCCACTAAAGTCATCACGTTTGCAACTGCGGAAAATGGCGCCAATAATTTGAGACTAGGTATCAAATTGAAAGCAATCAGAGGGACCAGAATGATTAACATGTGAATTTCGACTGCCATCTCGTAGTAATGGTCGACCACCTGAAATATTAGAGAATATACAGTTAAAATAACCACGTAATGAAACAATTAACGAATGAGAGAAATGTTGTTCTTTAGAAGTCTTTTTTGGGGTTGGTAATTTTAGTGAGTAACGACAAAAGTTTTATCACAATATCTGATCTTTTGAACTGTTTCAGCGTCATTTTTCAGGACAGGCTTTGTTGTATTCAGGGCGTTTTTTCACGAGCCTCATCGAATATTTATGCTTTGACCTCGTTACTCATGTTTATTTCATGATCCATCTTGGAATATAAATTGACAATAACAATTGAAAAGCATGTACGTTACAAGATCACATATGTACCATAAGATACTGCGCACAGTCCTTGCAGTACATACTCACCGTGCGTTTCGTACATAAAGTTTTTGTTATGATAATTTGTGTTTGGCTTTCAAATCCGCGTATTCAAATCAACTTAACGTTCAATTGTACGAGTATTAAACATTAGCCCGCGACTTAGTCCGCGTGGAATAAAAATTCCAGACTAACCTCTATGCCAAATTTCATCAAGATCCGTTTAGCGGTTTAGGCTACAAACTCTAGCAAATATTCATACATCAAAACTTTCGCAGTTATAATATTAGTAAGACAAGCTTACGCCAGCGACCCCGTCGGCGTGGAATTATAAAAAAAAAAAACAAAAGTGAGTATTCTATGTGTTCTTCCAGATTATCCTCTACGTCTATGCCGAATTTCATCGAGATCCGGTCAGCCGTTTATGTTACAAACTCTAACAAACATCCATCCATCCACCTAAACTTTCGCATTTATAATATTAGCTTTTGGTAATTAGAGTGAGTGTATTTAAATTGTTTTCTAACCGAAAAAAATCTACAAAAATGTGTCTTTTCCGTGTCTGAAATACTCGGCACATATTACGTAATCGCCGCGTCGTGTGATGTTTCCGCGTGTATTTGTGAGAAGGACGCGCTGTCAGTTGATGAATATTGACATATGATGCTAGGACGACCGCTGACCCTGCTGTGTGTGCTTGCCCACTTAACCAATTGCACGGCTCGCTACTAGCTGTATTGTAACGTATCCGCCGAGCCTCCAAATGACACACAACGGAAGTTCACCTTGTGATTCAGAAACGCTCAATTGATTTGCCGAAAATAGGTCAGATCCGAGGAGCTTTTGTTTTACGAGTATAAAAAGTAAAAATTTTCAATGATAAATTTTAGCTGCCAAATTCTGAAACATTACATCAACACTAAGGTGACTTCGTGTAAGGCGACATTTGGGCTTTATTTAAATTTACACTTTTCATCATCTGTCCTCTTATCTACTTCTCTACAGGTCGGCGCAACAGGTTTTTGTCCTCCACATAACTCATCATACGTCAATTCAGTCATCACTTCTTGATCATGTCACCTTTCACGCAATCCATCCCTTTCTTTCTAGGTCTACCTCTACCGGTGAACTTCCACACTCATAACTAACGTTCTCCTTGTTACATGCGATTCATCCCTCCTCATAACATGCTCATACCATGCTATCTATATTTAAAACTCCATACTAATATTACAAACATAAAAGATTTTATGTTTGTATATATTGGAATAACTCAGTGTTTGTGAAATTTAGCTTTTTCAACTGTCAAAAGAAGCCGCATGTTGAGCTCTTGTTAAAATCTTAGATTACAATTTCCTGCTGATTAAAAATAAACAGAGTTAATTACCTTCTTGATGTTGTCAGCGATAAACACGATGTATACGCAGCAGATTCCCAACTGGTAGACGACGAGGAATACGTCAACAGTGATAGCGCAGGGTTTAGCGAAGCCGCGGAATGCCGGCGGGCCGTTGCTGAAAGCCGTAGCAGCTGCTGCAGGGTACGACAGCAAAGGCACTCGGAGTTTCTTACAAGCTGCGTATTGCGAACGTACCTGGCATGAACACATTAAAGACAATATATTGGTGTATTTTTTTGATATAAAGCGGCACATACTGTAGAAGGAACCCCATCGACAAATGAACGCGTTGATTCAATTTTAAATATTACAGAGACGGACAAAGAAATAAGTTCCGGGAAAAATCTTCATAGCCTAATTCACTCTGTTAGGGTAAACTATACATTTAAGAAAATTGTGTGTCTGTTTCTAATGTCAAAAGATAAAATCTAGATTTCGAGAAGATGATGTATTTGCGTAACAAAAATCGCTTTTTTTTGTCTGTCTGACCGCAAGCCGCGTTTTAACCTAATAATCTCAGGAACGAAACTTCAGCAACCTAGCATTCGAAAAATAATATTCATTTGTTTTCTAGCAACTAATTCTAAGATTTATCGTAAGTCCGTTCTAATAGGGCTAATTATGATTGGTGACAAAGATGAATAATTTATACAATGTTTTAGTTACAATTACTCGTTACTATCTAAATTACCCAAAGTGATTAATTTCATAACTTTTTTTAGTAGATTTTTGTTAATTTATTAATATTTTCTTTAACCATTCCAACTAAGCTCTAGGCTTGTGCTAGGATATAGTTCACGACAATAGTCGAATGGCGGGATTCGAGCCCTCGACCGCAAGATCGGTAGTCCGTACCCCAAACCATTAGGCTATTAGTGCTTGAATTAATCGTTAATCATTCTCAATATTTCATTTAACTGGTAAGTCATTCAATAAATAAAATGTCTTGTATTGACTTAGTTTAACATAAAAAGAGCGATAGTTACAATGTAGTACAATAAGTTTTATGTTTAGTTACTTTGTATGCAAAGGAATATATTCCTACTTATAATAAGTCTTACAATTTTACGACAAACATTTATCAGTAAATTATTTTTACAAAGCATAATACATAATGTTCTTTATCTTTATTAATTGTATCCAAAGAGTGGCAATTTAATACTCTAGTTTAATTTAAAAGATCTACCGTATCTTTGAATTAAAAAAGTAATTAAAACATTTTTTCATAAATGACTTCCATTCCTTCAGCTTTGTATTTTATTTTTTAAATAGTTCATCGCTCAAGAGAAATGATAGTATAAAAATGGAGCAGAACAAGTCCTCCTCATAGGTCATATATTTCAAACTACTATCCAGTGAACTAGAAACGTCATTCTACGTAGTGGTAACAATGCACTATGAAAACACTATGTTCTAATTTTCATTTAAAGATGAAACATGAAATGAAATACTTACCAAGACATGGAGACAATGCGTGACCAGGATGCCAGCGAGCACGGTGGCCACGATGCCGGTGACGAGGCCAGACCGGGCGAACGCCTGTGGCATCGCAAGGATCCCAGTGCCAAGGCTGCATTTCAGCAGATGCACTAGGGTCTCCAAGTTGCTGTAATTTCGTAATAACGTTACACAAATCTGAACTCACAATTCAGTTCACTTCGATTCTAAATGAATTTTTAAGTATCCAATTAAGTATAAATAACTAGTTTTCCCTCGCAACTCCGTCCGTGTGAAAACAAAAGTGAGTTGTATCTTTTCTTCTTCCAGACTATCCTCTACATCTACACCAAATTTTATTGAAATCCGTTCATCCGTTTAGGCTACAAACTCTAACAAACATCCATTCATCTATATTTTCGCATTTATAATAATAGTATGATGAAGTATGATTAAGAACGTAATTATTTCGTAAGCATTGACAATTACGGTAATATGTCTGTTTTTAGTAGAAATTTCGTATTATCGTTGCTTAGAGACAATCTAAAAATGTACTTACTTTGTTGGTTTCTCTAATTGCCGATGAAGATGTGGGTCGTAATCAGCATTATCATCTCTAAAAATAACACAATCACATTACAACGTTTTATACATATAAAGATGAAAAGGAACCATCGATTCAGTAGAGTGCTAGCAAATATTTAGCATTGTGTGCTCCGATAGCAAATATTCACTTTCATTCGGTCGTATATTTCACTATGTATGCAACGAAAACAATTTTTATTACAAAAATACCAATCAGGATAAAAGCTATAAATAAAATTTGTCCAATTTTGAAAGTTTGTATTTGAAATATAAAATAAAAAGTTGTATTCGTTTAGAATTTTGAAAATACATTTTTAAATAATCGGAAATAAAATTCTATTTAATAGTTCCTTGAACATTACTCTCCAACTATCATAAACATAAAGATCTTTTCTTTTTAATTTACTATACTTGTTGTTTTTTCATTCTTTACTTACCTATCGGGGCTGGTTGGAGCTGTGTTGTTAGACATTGGCTCTAGTCGTATCGTTTCCATTTTATCTTCCATCTTTGCGAACCTGTGACCAAAATAAGATCTGCACTAGCTTTCGCCTGCGATTTCGTCTGCTTGGAATTAAAAAAAACTAAAGTGCCTATGTGTTCTTCCAGACTATGATCTATATCTATGCCAAATTTCATTCATAACCGTTCAGCCGTTTAGGCTACAAACTCTAACAAACATCTATGTATCCATCTAAACTTTCGAAAAATTAGCCTAAACGGACCTGGATGAAATTAGGCATAGATATAGAACACAGTCTGAAAGAACCCATAGGCTAATTACTTATGTATTTTTTTATTCCACGCGGACAGAGTCGCGGGCAAAAGCTAGTATGCTAAATAATTTGAATAAACAGGAAACAATGCAAAGTGTTCTTTAAACGAAATAAGCTAAAAGGCACGTAGCTACAAACCCCAAACTGCTACTAGAGCGAGGGTGAAATGATCAAAGCTACTTTGGATGGAGTAATTACTCTTTGTACCAATACTACAATTCCCAGTCAGGTTTCTACCTGTTTATACGCGTTTCTACGCGAAGGTCTCTATTGTAATTCCTTTAAGTAGTCAAATAACTCTAAAATTATCATTATGAGTTTTGACTTTCGTATTGTTGTCCCTGTTTATTCTTTGACAATGTAAAGGGATGACAATAAAGGTATCACTGTTGATACCCACAGTTATGTTATCACTGTTCACACAATTAATAATTTAAAACGATTTGTTTCAATCGATTTATAATTCACTTATTCATAAAATGCTCTTTAGAACAAACACAATTACAATATCCGTATATATTTTTTTTAACTTAGTACTCTATGCGAATGCTGAATGTATAAGTGATTTCCCCTTCAGTAAAAAACAAATACTAATTTAAAATAAAGGATGTGAGCATGATCGTCCGTGATCCGGCGACTGGTTACGTAGGAGTCTAGTTAAATCGATAGGGACTGCGGATCAAACTTCACGAAATGAGGGGGAATAATGCTTTGTTCAAAGTTACGTATGATAAGGTAAGGGCGACTTCTATGATATGACAACCTTGTTATTATTTTTTTCATAACTTTGGTGTATTTAGAAGAAATGTAAGCTTGAAGTAAATGTTGAGAACATGAAGCTGAAATCGTACAAAAATAAGATATTATAATCGAAACCAGATTGAAACCGTAGAGGTAAATTTTTTACTACTATATTTAAACGTTTAATTTATTATTTTATCTATATTATGATATTTCCGTTTACTACATTTTAGATGTAATAAGGTGAAAACTTTGTGCTTGTTTATAAAAATTATTAAAACCCAATCTGAAAACTAATCTAATTGGAAATGCTAAGAAAAATATTCACATTACATTTCTGAAAAAAAATAGGCATGTTGAAATATTCTTGAAAAGATGTTGTAGTGGAAACGGACGTTAAAAATGATATAACAATAATGGGTTTGTGAGATTTGAGTAGTAAATTCTATTGTTACACGTGTGTCGTAGCCGTCAGTTACCACGCCTACGGAACACACACGATTCGCGAAGTCGGCAGTTATGTAAATAATGCTATTTAAAAACCACGGTACAATTACTAGCGACAGGGCCACAGTTCGGGCGGGTATGGCGCCAACCGCCCTACTTTTTTGCGAAAATATTATTAACCAAAAGAAATGCTATGTTTTTTGTGTCAGTAATTTTTGTCAGTCCGTACGTTTTAATTTTACATCTAAAATAATTCATCGGAATATTAAGATGTTATTGTTTTGTAAATTCAAATTCATAATAGTATAAGTAAAATTAATTTCACATTTTTTATTCCGTAGGTCATATACAAAAACATAATTTGTATATACTATTAAGTCAGACATATAAGCACATTTTGAATACATAATTATGTTTTGTATTCTTCAATATAATTTGTTTTTCGGTTTAGTAACTTTTATCTTCAAGCAAAAGCATAAAAGCTTTCACAAAAGCTCCTATTGATTTTAAAAAATTAAATACAGTAACAAAATAATCTTATTTTTCAAGCATATTTAAGGGACACAAAGTTTAAATTTATTTTTTATAAGCTTCGTTTTCATTTATTGCTTTGGTTTGGAGTAAGCTACTTTTATTTTTTAATCTCTCAAAGATATTTATGGTTTACATACTTGTAGTTTTTCAAGGTAGTGTAACGTTCTTCTTTCCGATGTTGATATTTGTTCTGGGAATCCAATAGAGGCGCGCGCCGACGCGTTCACTGGAGCACTGTGGCAACTCCAGCGAGCGTCCCGACTGTACCCGACCATCTCCCCTCGACCCCGCCCGCCTCACCTCATTCCCCGCGCCCATCTTACCGTGTCCCGTGTCGTCGATCATCTCATTCATATTCGGGATGGCCATTACGCTTACAAAATTCGGATACTACTCGAAATTAATCAGTCAATAAGGCGAGGAACCAATGTTGTGTCAAAAAGTTCAGGGACAAATGCATGTTCCTTTATTTAAAGATATGTTACCAAGTTCTTTAATACATTATTATTAACTTTCGATGGTTCAAAACTAAAGAAAGGTACTCACTAGTACACTACACTTAGCAGGTTTACTCACTAGTACACTACACTTAGCAGTACATAAAGTGCGTAGTAAAGTTATTTTTTATTTGAATGCAATGTAAAGAAAAAAGGAGACACGAGCATAGAAGTAGGTACCGACTTAAATATTACCTTTATTATTCGTGTTTTCGTATATATGATACTTGTAAATGTTAAGACTTGATAGGAACAAACCAATTACTTATGAAAGTGTCATCAAAAATTTAGTTCAGAAATCACTAGTTGATGCAATATACAAAAATATTCAAATGAATCAGTTCTTGTAACATGTTTGTCTTTAAAGAACAATTTTTGCGATATTTATCCCGTCCCAGTCATCATAGTGTGGTTACCCTTTTAATTTGTTGTTTTACATGTTGGTGTCGACTCGTAACTGTAGCCTTAACAACCACTCGTCTAATCAATTGTCGTACAATTGATATGAAGTCAACATGACCTTATGCAATTAAACAAACAAGATGCAAAAAAAAAAAGAAAACGTTTTTCTCGTTACACGTCTTGTTTACTTGATTGACGCTTTTCTTATTTTAGACCCGAACAAATTGATATTAATTAATATGACTTTGTTTACGTTACAATATGCGTTTTGAAACAGACGTAAGGTCATATTATGTTTTCCAATTCGAGTCAACTTTAATTTTTAATATTTTCGGATGAAAATTCTACAGGCATTGCTTTAACTAGAGCTTTTAACTCTGCTTGGAAATTATTAACAATACACATAACTACTGAAAATGTGAAAACAATAGACTTATGCTTTAAACATGATAGGTCAACATTCAGTATTTTTAAAATTGAGGCAATTTAATTTCAGTGCCGTGTTCGAGTTCAGCGACATCTAAATCGTCTATTCCGGTTGCTTATTAAAAATTATCCTCAATCCAGAGATATGGATTAGTTATGGTTTTAATGGATACAATTGTGATCTTTAAAGATCCTAAAAAAAGTTAATTTCAAAGCGATAACAGAGAAACAATAATTTCAAAGCAAATAAGTTTGTTCAATCACGTCAATATTCAGGGTTTTGTTAAGTGACCAATGAGATCATTAGAAAATAATCGGAGGATCTAATAGAATCAAATCGGTGTACTACGAAAGTTATGCTTAAGTACTACGTAAGCGTAGACGGCAATAATTTAGTACGTCACGTTATAAATGTAACGAATAGAAATCTTTACTGCATTACAATTGTTGCATATAAAAAATCAAAGCGACCGACGACACGTGACGAAGCTAGTAGGATGTATATCAACAAAGTTGTAGGATACTAATGGCTTAAGTGGATGATATGAATCGTAGGTGGCTGAGGGTTACCAAGAACAGATTATGTTAACGAGAGCGAATGAGTCTCGAAGAGAGTTCTTGACAGTGAATACAATTGTAGTTGATTTGATGTCTATCTATACACGTGTCGTCAGGAAATAATAAAACGAGGTCGCACGCTCCTTGTGTTTATCCCGATATAAGGACGATATGCTCCTGCGTAGACACGTGGCTTTAATACAAAAGATAAATTTTATTGCAAAAAATATTCGCCCCTGAAGTTCATGCTACAACAATTGAAAATTGGTATGATAATGCGTATTCATCCTGGGTCGCGTAGCAATGATTCAAACTATGATATGATTATGTATCTATTTTTGTACTCCGAATATCTTCACTTGGGAATAAAAAAAATCTTTACATATTTCAATTAAACAAAAGCTTGTCTATAACAAAATCCAAGCTTCCATGTCTGAATTACATAGACTGTGTAATACATTTTATTAAAAAAAACGTTTCATGTATAGATTAAGATGAAATTGATGTTATTGGTAATTTTTATACAGCCACTGATTTTAATTTATCTGTTTCTATTTTGTATTCGTATTTCTATGTGAGGAAAGTAGTAGGTTTATATACAAACTCTACAATGTCTGCTGGAAGCCACAAATATATTGTGGCAATTTCCATACCCTCCTTTTGCGACAACAATACTAGATGGGATAATTGATTCTGTGAAGTGTAGATAGAATTTTCTTGTGCAGTGACCATACAAGATGTTATTGAAGACTAAAATATTATCAAAGAATTTTATAGAATCGTGCAGCGGAACTATTGAAATAATGGTCATAGCTACAGTTAAGGACTGTTATTCCTGGAATATAATGGTTTATCTATGATTTATTAGGTGACATCGTCCTTTTATGAGGCGAATGTCCCAGGAAATTATTGCTAAGAAAGTAACCCTACATTTCCTGGTCAGAGTTCAGCGAAATGCGGTATTAATAGATCCATCCAAGAGTTTCTATTCGAATACAGCACTAACAAGGAGGTATTATTGTTAACACCATTTATGTAATCATTTTATTCAGTGACTAGCTCTCGCCCGCGACTCAGTCCGCGTGAAATAAAAAAAGCAAGAGTGAGTAGCCTATGTATTCTTCCAGACTATCCTCTAGATCTATTCCAAGTTTCATAGAAATCAGTTTAGCCGTTTTGGCTACAAACTCTAACAAACATCCATCCATCCATTTAAACTTTCACATTTATAATATTAGTATGATTGGTTCTGTCCAAAGTTCAATTTCTTTATTCTGCATATTTTCCTATTAAAGTTCTGCTTACTCGTAGTTTAGAGTTTTTATAAAAACTTGTAACTTAAAAGATAAATGATTTTGTAAATTTGCGATCGTCAACTGAGAGTAAAGTTATGTTAAAGTTTATGCAAATATATTGTGCATTTGAATAAAGAAAAGTGAGGACACTAATTAGTGCTGTAATGCTAAATGAACAAAAACCAGCTCAAAGCATTATATCTACTTGATTCAATTTACTACGTTAAAGCAAGCGCTATATTTGGAATACTAGGCAAAACTTTACTTGCACTAAAATAAAAATGAAGCAGATTTTTTTCAGTATTTCTCTTACTCTTTATGATTATTTATATTAATAATATTTATAACTTCACACGAAGAAATAACTCGGACCGCCAGTATACATATGAATCGATTGGCAATGGTTACGTCATTTGAGAGTTTGGGGGCGCGCGGTCAACGACGTCTACGTAAAAACGTAGAAGTGAGCACCGGTAGGATAACGGGCTGTGTTGCCGCCGTCGACAAAACCACTGCAGTCAAACCAACCACGTGCCTAGTGAATCGCATGCGCGGCCCTAAGACCCTACAAAGATTACTACTGGGATTCTTTACAATGTTTTAAGTGACCTCATTTTCTTTCATAATTCGTTATAATGATAAATATTATAATACGAAAACTGCATGCAAATATTTACAGATATTAACCAATTAATTTTATAATAAAGCACATCATTTCACCATTCAGTGACAACTGCCGTCAGTCATTCGATTCCTCCTTGACATCTATCATGCCCGATGCACATTCATCCAGTAATCAAGATTATTAATGGCCAGTAACTTTTATCGTTCAAAAAGTATCAATCATTTCGCGCCGTTACATTTATTCTCAGTTAGTAGGATCTAGCAATTATTGCAAACTCTGTCTACCCTGCTTAAAACCGCTATAGAAAATCACATTTAATAAATAAAGGATTTCCTTTAAAATCTATATAAAACCACCATATATTCCTCTTGGAGTTATTAAAAAGAAATTTACTGTAATTTGATGTCAATGTCACGTAGCATGACAGCTTGTTGTCAGTGACAAGAAGATGACTCAAAGCTTTTTTAAATCTCTTTATTTTTCTATAAAATTGTATTTATATTTATAATTTTTTTTTAACATAATCAGCACTGTTATCAAAAAGTACTTATTATGCTTACTACAAAGTAGAGTATTGTTACTTGTTTTATAACAAAGGAGAAGAAAGCAATACAAAATGTTCGTTTACGAGTTTATGTCCGGGATCGTAGAAACGATCACTGGAACTGGAGAATGTATGTACTGCATTATATTTGCTTTATATGCTTAATTTTTGTTTAAACCAAATTTCACTGAAAATAGTTTGGTAGTTTGAGAGTATAATGGAGTTAGTTACATACTGGGGCCACAAGATTTTTATATTGAAATAATGTGAAAGTTAAATTATTTAAATCTGTGGTAAAATAGTAAATAAATTTGTTTTTGTAATAATTGTAATTATTGAGAGTTATTTTTGCAGCTGAGGATGGGGATTATGATCCTCACCAACATAGAAAAGTAGAAAAGCCTACGACGTAAGTTTACTGTTTGATTATTATCATCCAACCTTACTCAAAAAAAATTTTACTGGCTGTTGCCCGCGAGTTCGTCTTGCCAGAATTAACGAAAAATACGAACCATGAAAAACAAAGATACTACGTATCCATTGGGAACCTGACATTTTCCGGGGATGAACCATATCCCATTAGTTACTCCAGATTTTATTTTATTATCTGTGCCAAATTTCTATAATAGATGTACATATAAATAAACATGAAGAAACAAAATTAATGTATCTCACGGGAACCGTAACTATTTCCGAGATCAAAAGTAGCCTATGTGTGCTTCCAGACTATCCTCTACAACTGTACCAAATTTCATGAAATCCTGATGGGCAGTTTCGGCTAAAAACTCTAATTAACATCCATTCATGCAAAGTTATGCAATAATATTAATTTAAAATAATATTAGTAAGATAAAAGAGGAACTAGCATAAATGGGTAGATGATAGGATATTGTTACCTCACAACTCCACGTCCATTATCTTGATGGAATTTGGTATAAATGTAGAACGTAGTCTGGAAGGAAGCACAGGCTAATTATCTTTTTTTTAATTCAGTGCAATCGCTGACATCAGGTAATACAAAAAAAATCTAATTTATTTCAAGTTCAATTTCTATTTTTAATTCAAGTACTATCGCGGAATAAGATAGATTAAAAGTTCATCATCATCATCATCATCATCATCATCAATGAATAATTAATTTATTTTTTCTTGTCCTTGTTCTATCTTCTTTTGTCCTTCATTATTAGATATTCGGAGACAATGATTCATATGTTAAAAGGCAGTATCGGAGCTGGTATATTGGCGATGCCCTCCGCTGTCCAGCGACTGGGAATCATTGTGAGCATCGTTGGTCTTATGCTCATCGGCTTTTTGGCTACTTACTGTATTCTCCTACTAGTGGGTATTTTTCAAAGTAATGTAATTTGAACTATAAAGTATGAGTCATATACTTTACATCTATATTAGGTTTATGATGCGTTAATGATTTTATTCTTTGTAACCTATTTATACAGATTGCAGCACAATACGAGTTATGCAAGCGTTGGCGGCGGGGTTACATTGCCTACCCAAAGTCTATGATGCTAGCCATCCGTGACGGTCCTCCGGGGATCCGCTGGTCTGCAATGTCACTTTACTACTTCGTCGAAGTTGTTCTCATCTTCTGGCAGCTCGGCATTTGCGTTATTTTCTTCGTGTTTGTTGCAGAAAATGTCAAACAAGTAATATTATATGCCATTTTTCTATTCAAGTCTTAAGCTTCTTAAATCTTTATTTTTAGGCATCTATTGAATTAATAATTATTTTATCATCTGAATTAAATGTGGCATAAAACACAAGTATCTTCTGCTTTTGGAAATTAATAAAACAAACTAAGTTGTGTTTGCAGATATGTGATTTCCATGGTTATGAAGCGTCATTAAGACTACATTTGTGTTTTGTGCTGGTGCCAACGATTCTGTTGAATCTTGTGAAAGATCTTAAGCTGATGACTCCGCTCTCGTCGATCTCAAACATTGTCACAATCTTCGGATTGATCTTGGTGTTCTTCTACTTGATTGAGGATGATGTTGTTTTGGACAGTGAAAAGTTACGTTTGAAAAGTTTCAACGAAATACCTTTATTCATAGGTACAGCTCTGTTTGCACTTGAAGCAGTTGGTGTGGTTTGTAATATTTAACATTTAATCGAAATAATCTATGATTAAATAACATTACATATTTATAGACTAAAATGATTATTCCAGATACTCGCCTTAGAATATAATATGGAAGAACCTAAACGGTTCGTAGGTATGTTAGGACTATACAGCATAGGGATGATTTCTATAATAGTGCTCTATTTGGTTGTGGGTGTATTTGGCTATCTTAAATATGGAGAGGAAATTAAAGCAACAATAACATTAAATTTGCCTCAAGAACAAAAGTAAGTTGGTTCTAATATTTACTTTTGGTATATATTTTCGTTCAATAAAGGATTTTTTATTTTTATTTCATTTTTTTTATATTAGTTAAATCTTCCATTTTCTTGTACTGGAAACTAAATGTTTTGAAGTCGTGTATCAAATATTGTAAATATTGTTTTTCGTCACTTTTTATAGAAGTAATAACATTAATAATATAAGTATAAATCTAATATTAATTGTGAGTAATTACTGCGTTTCCTAGCTATGGTTCCAAGTTTCTGCTATTTGTTAATATTTTGAGGGAAATTTTTCTGTTACAAACAAATATTTCGTTTTTTATAGAAAAGCGCAAGCAGCAAAACTTATATTTGCGTTAGCTATATTCCTCACGTTTCCACTTCAAAACTATGTTGCGTACAACATGGTTTGGCGACGGGCAAAGAAGAAGCTACCAGAGAGCAAACATATGGTCACCGACTACACCCTGCGGATTGCTCTTGTTATTATACCATGTGACTATCAAATGAGTATACATTTGTGATTCTCTAATAACTATTAAAAGTGCAATCCGTCATTACAATAGATGAGGAATAGTATTATTTTTTAAAAAAGGAATTTCGATTGAAATTAGCTTTTAGATTGGGCGATTGTCGACTGTTGATTGTTTCGCAGCCAATCCAACTGTTTAGTTCCACAACTAAAAATCGAGTAGCACTAAGCACTACTTAAAAGTTGATCGATTGTTTTTTAATGATGTGCGCGCGCTCTTAAGATTTAAAGATGAAAAGTGCATTTTTGTTGCATTTCGTCCCCTCACATCACAAAATATTACTAAATCATGTAATGTATATTTCAGGGACTCTTGCAGTGGCGGTACCTCATCTGGGTCCTTTTATATCCTTGTTTGGTGCATTTTGCCTATCACTACTAGGAATTATCTTCCCTGGTTTGATGGATTTATGTATATGGTACCCTAACAATTATGGAGTGCTTCATTACAAATGTATTCGCGATGTTTTTATAATGATAATCGGTGTTGCATGCCTCTTTTCCGGATGTTACACGAGTGTGGTAGAAATTATAGCAGAATGGTAATAACACTGATTGTATTACTAACCCATCGTCTATAATTACCATCAAATTATCGAATTTACTGGGTTGTTCGGAAAGTTCGTGTCGATTAATTTTTAAATAGATTAAAACGTGTATAATCTTCGGGGAATTTAAAATACTTATGTTATGTTATGTTTAGGTCTCTTTTCATGCTACTTATAGAAAATCGGCACGAACTTTCCGGACAACCACATGTACATATTTTGTTGTCTTTAATGTCTGTTAGTGTAACAAATCCATTACAAAATAAATGTAACGCTGCATATTTCTTTATTTATTATACTTACCCTGTAGTATCTTTATATTCAAAGTTTAGAAAGCGAAAGTACGTTCTTCCTTATTATTACAAGGTGGCAAACTAGCAAGCGGCCAACTGAATCCGCCGAAATGGCGAAGCGACCGCTGCACATAGACTTTTGCAAATGCAGATGCGTTGCCTACCCTTAACCGACGGAAGAGATGACGTATATAAACACGATATTTCCCCGTCCTATGCGGATCCTCCATCGTTAAATCTACTTTTCCTTCCTAACCTTTCTTATGAAAAGGATGGAAAGGAAAAGGGACTAAAATTAGGCAAACTAAACTAAACTTAAATGTATACGTAATTGCTTGGAAAAGATATTTTTAGGTTCCAACTGTAGCACACTTATACTAACCGTTACTGTCAGCGCCAAAATAACCAAAATCATATAAGCACAAAACGTCTTATAGCCTATATATTTGTAGAGGTCAGTGTTTTACATGTAATATAAATCTACAAAACGCTATAGTTTGTCTAAGTAAGATAGATTAGTTTGATAAATAACACACATGAAGTATCGAATTAAATTTGTACGAAGGAAATGCCGTACTTAATAGACAGTTATCGTAGGGACGAAACAAACACGCATAGCGAAAAATTGTAAACTATCGATATTTGGTCTAAATAAAATTTAACAAACTGAACTTCAATTATTAATTAAATATTGACTAATTTAGGGGACAATTCTAGTAATAAATGTAGTGCACAGAATAAAAGCGATGAAAATAATAATAGCAAAATCCAAATCGATTATATACAACTGTAGCAGTTTTTTTGGTTCTGTAGTTATTATTGATTTGAGAAAACGGTGTTTTTTTTAATTCATAAGTTATAAATAACTATGAATCTATTGATTCCGCCTTCTATGAGACTAAAAAGCGAAAATCGAAAAGATTCACACCTTATTTTACAGAACCCATCCCTACTGAATTGTCAAACTAATCTATCTTATTTAGACAAACTATATTTGACATGTAAGATGTCTACTGTTTGTCATTTTACATATCTGTAGTTATACTTTTTAATTAGCTTACGATACATTTAAGAAGTTAAATTTCCTAATGGTTAATTCACTCTTTTAAATATTGAAAATTGTAACCAAATTTCGACAATGGCGAATGAAGACTTTTTGTAAGGCATAGTTTTGATTATAGAGTTCCTCTGTAGAATTCTTACACAAATAGTCAGATTGCCTCGTAGACTTGCATCCTAAATCACCACTAAGGGCAGCCTTAGTGAGTAAAATACGACTGTAACTGCGGTAGATATTGGTTATCAGATAACTAGGCACTAGTTTTTGATGAAACAGAAAACTGTGCTCCGTAGGTGGCATACGTTTTTATATGAAAAATTCAGATTGCCTTACTGACTGTTGCTACCAACTGCACAATGTAGTTTGTGGTTGTAATTTGTACTGAAGATACTCATCTTCAGTATAAGAATAGTAAAAAGTTTTTTCGACCAATTTGTTGTCCACCACCACCAATTTGATGTTTCTTTTTATTGTTATTTCTAATGTTCAAATCGAATAAACACTTTTTAAAGTAAACTAATTGGAAACATCCATTTCAATGTTAGTATGCATTGTAATTTTTATCAATCCTTTATTTTTTCTTTTCAGATACCTTGGGATGTCTCGTTTTTCGGCTCTCAATACCAATAATAATAATAATAATACAACAGCGCGTCGTAGTTTGGTCTCTTGCTTAATACAATGTATATTATGTTTTTAAATCTTTCTTTGTATATTCATTTTTATCACGAATGACGAACTCCGTTCTTCTTGTTGGACCGGAGACATTTTAAGAAGAGCAAAAAAAAAGCTCTATGCCGTGTGGCAACTAGGAAGGTCTATGTTCAGTAGTGGTCTGTTCCCATGTTATTGTCTGTTAGGATAATGATGACGAATGATATTTATTACATAGCAACCTCTTATTATTTTGATATTATTGGTATATTGCGCTTGTCATTTATGTAGTTGAATTATTTTGCTTATTACATCTTTTTATAGTTAACAATGATGTTGGTCGGCGCTTACGTACGCGGTGCACTATATCTCGGTAAGGGGACTCGTTTATTTACGTTAACATAATCATTTTTTTTACTTATAGTAGCTTTCTTTTGCTTATTTTTTCTAGATCTCATAGATCAACTTCAAACAGTCCAATAAAAAATAATATCCAACGAAGGCCGTGTTCTCCTTGGTATGGGAATGCTAACTCGCCTCCTCTTTGCAATTCTCCGACACGTTACCCTACTCGTTTGTATTCACGGTAATTGTTTTAATATTCTCGCAAACATATCTGGTATCATAAAGCTTCAATTTTACATTTGTAGTTGGTAGCCCACTAACTTTATATGTAACATGATGCTTCGAGACAATGTGACGTTTACGAAATTGAAAGGTACAGTTTGTCCACTGAAAATTATGTAAAGACAACTTAGACTCTGAAGGTTCCCGTAAATTTATAAATGTTTTCAACTAATAACTTTCTCATTTATCAGATCTCGGAACGACTTAGGAGATGGTTTATCCGACAGCTTTGCACAAGAGCCTACGCAGCCCGAAGCGTACTTCTCAACAAAACCACCATCGGAACCCGTGCAAGTTATTATAGAACCGCGTATTATGAACGATTTAGACTATAAATTTAATTCATCAACATCCTATGAATCCCGATGTTTAGATGAATTTAATATCACTCCATCCATGACTATTGCCGCAGAGGTAAGAATTGACTCACTTCTGAGTCCTGTAAATTGATACATGATAACTTGCGGTTTAATCAAAACTTACTCGTACATGTTCATTAAGTAATCATACTTTCGGCTTAGAAATCAATTCTCCCATATTAATTATACAGTGACTATTTATAATCAGATGCTTGGGTAAATCTCAACAATACAATAAAATTGCCTAGACGTTGTGACTCCATGCGAATATTTTTATTTTAATTTCGTAAGCGGAGCAAATGTTTGCGTTTCATAAAATATTCAGAATTGTATTTTTGTTGAAGGCACTAAAGTGGTCTTTAGTTTATTCCATGAGGATTATTTGGAATCCGGTAAAATTATCTATTGAGACACTGACTGTGACTGTACCTAATAAAGAATTTAATTTTATGCATCTGTTTTCTTTATAGACTTTCAATTATAAAGGTAGTTGTTTTGTCTAAATGTATTGTTGTTTCAGATTCCACCATCTGATAACTCGTTGGCGGTAGTTCGTCGCATATTAAGTTCGTTGCTATCGACGCTTCCCCTTGTTGATCCTCCGTCTGATGCATTCACCTACCGCTACATATCTCAATATTATGATAATAAGTAAGTTTGATATTTTTGTCAATTAATCTCTGACAAGTCTAACTTCCACTACGATCGATTTTGAGAGGAAACATATCGTCTGTCCATATTTATGAGAAGGACAGAAATATGACGATTGTTGAAATTTGATAACAGGTAACCTCAATTTGACTATTGACGAAACACCATATTGTCATCTTCACTCCTTTTTATAACAAAATTTAGATAACAATATTGCATGTTTCGTCGTTGGACCGATCACCTCCGCAAATCATCAACGGAAGAGAATCCGAAAGCCCAACGGGAAATAACCACCTTATTGATTTATCCCTTATTACGTTAATTCTGTATGCTAGTTTTGTTGTTAGTAATAATGTGGAAATTTATTAAGATCTATGGTGCGGTCGGAACCTGAACAGCGCAGCGTAGCTGTACAAGTCGCCCAGTCTTCTATGTACGTGACTTCTATTTTTTTTATTATTAGCGGGTTTTTGTTAATTTACTAATGTTACTTTTAACTATTCCAACTAAGCTCTAGGCTTGTGCTAGGGTATGATTCACGACAATAGTCGAATGGCGGCATTCAAACTCTTGACCGCAAGATTGATAGTCCGTACCCCGAAACATTAGGTTTTTGGCGCATAGATTTTGCAAAAAAAATTTTTTTTTTTTGTTACAAAACCTTTCATATTTATTTTAAGAAAAATTGGTAAGGTTATACAATGACGAATGAGAAGGGCAGGAAATATGATTTTAATCAAAATCTCATACTTAAATATGTTTAGGCATGGGATTTATATCAAAATTTTTACACATAAATTCTTTGTAACCATTCAAAGCATTCTTATTATATAATTTTGCATTTTAGAGTTTAAATAATATTTAATCTAGGACGTAAATAATGACTTGTTGGGTTTCATCTTTTAGGACAGTTTCCGTGGGGAATTGTAGCGACTATTGGGACCGAAAAGGTAATTATACTCATATCATTTATTCAAATTAACACCGTCATTAGAATGTTTCATTACATTGCGAGTCTAGTTTAATTCTTGCAAACATTGCAGTCTCTTGTTATTGCTTTTATCTTATGCTGTATTTACGATAAAACTAACTAAGTACCAGATATAATAAGAGTTGTATTCGGGGTTTTGGAAATACATTATATCGAAACCTTCACAGCAATTATAACTAAGCTACGAGTGATAAGCGCGTAATTTGTAGCAGACGTAATGCAGGCCAAACACGTTATGTCATGCTTGTTGTCAAGATAGTTGTTCTCCTGACGTGTGTGGCGAATAATTTGTTAATAGGTAATAGGCAGAAGAATGAACTGAGCAAGAAGAGATGGATGGGAAGCATGCGCGCATTACGTGAATCTCACCTTCGTTTGATGATGCGTCAAATACGTCAGTTGCGGCAAATTGAGCGGTTGGACCGTTCGTTGAAACGGGTCTGTTCGGTACGAGTGTCCTGTGATAACGACCTTACTTAAACTATTCAGAACCTTAAAAAGCACCCGATGAACGATTAATTTTTTTAAACAATTTTTACATGTTTTGTTAATTGTATTGTAATTTATTGTTGTTATATATTTGTTAATTATTATTGTGTAGTTAGCGAATCCGCTCGTTTTGTTTGTTTTTGAAATTCTGATAAAATAAAATTGACAAAAAAATGTATCACCTACCGGGCGCTTTATTTATCTGTTATCAAAGGAAATGTATTAAAAATGTTATAAAGCATTTTATCACCAAAACATTGTTTTAATTGAAATACCAGTGGTGAGTTCTGCAAAAACATTACCCTCGTCACAATGGCCGCGGTGACTAAAACTATTAATATTTTAGTAGTGATAGACGCCAGCTACAACAAAGGGGAAGTAAATTTGACGGAGGTCATAGGAAGGGGAAATATGCTATTTCTGGACGTCCCTTCATCTATTGCTTAAAGGTGGGCAAAGCATCTGCAATTGCAAAAGTTCATGGGCAGAGGTCACTTCACTATTTCGGCGAATCTGTATGGATTATGCGAATATTGTATGGAGGTCACTGTACTCTGGTTATAAAGATTATTAATTTATGACATTCTTTGCCTACATGACAAGCAGTTTAAAAAATACATTGACATTATTTACGTGACTTTTGACATAATGAATTGAAAAATAATTGTCAATATTAGTAATCCTCTTAACTAAATAAAATTTTTTAATCAGCATGAGTTCGTGGCGCATGGCTGGATTGAAGTAAGTAAATGTTTTTATACTTATTTTTCAATAAATGCCTTATTTACAAGAAACTAGCACTTGACCACGAAACCTCCTGATAGTGTGGTCACTTGTCAAATTCTCCTTTAAAATTCCTTGAAATAGTACCAATGAAATTATTGTCGAATGTCGTCGAAATAAAATTGTCATCCTTAACCCTTAATTCGATGGAGCTTTGTAGCAATAAAAAAAAAAATTAGTGGTCACAGTTTTGCACATAAATTATAAATGTGATGATATGAATGAAATATATTTTATAAATTAGTTGTTTACATTGGAGTGTATTGAATTATGGGTTAAGTAATAAAGTTGAAAATCCTAAACATTGCAGTTATATAAATTATTCGAATATAGCAGCAAAGGTGTTGCGAAAGTCTTTGAAATCAGATATCAAACAGGAGGCTTTGAAACGCGATGAGTCCTTCATCAAGCTCTCGTACTGGAATAAGGGGGAACCATTACGTTAGTATTCTATAAACAATTTCTCATGAATAGAATACAAGGTATAATAAAATGTTTTATTTTCAGCTGAGGGTGAAAAAAGGGGAAAAGAAGATGTTAAAGTTTAACATATTAAAGAAATTACTTGTTAAAATTATAAGCAATTAATGGTTTGTTTTTATGACTTATTAAAGAAAATAAATAGTTAGTACAATATCCATTTCTTTTTTATATTTTGTTACACTATAACTGTTTCGAAAATGTTAAAGAAAGAAATTAAAAATGAAATTTTAATAGTAACTGTAACAAAAAATATGCAATTTTCGAACAGCTTCTCACCTCATTTGAATAAGCTGTTGCAGTGAAATTGTTACTACGTGGTATGCTCTTAGGCTTTGTATAATCTGTTAACTGATATCCTAAATAGAAAAAACCATTTTAACTTAAAGACTGAATATGTCTGCATTTGATCACCACAGTAGAGAAGCCGCAAGTTCGTTGCCGGCATTTGAGAAAGAAGTGTATTCGATTCTTGATATACCATAAGTTCCACTTTGGAAATATCGAGGATAGACCGTATTAGTACACGTCTGTACAAGGCAAGAATTGCTGCGAAAAGCGTACCGTTGATTTCCACTATAGTTTGGCCGTTGGTTACATATTTATAACATACTCTACATTGTATTTGAGAAAACTGAAACCGCTTTGCTACAGGCGTTTCACTATTGGTATAACATCATCATGCCGCCGCTAGTCATAATATTACTATGTTTACATCGGTAATCACGTACCGTAATGTATATTTGTATTGACTAATAACAAGCTGTAAATTGACTATAATAATACACAAGGCTTTTTAAGGGATATTGACCATTCAAGTATGGATTTTTTAATAGAAAGGAAAAACTTTTAGATTTCGCATTACCATCAGAAAATATTACATTCTTTTTTCTTTTTTAATCTCTAAGTCGTATCATTGCAACTATTTGTTTTTATTGATGTTTGTTTATGTTATAATATACTTACCTAGTTACTTGTAATGTCTTAAGCCACCTTCAATAAAGTAAGAAAAGTGATACAAATGTACGATTGATATATATGAGATGAATTTATTTATTAATTTTATAAGTACAAATTGACATTGTATTGGTTATAATAATTCGTTTTTGAGTCCAATTGTTATCGAATAGTCCCATAATATGAGAATAAGAAAAAAATAACGTATTAATATAAATCTAATCTACATGATAAGTCTACATAGAAATACTATTCCATTTCAAGATTTACATTCGATTGGGACATTCTCGGCATTTCCTTCATTTTCCGGACAAGCTGAAATAAAAAAAATCTCTTTAAAACCAAAAGACAGTTTTCTTAACCGAAATTTATAGTTATTAACCAGCAATTACATTGATTTTCTTCTTTAACTGTTAGGTTAGGTTAATGGTGGAATTTTTTTAGTAACGTCAAAGTTATTGAATACATAATAATTATGCGCTTACATTTATGAAGACTTGGCATTACTCTTGTCTTCTGTTTAATTTGAAGACTATTTTACTTATTTCAATATTCAATAATGGATTTTGCTATAGAAATATGACAAGGTACCTTTTTCACAACGCTCTCCATAGTGTTTTGTGCCAACACAATTGCAGACGTATCCTCCATTTGTGGGGAAGCAAACGCCGCGGACGCAAGACTTATAGCAGACGCCTGGTCTGTTTGCTAAATCAAATGTATCAATGAATTCAATAGTATAACATAAAGGCGAGAAGTAGAAGCAAAAGATAGTCAGTTTATAGTTTATAAAATAAAAGACACAGAAGAGTATTCAAAGGATGTTTAGTGTAGGAATTTACTACGGTTTCATTTAACTTCCTTAAGAAAACAGCAGGTTTTTCTTTAGGACCCAAAACGGTACAAAATATTACTTACTCTTTGGCTCCTGTAATGAACAGTGGAAATACTACTTTGTTGTAGAAAGAATTCACGCTGATAACGTCGAACGTATATTTTTACCGTGCATGAAAATCGTTTCAAGTGAATAGTTCAGATAGCTCTAGAAATTAAAGACAATGTGAAATAGAGACAAGACAAATACTACTTTCTTACATACATCTTAAAGCGCTAAGACAGATTCTTCTTGTCCTGTACTTGTATTTATTTTTACAACCATATCCACAACTGCATACAGATTCTTTTATCATACAACCGTAATGTATCTCGTCTAGCGCACATCCTGGAAATTAAATCAGAAGATTTTATTGCCTTAGTTTTAATTTTACCTTTAAGTATTTGTCTTGTTGCTTTCTTTTGTGTGGCATCATTATAGGCCTTTATCTTCCCGTTGGACATAGGCTTCCCTAATTCCTTTCACAGATCGCGGTCCACTGTTTCGTGTTTGACGTCGTTTAAATATTGAAGTCATCTAACAACTATTGTAGGCTTTCAGCATTCTTCTTACGTATATATGTGAAAGTTTAGATGGATGAATGGATGTTTGTTAGAGTTTGTAGCAAAACTGCTGAACGAATTTTGATGAAATTTAACAGAGATGTAGAACACGATCTGGAAGCACACATCGGCTACTTTTGTTTCTTGTTTTAACTCCTCGCGGACTGAAGTCATTCGAGTAATGTTACCAAAATGTAAATATTTCGCTAGAATCAAACGCTGTTTAAGTACAAATATTTATTTCTTTTTGGAGGTACAAGTCTTTTACAAAACTAAATAGACAACGGTATTCAACAAAGGTATTTTCTTCTCTATAATCTAGGAGGTTTAAAAGTAGCGCGTTGACTGTCAGAGGCCCGTAGCTTAAGGAAATAAATTAGTTTATGTATTCGATCAGTTCAAATAACTACACACTCATGTGGAAATACAAGACCTCTTACTGGAATTGTTGGACATGCTGAAACAATCAAAAGCAATACATTTGTAGCTATTTTTTTAAATTAATTTTTAAGATAATTTTATAAGCATTATATAGTATTTATAAGCATATTAAAATCATGTCAATTAGTATTATATTAGCTTACCATATGTTACCTTAGTTGTTTGAATGCTTGCTTTATAAATATACATATTTTTGCGTGTTTAAACAATGAAAACCCAATCAAGTTACGAATACCGCGGCATGTCCAGTGTTAATTAATTATTAATTATGGTTATTTATTAAATATAACTTATATTAATTTTATGAAGTACCTAAATAATAGAAAAGATATTTATTAAATGTATGTGATACTAAGCATGATTATTTTAAATTAAAAGCGATAAGAAAGATATTTTTTAGGACACCTGATAGTTATTAGTACAAAGCATTAAGCAGAATGCAGATATTTTTAAAAAATAGTATGTTTCGGTAACCACGTAGCAATAATTATTTAAATGTATTTCTGTGTACGAGTAAAAAGATACCTTTTTCACAGCGTTGACCGTAATAACCGGTGCCTTCACATTTGCAAGCAAATCCTGGTTCTTGTACTGTTTGGATGCAGATACCACGGACGCAGGGTTGGCGGTAACAAATATTCGTACTACGCTCTGAAATAAATATCTTAATATAAAAAAATAAGTCATGAAACCATTGTCTTAACAAATGTTGCGGATTCAAAAGCTCACAAAAGCTCATTAAGTTGTAAATGAACATAATAGATGGCGCTGCCATTTATTATAAATATCAACCTATAAAATATATTATATAATTTCAGCAATTTGTTTATCTTTTCTAATATTGTTCTAATATTTAATTTATTTAAAAATTATACTTGTATACTAACTCATGCTTCGACATTCTGTGCTTTACGAGCTTTAGTTCAAGGCTCTAAATGTTGCGTACGAATGGCGCTAGATGTCGCAACATTTACAAAAACTAGGAAACTGGATTGTAAAATGTTAATTACCTCTTAATGCGCTCAAACAGGCCCTCCTTGTTCTGTATACGTACTCAGTTTTACAGCCGAAACCGCAAAGACACTCCGAGCCGTATATCTTGCAACCATTTTGGGTCTGATTAGGTTCGCAAGACTCGACATACCCTGGAAAATTTTAAATTATATCAGTTGCTACTGTTGTTAAATATAACTTTACAGATTGTACTTGAAATTGTATTTTTTAAAATAGTAAATTTTTCTTTACATTATTAAGTTTAAAGTTAAAACAAGTAACTTATGTTATTTAAAGATATCTATAACATTTCAAGTTTATAAATATATGTTCATTTTATTTGTATAATGTTGGCTAATATCTAATTAGTACAAACAGTTTGTAACATTGCTGTGTTTTTATCCCATACGGCGTGTAATAGAGGCATTGATAACGATTGCTTTAGGATGTCACTATCAATGAAAACGTCCGCTCTTATTAAAGTTACATTGACACGATTAAAAAACATATATCTATTTAAATATATGTAAATAAGAAAATAATCAATCAACATAGCCTAGATCACGTCTAGATTAGATCAACTCATAGTATCTAGATAAGAATCTACATGCTATGTAACAATCTATTTTTAATTAAAAAAAAAAACAAGATTTTTTTATTTTAACCTAATCAAACCAATCCCCAAAAATCTGTTGTACCAAAAACCTCTAGGATTTTTGTTAGGACACGGGACCACGACGACAGTCGAATGGCGGGATTCGAACCTTAGACCTCGTGTTCTACAGTCCGCACCTTAATCCATTGGACTATTGTCGCTCCGGAAGAAGTAGTATATTTTGTTTAGATACTTCGCCAGGGAACACCTACTGAAGCCTTTAGAGTTAATTGAAGCTCATATAATTAAGTATGGTAATTGTTTGTCCTTAAACCATTTCTTAATCTACCTTTATAGCTATGTCTTAACATGTTTTTAAAGTTTAATCTCCAACTGATTAAATTCTGCAAATCGACTAAATTGAAAAAAAAAACATGATATTACCGTGACTAACTTTAAAGTATTTAAGAATAGCTTTCGCCCGCGACCCCGTCCGCGTGGAATTATAAAAAAAACAAAAGTGCATCTATGCCAAATATCATCGAAATCTGTACAGCTTTAGGCTACAAGCTCTAAAAAATATGCATCTATCCATCCAACTAAACTTTCGCGGTTATATTATAATATTAGCAAGATAAGTAAGATGGATTCATATATTTTGATGTATACGTAATGATTATTGGAAATGAAAATAGTTAACTAAATTTGTAGAAGATGATTTGAAATTGAATACAATATGTTGCGTAGTTTATTCGGTCAAGGAGTAAATATTTACAAAAGATTAAGCTCAAGGTTGAATTGAATGAAGACGTAATTGAATCAATTGGAAGGGATGGATCAATCATATAATTCAGGGCAATTTAAAGGAGACGGCGTAGTCACTATGAGTGCATTTTTGATGCGTTTAAATTACCTTTATGTTGAGCCGACGAGACGGTTGTGAGGTAGGTCGAGTACATTGAAAAAACAAGCTAATACATTGTGCGTTGATTTTGACATTTTTAAATCACGACTTGAATATGTTTTTTAATATTTTGTGAATTAAATTCATTGTACTCAATTGTATAGTTGAATTAGATAGAAATGAGAATTTATATTTACATGGCTGACAATATTATTTATTGTCTACGAATTTATTTGTACGTGTCTGTTTTTGAAAAGCTTTTGACTACAACCTTAATTAAATTTTTTAGTTAGTTTGTTAAAATTTCTAATTTTAATTGGATTTCGTTAAACAAACTTTGTTGTAACATTAAAAAATGTTATAAATTTTCTTGAAATATTAACAAATAAATACAATAACAGCGTAAAAATGTATTAAAAGAAAACATCATTTAAGGAGGTGTAAAACACTGCAATTTGGATTATTCGAATATAACAAAAGTTGCGTTTACGCTAAAAGTAAAAACTTTGTTACAATTTATGTTGCCTTGTAATATCCGCACTTCAAATCAAAACAAAAATATTTACTATCAAGCAACTTACGTAAACAGGGAAGCTGTTTTTGCAATTTTATCTTAACTGGCTGACCTGACAGACGCTGTACTGACATAATTATAAATATTAGTTAAATTAAAATAACCTTCCGACAATAACAAAGAACAAACGTAAAGAAATTGTTACATCATTCATAAACAAGGGAGATTCATTTTTATATGAACGTATATATAGACGAGCTGTCGCCCGCAATCTTCGTTAGCCCGGATTTCTTTTGAAAGCCATCAGGATTAAAAAAAAAGTAGCCTATGTCATACCCGTCTATGCCAGCTACCCTTCAGTGAAAGTCCGTTCGAAATCAACCCAGCCGTTTCGGAGATTACCCGGAACAAACGCGGCTTGTGGACAGACAGACAGACAAATAATTTTTAAAAGCGATTTTCGATTTCAGCAAGAAATTGCGAATTTTTGTTTTAATATTACAAACATACATTATAATTTTATTATCTGTGTAGATTAGGCTTCACTTAGCAAATTTATTTGTTAGTACTCGTAAATATTAAAAACTACCCACAAGACGAGTACTTGACCAATGCGAGTTGACCTTAACTATGGACGATTTATAAATTAAACGTATTGATAAACTAATAAAATAAAAAAAGCGAGGAATGTTAGGTTTTTTCTGGAATTGAGAGAAGATCGAATTTAGGTATGCTTATTGAGATACGATATTATATCTGACTAGTCACCGCACTTAACCGTTAATTGGTTATTACTTACGCGCAGTTTATTGTGTGGATATCTGATACAAACTTTGCAATACAGTTGCCTTTGTACTACCCATACGCATGTTCCTGACGTAATTATACTTAAAAAAAATCAATAGTTTTTTTTTTAAATCAAATTCTTGCAATCATTCTAACTCTCGTTTTAACTAGCACTAGACTTGTCTAGGATAAGAATCACGAATTAATCTGTGGCGGGACTCGAACCCACGACCGCCTGAACAACTGTTCCATTGTTTGGAGTTGACATTTGATTGGTAGATTCGTTTATTCTTCTTTAATAAAGTTAGTTATACTATAAGAGGTTCAATCAAATGTATATTTCAAACTACAATTTATTGCATATTTATTTGTTGAAGACCAACGAGGAGAACCATTTAGAACGATAATTATTTGTTTACGTATTTTTTACATTTTTTCTATATAATATCATCGTTTATTATATATCATCATTTTATTTAAATAATATGTAATAGTAAACATTACTAACGATTCGATTTTGATTTTTAAGATTCATCGTACAAAGAAGTATTAAGCATCTTTGAAATAGCAAACTTCATCTGCACAATATAAATACTATCCTTAAATGCGAAAATAAAGGACATAAAGTAACTTTATTTATTTTAAATATCTATTAAACTCGCAAGCTCTTAAGTTTATTGTGCTTTGGTATTTATAACACAAGTCCATACATAAAAAAGCAGTAATAGAAAATAAAATTGAATTAAATTATATGCAAAAATCAATTATTTTTAAAGTTATTTATTGAGGTCAATAAATCCGAAGCACGTAGTAAGAGGCGTTATTTGAGTACCTAGGACTAAATAAAATAATAATCAAAAATATGTTTAGAATATAAAAATATCGCTGGTATAATTCGCTATTTAGCAGCAATGCGTTACGCAAGTATACTTACATAATAGACAGGCGGTGAACACCAAGATATACCCGCTGAGACGCATTGTCGCTCCGCTGTTCAGACCACGACTATATTCCGAACTGATACCGCATTTCCTCCGAAAGTGTGAACGCCCGCTATATCAAGCCGTATCTATAACAGCGTTTAAACTACGACCTCTACATTTGAGTGCGTTCTGTATATTCTTTTATATTATACCAAATTTAATAATTAATGCACTGTTAAGATGTTATTTATGATACATAGTTTCCTTTCTTCTCTTTCTACGACCCTTACTTACATATTTATTTATTTTTAACTTTTAACTAGTTAATGCACTTATTGCGAAATAGTTTTACTGTGGACCTATAATTCGAATTCCAACTATATGGTACCATTTTAATTGTATATTTGTTTAAAATGTTAATATTTTCATCTTCATTGTTTGTCATGTTTATTTCATGTATTCAGAAGATTTAAATCAAGGATCGATAGGTCGTGTGATGATTTTCAATGTGCACTGTCACATTGCTTAAGTACGGACCAATAAATATTTAAAAAGGGTAAAGTTGTTTATAGAGGTCGATAATAACTAGTTATTGTTGTATTGAGCTTTAAAAGCTTGTGAAAGCTCCGCATACTTTTGTTGCTGCACGCGTAGAATATTCAATTAAACTATAAGAACACGTTGTTTTTAGACTCAAAGTGTGGCTTTAGTCGTGGTGGTCTCGTACCGACATCTATGCATAATTATTCTTTGATTTATTTATCTATCGATGCAAAAGTGTGACTGCAGCAATGCATCACTAGATCGATTAGTTAAAATTAGGGAACAAAGAGGGGAGAGGCTCGCGGAGGGAGTAACCTCGACGCGCTCCACTGCCATCATTCTGCGTATTAATCGCGACGTAACGCGTCTGTTGCGATGCAGCATTGTATAATTCCAGACTATAAAATAGATTCTCTCCAGCGCTCACGTCTCCTGACTGCTGCAAAAAACTACAAAGAGCTGCCACCAGCGATCTTAGGCTAAAAATTAAATGCTATTCAAGGTATTCTTAGTGGTATTCTTTTCAAGAAGCTCTTGATATTTTTTATAAAATATTATTATAATGCTTTACTCGGAAATTTCCTTTCTTATTTTACAAGACAAGTCTTTACATTTCTTTTCGTTTTCCAGGAGTTATTTTTATAATACAAACGAGAATAGATTCTTTGTAGCTAAAACCAGTACCTAATGAACCATGCACTTTTAACATGATAATAGTTATTAAAAATTTAATGCTTACCTCTTTATCTCTTATGGCTATTGAAAAATCATTATAAGCAGTTAATTGCGATTATGCAATTGTAAAAAGATATTATTCATTCATTCCGACAGATCGACCCAGCGTGGGTAGGCGTCCCGCAAGAGGGACGGAAGATCTGGTCAAGGTTGCGGGAGTATCCTGGATGCGAGAGGCACAGGACCAATCATTGTGACCATCTTCGAGGAAAGTCTATGCTCAGCAGTGGGGTTATATGGTTGAATAGAGAGATAGAATATAATATTGGTAATTATTTTAACAATTGCACAAAAACTATAAAGAGATCCTATGATCCTATGAAGTAAGGTCTTAACTATAAAGATATACGATTTAGGTTTCTCTTCAAATAGGGACAATGACCTTAATGTTTTAAACAATAATCACAGTGTGCCAACATATTGTGATAAAAATATTGGTAGTTGCGTTATAGATAACAAAATATTAAATATTATGCGAGAAAAACAAATCTCACAAACAGTTTTTGTCACTTTTAAGTTAGTCATTCCCTGAAGGGAATTTTATTGAAATGAAAGATTTAATTCATACTGATTAAGCCCCCAATTAAACTAGCGTATATGTTTTTTTTATACTAGACAAATTACGTAGTATTAACTGTTTAATGGATCACAAGATTTCGCCCGTGACGTCTGCATGGAATAAAGAAAAACAGAAGCAAGCTGTATCATAGAAATATCATAGAAATTCGTTCAGCGGTTTAGTCTCCAAATCCTAACATACATCCATCCTTCCTTCTAAACTTTCGAATTTATAATTTGATTTAGATGTCCCCTTTCACAGTTCCTTATAGTCGAATTATTTGCTTATTCAAACATTGTACTCGTAATGAGCGTAATGGCATCTTCACTTCGGTCGGTAATTCTACACTGTATCTCTAACTTCTAGGAATATGCAGCTTCTGATATCATGTTTAGCACTAACCACCAATTAATAATACGAAAATAATTCTCTATTAACTGAATTTTAATTAACAACAAACTACAAGTTAATGTAAGCAAACGTATTATTATTGTTATTTCGTCTATTCAGTTATTATCGTAGCCAGTTATTTCATTTATCAAGTTAATCACAACTTTCCATTGCACTGTGTTCATTTTGTTCGAAACTGTAAACAGAGTTGCAATTAAAATAACGCAATGCTGTTTATTTACAAAAGATGAAACAGTTCTCAAATTACCAATATTGTTTTCTTGATAAACAGAGTATCAAGAACCTTTAATATTTATAGCATAAAAGCAAACTCCGTCTCAAATAACATGCTGGCGATGAACATTCAGTTAGATGAATTTATTATTTTTGTTGAAGTTGAATTCTGAATGATGTTAGAGGACTTTACAAACTCGACAACATTAAACCCGGTTTGGTGTTGTACAGATTAGATACAAAGTCGATGATAATACGAAAAAGTTTCACGAAAATTCGTGATAGGTTCTGCAGTACGAATTGTATAGTCGAACAATGATATGTGACCCGGTGAGGAAGGCGCTGCTATCGGACTTGTCAAAGATGATAGAGTTATTTGAAGGACGAATACCCGATGCCCCGATCCTACGGGAGTAGGATAATATAGGGGAGTCGCTGGTAAGGCATAGAAAAAGAAAAACCATGATATGATAGCTTAAGCCCAAAGCGCACATCTTTGCGTAAACTATCGCATAACTGTTGCGATTGTCGTTTGTTTTGCAGCTAAATCAACTGTTTAATCTCAATTAAAAATCGAGTAGTAAGCCACCTCAATACAAGCTCATAAGAATCAAAGCGAGACTAAACAATTGTTCGACGGTTTAGTTTCAGATGAGTCTCTTAGTACTAATAGGATCTTGCGACACTTTTTTGACATTGAGAGGGGAGCATTAGTGAGCTGTTATGTTTCGTTCGATTTATGTCCCCCGGGTCAGATATCCTAATCGGTCTATAAATGATATTATGATCTGTATAGACATAGCGCAGTTATTTGCGATAACCTTAACCCTTTGATAATGTGGTCACTATTACAAATACTAACGTAATTATAAGATCTGAGTGTAACAAGTAAAACGGTTCCTTTTTTACAAACAAATGTATATAGGGAAAATAACTTAGTTATAAAAATATTTGCTTATTTCTTAACCTATGTGTTACATAGTGGACACCATTTCCTGTGGGTATAACATGAATGCAGACGTCGGACATACCGTCTTAAGAAAACTGTTGCATACTTAACATTATTTGTGGTACCATATGCCAACTTCGGTACATAAACTGTCGATGTACTCGAGTGACATCATATCAAATTTTTCAATATACATAGCACTATGTGAAGAAGCACAAGAATGTACGAATAGAGATATTAAAAATTACAGACAGTCACTTTCAAGGATTTTTTATTTATTTATTTATTATAAATACAATATCGTCTTCCTTTTTCTTTAGGTTCTTAAACCTTTTGGTTTGTAAGTACATTTACGTTTTTTTTGCATGCGACAGATACGCCTTACACGTGTTGTATAAACTCCCTAGTTTCAAGTCAAGTCAAGACAAGTCCCTACTTGAGACATTATAATTTATAAATGTAATAAATATTCAAGAAAAGCAAACATAACAGACTACTCCTTTCATCGCATCCCTTATTGTCTTGCATACGTATACCAACTCTTAAGTCCATTATTCGTGAGGTTTTAGTCATGTTAAAACTACTCGAAGCTCCGCTGTATACATCTACTTCAAAGAAACACATTTAAGTAGTAACAAGTATGTAGTTATGAAAGTGAGTAAATGTTTTACATTGGCGTGTATAATTATTTTAATGTTGATACAATATTTAGCGTCTTTACATATATTATTATAAACAAATTACATTTATCCTAATTTTTTTAAAAATATTCATAAATAATTATGGCAAACCTCACCATACGACACGAAAGACTGTATGACCCCCAGACATGTTGACAACGACTAGAGGTGGTTCTACTTTGGGATGTTATATCTGTCAATAAAACATATTCAATCAGTCAAATAACAACGTATTTTTAATATATTCTTGTGAATATTCATCGAATGTCAACAAGTTTGTTGATCGTATGTTTATAAGCCTTCTGAGAAATGTCGAGGAATTCACAATGGAAAAATATTTTTATAAATTTTCTTTGAACGTCTTATTTCTTACATCTATATTAGAAATGGGAAAGTTTGATTGTTTGTACGTATTTTTGTTGGAAGGTATCTCCAGAACGGATGCACGGATCTGAATGATGTTTTGTATGCAGAACTCAGGCTGGAAAACACCTAGGCTACCTACCAAGTGGTTTATTTAATTCAGCGCAGAAAAAGTCGCGGGCAAAAGCTAGTCAAGTTATAAAATTGTGTATCAATAAGTCGTCATAAGCACGTCTGGCAACCTACACATGTCTAGGAATTGTTTGTTCAGTTTTCTATTGTATTCTTCATCTTATAAAAAATGAAAATAGCACCAGACATGGTAATGATGTGAAATTGTTTATCAAGAATTTTATTTATGTTCGCTACTTCAGATAAACAAATCTTAGAGGTACTCTAATAACTGAAGGTTGGACGTTAGATCAGAGAAACCATACCTGTCCTGTGTTAAGCTAAAAACTTGTTCATTGGCAATAGTGGTCTAATAAAGCGGCAATAATGGTGCAGCAATGTGGCCATAGTAATGAAATTTTTAAAAAAAATTATCGTCTCTAGGGTTAACAGTGGTAGTGCCCGCTTTAACATCTTGGCACGAATGGGTCGGCACGCCCGGTGTAATACCACGACCACACAGAAGACAGGCGTGAAATGGAAGCAATTCCGTGTTTCGTCTGATGAGTGTGGTGCCGGAGGCCTAATTTAAGTCCCTTTCTCTTTACCACCCTTTTCTTTTAAGAAGAGGTTGGGAAGAGCAAGTGGATTTGACGGTGGAGGAGATGCATAAGAAGGGGAAATGTTCTCTTTATGTGCGTCTCCTCCTCCGTCGTATAAGGGTAGGCAGCGCATCTGCAATTGCGGATGTCTATGGGCAGCGGTCGCTTCGCCATTTTGGCGGTTTCAGGTGGCCGCTTGCTCGTTTGCCACCTTGTGTTATAAAAAAAAAAATAACAATAATAATTTTTTTATGCAGGTTTTTCGGTAATCACTACCGTAATGAAAAATACAGAGAAAAGATAAAATGTTTTATTAAAAAAACACGACACGAAATAATTCCAATAATTGCATATCACAATACAATGAGATAAAGAAATTTACGTGTAAAAATTTATAAAAAAATAATCTTAAACATCATTTCATGATGGATTCTTATTCTTTGCATAATGCCTTATTACATTTAAAATAGTCTATTAAATATAATTACAAATCAACTACAATCGTTGCTTAAATTGAAATTGTATTGGTAATAAAATTAGTAGTTAATTAGGCTTTCTGATAATAATTCCTTTTAATATTTTAACTTAGTATTTAAACGAAATTTATATTCATATGCTGTTAAAACAAGGATGATACAAAAATATTCAATAGTCTACATTTTTAATACAGATTGTACTCAAACTTTCTAGCTAGATATTTCCCAAAAACAAATGAAATCCATACATTCCATAGAATTGACATTAATGACATGAATTCCAATATTTGACTTTTTTCATAGTAACATACTATTTGTACATTTCATGTTACATTAGTTGAGTTGTATTGTATATATTTACAAAGGGTGCGTTTGGACCTTCTTGTAACCAGTTATCTGAAGAGTATGTATTCTCGTGCTTTTCTATTGCGTGGAAAGTGTATGCGTGGCGGCTCTTGTCTGATTTGTTTGCAGCACTTTTATGGACCACGTTACCGTGTAACAAGATGCAAGTACCTGTAAATAAAAGGAAAATGTTTTAGAGTACAATTACACTGGCTTCGGGTTCGATTAAAAGCCATGTTGTATGTTCCATCATAAATAGAAAATCAATATGTTTAGCACTTGGTACAAGATCACACCTTTCGGGACAGGTACAGCTGTGAAACTCGATTGTGGGTACACAGGTGCTGGTCTGTCGTAGATCAAAGCTTGTTTGGAATCTTTGTCCGGGTTTCGTATGAGACGACGGTGAATGCCCGATTTATGTGAGCCGGGAGAAATCCATAGACACCCATTCTGTATGGTAACATCTTGAAGTGCAATCCAGAAGCCAACTGGGGGAATTGGATCTGTGTAGAGGTACGTCGAATCTTGGTGTGGTATCACTGGAAATGAAATTATGAATGGATCAATAATAAAAAAAATAGCCTATTATGTTATGAGACTTTAAGTATATGTTTTTTTATTTGTTGTTGTCTTAATAGTTGAAAAAATAGTTATCGTATATTTTTTCAGACCATTTATATATTTAGACACAGGTAAAAGAAATATACAGTAATTTGAACAATTGAAAATCTTATTCAAACTAACCTTCACCACCAATGCCTGGGTTTTTATAGATATACATGCTTTGTACCACGGCAGGGTCTACTAAACCCAGCTCTCTGCAGACTCTCTTCACACGTTCACTGTACGTGTAACATCTGAATATAGGGTGTTGAAGATGGAGAGCGTGACCGACCTGAAAGTAGTTGAATTTTTTATTTTTAAATGTACAGTAATTTTGGAAAAGACAACTTAAAAGTTTTTTGAACATATATATAGACAGTAATGTTAAATGCTTAACTTAAATTATATAAAAGTTTATAAATTTGTAATAATCTAGTATACGCTCGAGATGGTTTTTCGCAGACGAAAACTAATTAAATTGGAACTTTGAAAAATTATTAAAGTTTCACTTTTCAGTTTGAGTATGGGCGTATGTTGAAGTTAGCTCGTGCTCTACGGGAACTATTTGCTGTGGAGTGAACTAACATCAAAAGGTTTTACCTTGTTTAATGAAATGCTAGGATCCACTTTCAATTTGCCGTCCGAGTCAACAGCGTCTGCCTCGAAAAAATAACTGATTTTGTCGTTACTTTCCATAAAGTAGGCATCTTTGTGTTGCTGTGAAAATCAAAAGATAAATTAAATAAAATAGGCAAGGGAATAATACAGTTGGACAATAATTTATACAAAAATTGTTATTCCGTCATGGTTTATACTTACACAAAACGAGACATTTTTTAAAATAACAAGAGACAATAAATGACAATTATTGTGATATAAGTGCAGCACTGTAAACTCGCTATTTCGTACGAGACATTGTATAGAGCAATGTTTTAAGTAACGGCGAGTCGAAAGGGTTGAATTGAATCTTTGAATGGTATAATAAAATATAAATACCGCTATCTCTGGATCGACTGTGGAGAATATTGGCTTCGGATCTATCTCAGCTGCTTGTTTTGTTATCTCGAGTCCCGCCTCGACTAATTCATCGCACTCGGGCCCACGTAAAAAGTCCTCCAGTACCACATACCCATCTTGTTCGAACTAAAACAGAAATATCAACATGATTAAGAATTCAAGCATAAAAACAGTATCGTAATACCATATTATAGTTGAGTTGGGAATTTTAGATGACAGGGTTTTTAATAAATAAAAAAAATTGCAATGATTTACATACAATGATTTGTCTTTCGTGCGCATATACACATAATTTCTTTAACATGTTTCATTAAAATCAGTTTTATCCTCAATCCGCTACGTGAAAGCTAAGCATTCGTCTTTTTCTGATCACATTTACATTTTACAAATCCATTGCCTATTCATGAGCGTAATAAAAAATGATCGATAGTGTAGCCGCTTCAATGTACTCCGTTTCAGCGTTACTCTTTTTTGTTAAACAAATATTCAGTCTCTTAACCACTAACCAGGTGAAAATCAAATAGCGAATTACTACATTACTATAATGAAAACGTGATTAACTTAATATTAAATTGGCTATTCGGTATCGCTTATCGCAGGAATACATTACTACTGTTTGATTTTATTTCATGTAATTCAAAGACATGGAATCTGCAATCGTCGTTCATATTACGAAAAACATTATAGTTTAAAACTAAAAGTGTATACAACCTGTATTTAAGTTTAAGTAATAATTCTTATAATAACGTATACGTATTCATTAAAAAATATACAAGCATGGGTATTTTAGCTTGCCCAGGCATCAGCGTTAATACAATTGGAAAAATCAAACAATCTCATAACTCTCATAGCAGTTTAGTGCAGCTATTTTTAGCAGTGCAGCGCTAAAATCAATCCCTTTGTTTAACTACGTACCTAACCTTGTTGAAATTACTCTATATAACATACAACTTCTATTTTGAATACCAGAAACAATAAAATTAGTTTACTACTAAAATGTGTATAGTAAATACATCTAATTTAAACTTGTTTATAGTTCAATAATACGGATACAATAATTTCCTTGTTTCTATAACGTATTTATAATTTAGTATCGTTTACGAAAAACAATTAAGTCATATTATCTACACATGTAATAAAATGACAATGTCTGTTTGTAATATCAAATGAAAAGATTGCAGATTTCGGGAAGATGATGTATTTGCGTTGCAGATAACGAAAATCGCATTTAAATTTTTTTTGTCTGTGTGTAAGTCTGTATATACGAGTATGTCTGTCTGTCCGCATGCCGCCTTTGTTCCAAGTAATCTCCGAAATTGCTGGGCCGATTTCGACCGGACTTTCACTGATGGGTTGCTGACGTATCATATTATCAGCTATTTTTTTTATTCCACGGTGCCGAAATCGCGACCGGAACGCTATCTCTGCGCTATCGATTTGGACGGGACTTTGACTGGAAGGTAGCTGTTTAAAGGTAGATGTACACGAGAGTGTTATGCGCTTACAAAGTTTGCGGGCGACAGCTCGTCGAATATACCTAGCGTTAACGTTCAAGTTAACAATGTATTTATGTGTTCATATTAAATCGTCGTGTTAATCGCAAATTCATACATTTGTCTCACATGTAGACCATTTGTATCAACTGATTACATACGTATTGTAAAAATTATCAGCGTTTAACAACTTAGTTGGCATTAAAATCCTTGACATTGATATTGCGCTGTCAAGTAAGCGAAAGGTCATGATAATCTGGCCTCTAAAAGATTGGCATGCTCAATAAAGCGAGAACATTCCATTATGGTTTTTCTTAACCCCTTTAGTAGACAGAGACGGAACACGTGCAAAAGATTATCTCTCTCTATCTCTATAGGTAATAAATAAATAATAATTGATATTTTGTGGAGGAGAATGATTGGGATCATTGTATGTTTATGTACGTTATCTGCAATAGTAACAACTATTACTATGAACTATTTTTACTTTAATGATATTTGTTTAGATATGTCTGTATCAATGATTGAATATTACTTTTTACAGTCAAAAATATGAATGATAAAATTGTTATTAGACGTTTATTGGCAGCGTGTACAGTTTTCGTGTGTCTATGAGAGTTTGCGTCTGTGTTTACACCGCTCCGCTCCCACGTGGTGTGGCTATTTGCATTCACAAAATGATCTTGTATTTTTAAGAGCCCAATGTTAGGCGACGCGGTGGGCAACACGCATAAAAAAGTTTCCATGTTTATACAATATTAAACGAAGTAATTGTTTTGATGCAACGATGTATTTTTTTAACCACTTTAAATAAGGTTAGAAAAAACAAATTCTTATGCAGACTTATATTGCAAATCTATACTAGAATTATAAGGAGGAAGTATTTGTATTTTTGGATTTTTGTAAATAACTACTGAACCGAATTTGAATATTTTTACACCGATTAAAAGCTACGTTATTAGTGAGTATCTTAGACTATATTTTTGATTCTCTTTAAAATCATTTTTTTTTAATTTCACGCGGACGAAGTCGCAGGCAACAGCTAGTTCAATGATGTTGTAGATAATGAAATAACTTATTTTAAGACATACATGATATAATTAAAAGGGTTAATTAAATTCCTACACTGATTAGAGTCATTTCATACAGTATTTAAAAAAGCCTTAGAGTGAAGTAGTTATCTTCGTGACATACCCAAAGCGAATAAATATTCTAATCTTCACATTTCATTGTGGATACAATATTAAGAGTGAATCAACAAAGAGCAGAGTCTCGCAATAATCGAAGACTACGGATGCATATAAAAATATTGTTTTTTCGTCGAGTTGTATTCGATATTTATGAAAATATACGACGTGTTGAAAGATCATAAGTTAATATCGATCCATACATCTATTTCATTGTAACGTACATTTACAATCAATATATAGTGACGCCATATAAAAGCGTTCGTTTAGCATTTCAAAGCCAGAACTATAAAAGGACATGATTATCATATCCGTGCTACATATATTAGTAACACGATCTATCATTTACAGTGGGTTTACACAGCCGTGTCATATTGTCTCAAACATTCTCTCTGAATTAACTGAGACAATGTTTTGCAGAGATGTTTCGACAGTGGATATCCACGGTTATACTGTCACTCGAGTAAATCGAGATAAAATTAAGATATCTTTGCGGGAATAGTGAGTGTAGATATGATTCAACCCCCATATGTGAGTTCCACGTCATTTGTAAAAACTTTGACTGTAAGCTTTATGAATCATGATCACAGGAAGACTTTTAAGATTGTTTCATATTGTTACAAATGTCGGTATATGTAAATATGTGTTGGGAGTACGTTATAATAAATTATTAAACAGTATCTATTATCTTTCTACGCATTCAATGGATAGTGGTTTAACATTTTAATGCTTACCAATTATATTTATTGAGATTTTTGTTTATTAAACGTCTACTTACGGCATCTTTTTTGTGCAATATTGTTTTCATGTTTATAATTTTTCTTTCATTTTGCGAGAGAAAAATGTTTAAAAATTAACACACTTTATGTCTTTATAGTCTAGCTCCGGTGTTTTACTTTTTTATTTAATACAATTATGAAACCCGCTAATTATCATTAATGTTATTTTTTACTAATATTATAGGTGCAAAAATTTATCTGGATGGATGGATGTTTGTTAGAGTTTGTATCCTAAACGCGTTTACGGATTTCGATAAAATTTGGTACATATGTAGAGAATAATCTGGAAGAAGATATAGGCTACTCACTTTTTTTTAGTTCAACGCGGACAGACTCGCGGGCGAAAGCTAGTTGAACATATAAACATAAACATAATATGTTCCTACTCGTATATTGTAGTCTTGCAATCGATCGTGTGTTGTTGTCTTTTAAAATGACACAATCAAAGTAAATTCGCTGATGGTAGACACGTTGTTACAAATTGTAATTTCTTAGCAATTTTTCGCTGCATCATCTGTTCAGGAAATGCTTATTATTAGATCTCGACTCACACGGCTCAGCGGCACCTCGTCATGAATCGCTTTGGCCAGGTTTTGAGATATTTACTTATAAATAAAACGATATATCCACCTTTGTCTATTATTAGACGTTACTGAATATCGAATAGATAGTTAATTAGAACATCGGCAATTTCATTGCAATATAAAATACTTTAGTTAATTTAAATATTTTTCTTTTCTTTACTTTATTATACAATATCAAATTCTTAGCAAAAAGATGTTACAATACTATTTATAGGTAGTCTAGCCTTACGTCGAGAAGCTTATTTTCTGAATAGCGGAGCACTTGTAAGGAGTTCGTGTTGAAGGCTATTTAGTGGGCGAGTTCCTCGGATTTTGTTATGATATCAGAGCTGCTTCAGCTATTTTCAATATTTCTACAGCAGAATAAACAACCTACTTAAATTGCAAAAGCGCAGTGAAAACAATATTCTATTAAATAAACGAGAAAAATAACATATTAATAAGTGGCTCTAATGATAACACTTGGATTGAGATTAGAGCGGGCGCGCACCTATGACGTAAACTATCGCACAACTGTTGTGCGATTGTCGATTGTTTCGCAGCCAATTCAACTGTTTATTTGCACAACAAAAATCAAGTAATGTCCTCTCCTAAACATAAGCTCATAGGAATCAGAACGAGGCCAAATAGATGTGCGATAGTTTATTCAAAGGTGTGCACGGCTCTAAAGGTTGTATGAAAATCTGATAGTGCTGTGAAACAAAGTATGGTTAGTTTCGCTATCACCGATTCTTGTACGTTAGACGGACTGGTTTACACCTCATATAAACTCCCACGCTCTCGACTTGCTCCCAATTTGCTCAATTTCTAATCAATGTACATCGTCAACACTTACAGAGTCTGATTTGCTAGAAATTCATGGCTCCGTTTTTTTTTTTTTTTGTATTAAATTCTGCATATGATTTTCAAATTCAGTAGCATTTGCCTATCAGAACGGTTGTCAAAAATATACGGAAATGTCTTGTTACTTCTTGATTCTAAGAATTCGATAAAAAAGCGAAGTTTATCGGATCTTCAAATACCAAATACAAAGAGATGTTTTGTACAGATATTTCTGCAATGGTTAACTTCAAGTATGGAACTAATTCAAAGACGCGGCACCGCTTTCGGGTTTCCTCTAAATTTCGCTTCGAAACTTGCTAAAATCTTAATTAGCTGTCTTGAATATTAAACCATATGCTTACCAAGTTTGTAGTTCCCTGAAGCTGTTAAAAGTTATTTATGTCTGAAACTGCACTCATATTTAAAGTGATTTCTTTAGCAGTTTTTGTTTTATCTTTTTTTTTGTATAAAGTATTTTTGGTAATCAGCATTTATTACAGATTCAAGTTCATCTTTCTCTATTGAAATAGTTATCTATAACTACTTTATCAGCAATTTTAAATTATCTTAGTGTTTGCGCTATTACGGTTTTCTTAACAGGTTGTCTTTTTAATTCCTTCATAGAACTATTATGCAACATTTAACTATAAAATAAATAACTATAAACATGTATTTATCTTGTAAGATACGTGTCAAAACTTTACTCTATATATAAGTGCTGTTTTTATAACAGACTAGCTCTTGCTCGCAACTTTGTCCGCGTCAAAGTAAAAAATATAGCCTATGTTACTCACAGATAAGTTAACTTTCTAACGGTGAAGGATTTTTTTAAAATCGGCCCAGTAGTTTTTGAGTTAATTCAATACAAAATACGAGTCTTTCCTCTTTATAATATTAGTATAAAAATCAACAAATAAGCAGATGTTTGGTATGTGTGAATTACTATATAATTACCAGCTGTATCCATTGCATCGGTGATTTGAATCTTTTGTCATAAGACATACGGCACATTTTTAAAGCATTGTCTGATTTTGTTTACTTTAAGGGACAGAAGTTAAATAGTATATTGCAACAGACTAAGCAGGCATATATTAAATACTATAAAAGTAATCGTTTTAAAAGGTTAAATTAGTATTAAAACACTACAAACAGTTTTGTAATATATTTGGCATCCTAATAACTTCTCCCTACAAAAGGTTTAACAGGATAGGAATGTAAAAACGTTGATTTTTACGTATATAAATATATGTATGTATGTATTTCCAACTGACTTTGGACACATGTATGTAAGAATGACGTGGCGCTTCTTAAACGTTTTAAAATGACACAAATTGAAGCAAGTTATTTTTAGAAATATTTCCTATATGGCTCAGCAATTTAGTTTTAGTGCGCACAGCGGGTGGTATTTTTTTTTTCAAACATTGTATTGCACATAAAATAAATATCCCAAAGCATTCTACTAACCCTCTAGGGGACATTACTGGGCTCTTTTACGACTGTGCCCTGTTACCTTCTTATCATCTTGAGAAATAGGCAAAGTGACAAACGTAATAATAACATAAAGTGATAAGACTTCATAGAAACAAAAATTTACTTTAGACTTACTCAAATACAAAACTATTAAATTATATGAATCACCAAACAAAACCAATATTGCATTTATTTATTGAGAGTGACAAATAATTTATTTTCCAATAAACTGATACCACTTGTAAGATTGTGCAACGCTTCACAAAAAATTCGCATGCAAAATAACGAAATAGGACATTAGTACATACTAAAAAACAAAAAAAAAGATACCTGATGTCGTATACTGTCACGCATGGTGCTTGACATTTCTTGTTTATGTACCAGAAAACTCCACGAACAACTTTCGATAGCGAACTACAACACACAACTGAATCGAGTCGAATGATCATCTCTGAGTGTTATGCCGCCTACCACATTCTCACCACCTACATACCACAAGCATCATCGTGACGTGGTCGATAAAAATAGCTCGTACAGAGCACGCTCAACACTCATGTGTTAATATAGCCAATATTGCGAAGCGGCGATGTATAATGAAGTATGATTGTTTATCGTTGTTAGAGCGCTACGTTTCACACGATTATCGCACTCAATGACGCATCAAGAGTGGGGAGGACCCGTTTGACACCAGTTGTAACTGACTGATGTTGAATATAAAGAAAGTCAATTGAAATCAACTATTAAAACTACTTAATACGAACTTGTTGCGAACGTACATTATGCTAAAACGTTTATTGCGTTGCTATGAATCTTTAATTTCGTCGCAAGTATGTGACCTTTGTTTTGTAACTCAAAACTTTTGCCTTTTCTTAAGTTGGATATATAACTTAGTTATATGGATTTTTGCATCTGTACTTAATATTTTTAAGAAAACATTCAAATACCAAAACACCATTAAATACCGAAGCAACATATTGAACAGAATATTTTTTATAGAGTTTGCGTTTCCTTTTTTTTTCTTTCATTCCTTAAAATGGACACTAATATTTTTTGTATTAATGAATAGACCAACATTAATAAATAAATAAATAAACCCTTTATTATTTCACTTTAAAAATATACACATTTCATGAGAGCCTTGGCTCCTGCACTAGGTTCCCCTGTGCTGCAGGAGCCAATCCCTTTCCCCATTTGTAAAGAGCAATACATATTCATAAGTGTCTAAACATAAAATACAAAGAAAAACATTAAATTTACTTATTATAAAAATGACGAATAAAAAAAACAAAGGAAAAGAAAATGACATACATTAATGAAGCAGTTTACTTTATTTTATAGTTTCAAATTTAGTAATACTTTTTTGTATTCAGTAATTGCCGAGCGAGCGTATGTGTCTGATAGAAATAAATACCTCTTTCGCTGAAAGGAGTATACTTAAGGATGTACTGAAAACATTTAATAAATAAACTACTTAGCTGTTCCCTTGCAGCTTCATTTGCATGATTTATTACGTATTTTATTTTATTTTACAGGTTCCTTAAATTCAATTGAAAAAGTCAATGTTCTTGTTCTAAAATGATAATAAACATTGCCATAACCGAGCTAAAAAATAAACCTTGCTAAAATATCGAAAAAAAAAACAAGAATTGAAAGGGAGATATTTCGGTATTAAAAAAACATTCACCATAAAACTCGTTCAACGTGATTGAAGTAAACTCAAATTCGCTATATGAAAGAATGAAATTCACATATGTGCTATGTAGGTACGACTGTATTGCCAACATAAGAGAATATCTTAGAGCTTAAAGTCGTTTTAGTTCTGCTCCATTTATTGAATTTAAAGACAAAAAAATCATAACATGTTTACTCCTTTTCTACTTTGAGAGACTGCTTAGTATTAGAAATGTTTATTTTATTATGGAAATTGAGTTTATGTTGTTGAACAACTACTAAGAAGCTTATTATATTGAAACAGCCTTTCAAAGAGCAATTAGTGTAATGCGAAACTTTCAGCGTTGGTTCTATTGGAAATTTAAGTGGACTGGCTTGTTTTATTCATCTTGTTATCTTGTTATTCTTTACAAGAAACTAACTGTTGCTCGCGTTTTCGTCTGCGTGAAATTAAAAAAATTATCATATATTACTTAGAGATAACGTAGCTTTTTAATGGTGCAAAACTTTTTGAAATCGGTCCAACAGTTTTGAGTTAATACAACAGAGAACAATACATACAGAAATACAAATCTTTCATCTTTATAATATTAGTATATGATAAATATGTATCGTACAAATAATTGATACTTGGAAAAATATAAAAGCTCCTAATAAAAATGAAAATGCAAATTTACATATAATTTAGGTTTTGGTATTAAAACGTTTTATGTACAAGTAGTCTAAAATCTGAAATGAATAAATCTATCACTCAGAGGGGCAGACAGAGACTTCTTTCTTTTTGTCACAGTCCTGGAAAAATCACATTCTTAGACTTCATTCACTCGTAATATAATGTAATAATTTAATTATCTCATATTCACCAAGATATAAAACTACTAACTGTTGCTCGCGACTTCACACGCATGAAATTAAAAGATATAGCCCATGTTACTCACAGATAAATTACCTTACTAATGGTGAAAGATTTTTTTAAATCGGCCCAGTAGTTTTTATGTGAATAGGCTACATACAAAAATCCAAAAATACAACTCTTTCCTCTTCATAATATTAGTATAGATTATTATAGATAACGTAATAGATTTACCTATTACAATGTAATAAGCCTACTGTTACAATAACTTTTTAAATTGTTAAATGACTTGAATCTGAGAAAATAGATATTCGTCGTTCGCGTCTTTTACATATAGTATGGTAGTCTACTTTCATAACTGTAGAATTTCCCTTAGGACAGGAATCGATGTGCGAAATTGTATACGCTTCTAAACACAACTGAGAGTATTTTCATTTTTAAACACGTCGAATATTACATTAGGCTAAAGGAATGATTGGGAAATACGTAATATAAATTGAGGAATACAAAGATTCATATTATATTATATCGTTACTTATGTAATTTTCGGTGCATGTGGTATCCGTAAGCGCATTTCGAAATAGTTAGTAAAATTGCACATATTTGCTATTCGAAACAGGCAGGCGCTTTTGTGATATCCGAGAAAACATTTCGTTTACAAAGTTGTTACTACTGCTGCTTAAATACAAAAACCTTCGTTGTACATCACTTTCTTTCATCATCATCTTCATCATCATCATCATCATCATCACTCTTTTTGATGAATTGGTATTATAACTACTCCATATTGGACTGTTTCGTCAAAAGACATATTACAAACGTTACCTAGTAACCATGCTGAAAATAATGTATTGAAATTAAGTTGGTAGACGGTATATTACGACATATAACGTATAATTTGAATTGTTTCAAATGATGCCAACTTTTACCGCATAATGTTTAAATAGGTCTCAACTAAAGTTTTACGTTGTAACTAAATCCGTTCGTTTTCCAACTATGAATAAATATAATTAGAAAATTAACACAGAACACACGCAAAAGTAAAAGTTTAAACGGATTGTTTGTTATTTTGTTGATTATAGCTAAAACCAATATTTGGTACGACAGATAGATATTAAAGGAAATTCATTCTTATAGATAATTCACGATAATTTTAACTAATATTTTTAATCCATTGTTTGTAAATTAACCGATCTGGAGATTGAAATAGCAATCGTAAAACACAATCTATTATCTGAGTTTAGAGATTGATCGTATCATTTTTCTATTCCATTTTCAAAAAACTTTTCGTCTTGATTTTATGTATCGAAAAATTATGTAGCTAAATGACCTTCTTCCCTTTGGTATTGAATCTCTTTTAAATGTAATTATTAATTTCTAAAGTATTTAATGGAAACACTATCCTAAATTAGTGATGTAGTTTTCATTATTACTTTATTATGGTATCTTCCTTAGGATCAAAAGCCAACTAAAATAGCCAGTTCGAGGTAGAACTCAGAGATAAATAGAAAACATGGCAACGACCGGTTACGAAGAAATTAAAGTCAGACGCGTACATTATCAACAACATTTTAATGCCCTCTCGAGACGTATTGAGTCTTTTGCATATATTTTTATATTAACAAGCGTCTAGACTTACAAGGTCGTTTTCACCTTTGACATCTGATACTTGTTTACGTAAATATTTTTCAACACCATTTCTCAGGAAATTATAAAAAAACACGTTTAAGAACTCACATAACCAGTGAAAAGTATAGTGTTAGGGATAGAAAATATGTCCATTTCCTATGAGATATTGTTCAAGGAGTTTTGATAATTAAGACTAAATTTTAGGTAGATATTACTTGTACAATCGGCAATGTAAGGGAACAATATGGTGGAAAAATTTTTGTCTTTCTTAATAAAAATATTACTCTGAAAATAGTTAAGTTTCGCATTATACCGAAAAAAATAAACTGATTTTTTATATTTCTTTAAACCTAATACACCTTGGTTCCTGGTAGCGTTACGTCTATTGTGTCTAGAATATAAATTTAATTTTATATTACAAAGAAAATGGAAATACCTTTGTAAGGAAATTCTACTAAGTAGGAGGTAATTGGTTTCCTATAACAACATTATATGAAGGAACATCTTAAGTACTTTAACTTGAGGCATTGCTAGAGATCGTAGCGCTTTGATAGTTTACTAATTAGTTCTACCATAAGATCTTCAAGGGGCTTAAATCAAAGTAAGCTTTCCAGACTATCCACTACATCTGTGTGAAATAACATCGAGATCTGTTAAGCCGTTTAAGCTACAAACTCTAACAAACATCCATCCATCCAGGATTAGTAAGATTACTAAAATAATTATAAACAATAAGTAATAAAATTACCGAAACATAACATGTTAAGTACTGGACTGAGGTTGCAAACATTATACGAGATTTGATTGCTGTACGTACAAAGCCAGTTGCGAAAGAGAAAAATTATTCGCGAGGGAATATTATAGATAGACGTATCCACTCTCTTAATTACGAGTACATAATTCACAATAATTAAAGTAAGGAGTTTGCTGGTAATCTAAGATTTAACAATTAATATCTTGCGGATGAACGTAATTAGGGCCTGTTTTTCAAAGGAAATCTCAAGAAAGATGTCCTGGTTTTGGGGGAAGGCAAGGTTATGTGTGTTTACTGCACTAAAACTCCCTCGGTGGTAATCTTCGACTACAAGGGGTGGAGATCCGGGATCTCAGGTTAAACGCACCAGTGCCCCACTACACGCAGCTTGCGCGCTTTCGACTAAAGCAAACGCTCCCTTAAAACGGCAACACGGGACCAAACCATGCTGCCGTTTTCTCGGGATCGCTATGCAGGGAGATCTGTGTTGCCCTCGCTTATCGCCTACTACAGCCTATCAGGGTAGGGTTACACTGTAAGCTACCGTTTTACGACCACTTGCCATCTGTCGCCAAAATAGAAACCAATTCTGTTGCCTGGACCTTGCGATGCCAAAGTAGGCGCACTTAGCCTGTCTGAGGATGTATATACTTCGCCAACACAGTGTATATAATGTATCCTGGACATTAGGTTCGACAAAGAAGCCTTTGTTCCTAAAGAATGTTATAAGAAATATTATAGGACAAAAAAATAAGATGCGTATAAAACTTTGGACACCTTAATGTCAAACGTCTAGCTTGACACTAACAAGTGTTATGTGACATATGAAAATAAAAAATATATTTATTGCTTGTTGGTGTTAGGCGATCCTTTATTTTCCGTCTAACAAAGGTGCAAGAAATTGCGCAACCGTAGCGGAGCTTAGTCTGGGCGGCAATAGGGCGGAGGTGGGGTTCGGCTATATAAGGCAAGCGCCCGCCCGCCCTTCGTCATTCCAGCCCCATCTCGCATAGAAGGTAGCTGCAATCGAGAGCTGTCAACTGTGCTTTAACTTCACATATTATCCGATCTCTTGGAAATTATACTTCTTGCTCTTTCGGAGCTTTTCTCATTATGTTCGACGTGTTATACGTCACTTAAATTTTTTTCAGGTTGATTTATTTTTTATTTTAATTTTGGCGGTTGGAAAGATTGTTCGCGATGTCTCTTATTTTGAGATTGAAACGTTTTAAAGTGCTCAAATGCAGGAACGAAAAGTTCGCGCGTATGGAGTTTCGAGGTAAGTGATGTTAAACTACAGTGTTTCACTTTTTTGTTTCGAATAAAAGAGATTTTGTGTGCCAGTTTATGTGGTTGAATGTTAAAATATATTTAATTCTACAATTATCTTTTGTTAAATTTTCATATTGCGATTTATGTTACTTTTTATGATTTTATTTCTAAGTAAATGGTGTGAGTGGTTTTTCATTTATTCTATTATATATTTTATATAATATTTTACGTTTTCATTTAAGTTAAAATAACTGCTGTTTAACGGCGTTATATTAAAAACGTTGTTGGTTTACAGGTTTTACGCAATTAAGTTGAATAAAAGCATTTTTTCTCTTTTCTTAACATACTATTTTGTATTTTATGCGTATTAAAAAATAAAATTAGACTATGTTGCATAAATTTTGGTATTTCAAATAAGCTCTCAAGATTAAGAATTTTTTTTATCTAAAAAAAAGATGAAGCTCCTTGGAAATTTGTTTTCTGGGGCGTAAAATACAAAAATAATTGATGTTTTCTTTTTTTTACAAAATTAATCAGTAATTTTGTATTTTTCGTTTAATTATGCGTCCAATATATTTTTAATCGAAAAATTGCGGCGAAAACAAATCACGCGAAAAAACTTCGCGTGAAGTTTTAGAAATTGGAAAAATTGTTTATTTTTTAATTTGTGTCAAGTCAATTTTACGGTCTTTTGAATTTTTAAATATGGTTGGCAAAGAAACAAACTTTTTAATACCTATTTGGGTTGTTACATTAATGAAATGTTTCGCGTGTTTGTCTGAAAGAATGATGAGTGATTTGCGTTTCTGACACTGTAAGAGTTCTCGTCCGTACAAGTGTGCGCCTGAGACGATTCGTGGTCAAGTTAAAGAAATGTTTGAAGAAATGGGACGGTTTAGACTTTAATTTACCGTTATCATTACTGTGCTTTAAGCAACCTTATAATTAGAGCTCTAATCATTGTAGAGTGTTATCGCGACTTTTGTCTCAATATGGGGCACATGAAGCCCATTATGCCCATTTATGTGTGTGGGTATATGTAAATTCGTTCATGTGGGTAGTTAGAAAAACGTGAGAATGCGCCTGCGCATGCTCCTATAAAATCGTTGTGGAAACTTATATAAAAGTACGAACTAAGAACAAAAGCTCAAACTCTTGTTGCTACATAATTATTTTGAAATTTAATAAAAGTTTTAATTCGGGAAAAAAAAATTGAACTTTTTTAAAGCTTTTTGACAGTATTTCATACAATTTACTTATAAAAATTAATATAGCATAACAGGTTTTGAAATAAAGAAAAAATAAACAAAAATAGTTACTATTTAATGACATAATTAATTTCTACATTATTAATCGTTGAATACATTACAAACAGTTTTTTGTCACTAAAATAACAGTATACTTTTTAAGACGGAAACAACACAATAAAAATGACAAAGAGGCAAGTTCAGTTGAGCACTTTTGAGCTTAACAAAAGCTTCCTCTTAACGAGGGCACTGGAACATACACATTCGCAAATGCGACAATTTTGCAGTCTCTGTATTCCAGCACCTTTCGACTTTGAAATTATTCCGATTGTTGCTGTATTTCAAATACGTTATTAAAATATAGCAGTTGCTTAGTGAAATACATAATTTTATACAATATAGATTTCACTTTAATTACTCACTGCCTACTTCTAACTAATCTGTAGGTCCGGTAATAAAATTGGAGTATCTGTATGCTTATGTATGGATTTGAAGGTTGTGTGGATTATTGCATATGTTATATGCATCCATTCCATTGTAAGCGTGATATTTCATTTGCAGATAACGGAAATCTGATTTTTTAATTATAATGTCTCTTTTTGCGCGAACCGCGTTTGTTTCGGGTAATTTCCGGAACCGCTGGGCCGATTTTGACAGGGACTTGATGATGAGGGCGGTAATATTATAGGCTACTTTTTAAATTCTGCGCAGATGGGTTCTCGGGCAACAGCTAGCAGTAGATATTATATAGATAGTTAACTGAAAGATCGGGTGCTGATTGAACTATCCCATAACAGTTGTGCGATTGTCGATTGTTTTACAGACCATTCAACTGTTTAGGTGCACAGCTAAAAATCGTATCGCAACTCAATAAAAGCCTATCTCTATGACGGAATTAAAGCGCGACAAAACAGTTGTGCGATTTTCTAGTCAAAGGTGTGCGCGCTCTAAATATGATGGACGTTATTGTTATTGTCTCTCAAACCGACAACTGGTTTTGTTAACATTTTTTTAACTTGAGCTTATGTTCTGGATGTCATATGATATTAGTCAAGCAACTTTGAATCCCGATGGGTATGAGAGTAAGAAACTTTTCTCATATAATTTATTGTATTAGAATATTATATTATAGTTTTACATCAAACAAGTAATTGACATAAGGTAAAACTTTTGTATTTTCAATGTCACATTAGAGAAAAATATGTCTGATATTTTATTTAGACGTATTTATTTCGTGTCGTACATGAATTCATTTGGGATGACCCTTCTTCTTGTTAATATTTAGTGATGGTTATCGCTTATCAAATATTCAATACGTCCTTTCTTTTTAAATTAGCTTTGTCACGTTGTCTCGACTTTTGAGGTTAAATGGATTAGATATGAGCAACTGTTAGCTTTTTCAGAACTAGGAATAATAGCTCTAATGTTTTATATGTTATATAAAGTACTAAGTTGTCGGTGGCTCAGTGGGTTGATCACTTGACTTGTAATCTAAAGGTCTTGGGTTCGAATCCAGACATGTACCAATGTGATTATCGATTTTTCGAATTTTCACATAATATACCTGACGGTCTTATGGGGAAGGGAAACATCGTGATGCAACCTGCACATACCGGCTAAGAAATTCAAAAATATGTGTGAAGGCGTAAGGCCTGGTCACCCTACTTACACCCACTTAGGGTAGGCTCCGAGTCCCTCGGTGAGGACGTATAGTGAGCTGACGATGACTATGATGATGCTGATTATGGTGGTGATGATGATGCTGATGATGATGATGATAAAGTACTAATTACGTGTTTAATAAGAAGAATAATAAAGAGCTATACTAAAATTGTAGATACATAACGAGAATATAGCCTAAGGGGTAAATATCCTTGAGGCTGATTCAAAGATAATTACTATTTTATTTTATTTAAATTCAAGTCACCCAAATCTCAGTCATTGAGTTGGTAAACTAATAAAATGTAATTTGCAAAAAAAGATATAGTTGTTAATTAAATTACGTACGTCCGTTAGAATCCTTGGTGCTAAGTAGTAACTTAACTGTACTTGGTTGTTACAGTACTAACATCATACTATACTAGATGTTGCCCGCGATTTCGTCCACGCACTATTTAAATAAATAAAAAAATCCCGTCTATGTCAGCTACCCTTCATGAAAGTCCGGTCGAAATTAGCCGTTTTGGAGATTGTCCGGAATAAATGCGGCTTGTGGGTAGACAGATAGACGAAAAAAAATTAAATGCGATTTTCGTCATTAGCGACCCAAATACATCATCTTCTCGAAATCTACAATTCTTCTTTTGATATTGCAGACAGACACTCCAATTTTATTATATGTATAGATAACATACAATGTCATTAAGTCCTGTGTCAAAAACATTTAGCGGTAACAAAGCCTTCGTACATAAAAGAGAGCTTTTTAAAAAATAAAATGGTTTAAACTGAAAGGAAAACATGTTTTATAAAAGATATTAACTCCAGTCACGAATGACTGCCGAGCTTCTGCTACAAAAGCTCCCCGAGATAAACTCACAATAACAAATATTTGTACTTATAACCTTTCTAAACAAAAATTAGTAAATCATAAAAAATAATACATTCTTTCAACTTAGGCATCTTATGAAACAAATTCGAAGTTTAGAAAATCCAATTTGTAATTGAATAATACCGAGACTAAAAAAATACAGTATTACTTTTAAAATATTTTGATTAAGTCATTCCAATTTATAGTTATTTCATTTATGCTACTACTAAATTATCGTACGAATATTTGTAATTCGTTGTCGCGAAAAAACTTCGAAACTGTAACAAAGCGTTTGGCTACATCATAAAACCTTTGCTACTGGCGACAATGCAAACTTACGGAAACGTCACTGTGAAGACAATGAAAAATGATAAGCGGAGTAGCCAAACGCATAAATATTTTCGCGATGTAACCGTTTCAAGTGCAGTATTTTACTGACAGCGTGTCGCAAACAATTGTACCTTCGTTTAAATTTAAAAAAAATAAAAACGCTCAACTACAGCAACTACATTTAAGCAAATTAAGAAATCTATCTTATAAAATCAAGATAAGGTAACAAATCCTTTTGTAAACCTCTAATCTTAAAATCAGTTAATTTATTTTATAAACCGTTTTTTAACCTTAATCCACCGAAATGGAAAGCGACCGCGGCCCATAAACATCCGCAATATCAGATGCGTTGCATACGCTTAATTGACAGAGGAGGAGACGCACGTAAAGAGGACATTTCCCCTTCCTATGTCTCTCCTCTACCGTAAAATCCACTTTTCCTTTGCATCCTTTCTTCTTAGGAAAAGGGGCAATATTAGCGTGGATTTGTACTAGGAAAACACTTGAACGAAAAGTTTCTTTCCTAATTAATAAGTTTTTCGGGTACATTGTATTATTAGGTACCTCTTTAGTAGTTTTAAATACAACTAATTTCATTGTTCACTGTTAGAAAGGGTGCTCAGATCCTGGGCTTAAATTAATTCTGCACAGAAGCTGCATCGCTCATAAATAATTCTTGTGCTTCTCCGTCAGTGGGAACTAGGGTTGACGTTAAAAGATTAAAAGAGACGAAGTGCTTACGAGGCCGTGAAGTAAAGGAATAAATTAAATTTAATAAGTGCCCTGTCATTTTATTCGACCATCAAACATTTAATAGTAACTTCTTGTTTCATGTGACAATTTTTATCACATAATTGACTACTTAGGAACTTTTTAGACTACAGACTTATCGACCCAATGTTTGAAAAAGTCACATTAACCTTAATTCGACAGTTTTTTTTAGAAAAAAAAACTATGTATCCAAAACACTGACATAAAATTTTCACTATTTTGTCACTAGTTCAGTACATTTTTTTTAAATTAGTTCTTGGTCACACTGGACACTAACGAGTTAAGGGTTAAAACAAATCGTTTTTATGTGCGTACCTCAATGTATGTTAATTGTGATTAAGCTCTCAATTAAAGCCTAAGCCCAAAAAAGTCAGTAGCCTGCGGAAGCTTTTGACGTAAATCAACAAACTTAGGTAATCAATAATTATCTAAAGTTTATCTGTATTTATACTTTATGACAAGTTTTAAATTTAATCCGTTTTAAGTGACAAACGTGTATGACGTCATAGCATGTTCATGATGTAAATTTAATTACTAACATAAAATTTTCCACCGTCCGACATGATTTTAAATGAAATTATGTAATGAAAATGTTGAGAGGAATATAACAGTTTCGATACTTGATATGATAACGAGAAATTTTAACCGTCTCAATTCGTTATAGATTAATTCTAGTTAATTGCTATTTGTTATTTAATAAACTATTGAGAGAAATGTCTGCCTCTAGCCTAAGGCATCGTATTCGAAACAAAAGGTAGAGCCGTGTTTTACAAAGTTTGCGTATAATTTTCCTTTATATAGCTTATAATTAACTACACATTTTTATATTACGTATTTTGCAGAAACATTCGCTTTATAATTAAACAACATTCTGTAACATCCAAAGACAACATGATTAACTACATTTGATATGTTAATTTAAATCGTTATTTTATATTACAGCATGGACTTACTTATAAAGGGACAACTTGAATGTCTATATCTATATCTATATCTATATCTATATCTATATCTATATCTATATCTATATCTATATCTATATCTATATCTATATCTATATCTATGTCTATATCTTTATCTATATCTATGTTATCTATACTTAAAGTAAAGTGTACACACGCTACGAAGTAGAATTTTTTTTAATAAGAAACCTTATACTTCCGTTACTCTTTAGGCTAAATATTTTCACGCTATTAAACTTAGGGTATAAATAATTTGGAAAAAAGCCTTCATGTTGGAAAGGGAACATAAATTACTAGCTGCAAACATTTTAACGTTATAACGGTTTATAACAGTAATTTTGACATTTACAATTGAGAATTTGACAAATGTAAACAATAAAATAAAGTTTTTATTATTTCACGCGGATGAAGCCGCATGGGAACAACTGCTGTAATATACTAAGATATGTATATACTTTTACCTACAACTGTTACATTCATAATTATTTAATAAATTTTTACTCCATGAAATAAGAGATAGGTAATGATGAAACCAATTTATCTTGGTTACAAGATTATCTCGGTGAACCGCTTTTCAGTTGAGTTCGAACGTCGTATCTTGCTTTACTAGACAAAGCTAACCACAACATCTCCTAATGATCACGCTAATAATAACATAACCTCAAATTGCAAATTAATTGCCGTAATCGATCGTAACCACAATATATTATGTATTATATTTATTGACATCACTATACAATACAATTATTCACATAATCAAATAAAAATAGATACAGAAACACTACAAGAAATATTTCTTTAAGTTCAATTTACTAAGTTATGTAACTACTTAAATTATGTAGCGCTAAGCAAGAGTACATTCTTAATTTTTTTAATTCGAATTTAATTAGAGTAAATACTTAGATAGTTAATTGTTTGTAATAACTTTATAGTATTCAATAATGTTCCATATATCAAATATTTAGTCACATTTTAATGAAAAGGCTATTCAGTAAACATTAATTAAATGAACGACCGAACCCAATTATCTTCAAGATAGATACAGTATTCATTGTTTACTTGGTATAGTAAGAAGTAAAGATTTGTTTTGATTCTAAACGATAGATCAATTACTAAAGCAATTCTTAGGTGGAGAAGATTTGTATCTAATTAATTAAAAAAAAATGTTTATTTAGTTGGAGAAAAAAGATTTCAAATCGATGATAGCATTCGACCTTTATTAATGGTTTTGGTAATCTATAACTCTATACGCAGGTGAATACATGTGAAAATAAAATCGCAGTATGACAGTTAAAAAATATTGTTTAGCTAAATATTGTATTTACATAAAAGTATTGAAGATTGCAAGTAAAAGTCACTGGAGCGGACATTTTCTGAAACTCACTTAAAACGGAATGCAATTTTACTTAACCAAGCGGTCATAGAGCTTTCTGGATTTTTATTTGCTCACTTAGGTAACTTAAATTACATTTGGTCTCAGTTTATACGTCTTAATGAAGTTCAATTTAGTTCTCTCGTAGTACTTATATTACGCTTTTAGTGTAATTCACAAATTAAGGAAACGATACTACATTTTCTTGGGGACCTGTTGTATGTAGCAATAAGACTTGTGGACCGCGTTCTTTTTTAAGTTTGCTAAATACAGAAAAAAAATTGATTTGGGTTTGGGATAAACGAAGATTAAAAGTGAATTCGCTTATGACTGTTATGATGAGGTTATTTTTGTAAAACCTTGAAAGGCCCGGCTTGCAAGGTACAATATAACCACACAAAATACAAGAGTGAAGTGGAAGTAACTAATTCGCATTTTGTCTGATGAGTTGGTACTCAGATAACCTTTCCACCCCTTTTTAAGGATAGAAAGGGGAGATAAATTTAACTGAGGAGAGGACCCATATAAAGGGGAGATCCTTGTCCTGTGCAACCTTTCCATCGTTTAAAGATATACAAACGCTTCTGCAAATCCAGATGTCTACGGGCAACGGTTACTTTGCTTTTATGGCGAATTCAAGTGGCCGCTTGTTCGTTGGTTTTTTACCATCAAGAAAGATTGTGGCATTATTTCATTAAATTATTATGCGTGACGTTGCTAAATGTAAATGTAAAATTGTTAAAATGAATATCCTTTTATACGCTTGTAACGTTTGAAGGCTTTAACTGTGATATGTTTTTCGTTTCCCGAATGCCATTTGCAATACCCAGCGTTTTTATTCAGATTTTATATTCCGGCATTATTCCTGGAAATTTAATAATTATTGGAGCTTAAATAATAAACCTAAAATAATTATTTACGTAACATGATCACATTATTATTACGGTAAGGGAAAGTATAATCTATTACAGTATAATTGATATTTTCATAATTTGCTGATATCTAATTATCGGATGTTTATTTTCCCTAATTAAGGACTTGTATTTCTGCTTTATCGGTGTATAGTTTCTTAATATTGTAACATAAATTAATTAAAGTTTGTTCAACTAACACAATTATTCGGTTCGTGAGGCAGTAAAATGTGTAATCAGAAAATGTATGGTTTGAGTTGCTTTCTAATTAATTAAGTAAAATAGTATTCAACGTTTCATTTCGAGTTGGACATAATTTAAAGTCAACTTCGTAACATAGACTTAGAAACAACAACAATGGTTTTTTTTTGTTATGCCAGTGCTAGACCACGATTCCACCTTCACTTTTATGTTTATGAAACACACTCATTTTGTACAGTTAATAGAATTTGTGTGTCTGTGTATATTTGTATTGCTGATAACGAAAATCGATTTTTTTAATTTGTCTGTCTGTCCACTAGCCGCGTTTGTACCTGGTAATCTCTGAAACGGCTAGGCAAATTTGACGAGACTTATTACTGGAGGGTAGCTGATACGGACGAACACTTCAAAGCCTTTTTTTTAATTTCGTGCTAAGTAATTTCTCCGGAATAAATGCACCGATTTAGACCGGACTATGGAAGTTAGCTGAATGCATACGGGGATGTTCTAGTTGACCATTATTTTTTAAATTTCGCAGTAATAGTGTTAGCGGAAAACAGCTGATAATAAAATTGTAGCAAAATTTTTTTAGTGCAAACTGAACAAAATATAGCTATCTCACTCACTCTGCTTAATAATACAGGTAAGGAGGGTTTCGAAATTCTCGTTTTATGTTTCCTGGTAAGAGGCAGCTGTGGCGCTGTAATAAACCTTTCACGGTTAATACCATTTAATGGAACACTAAATCTAGATTTCAACTGCTATCTTGCTACATTTTATGTGATACTCTTTAAGAATTCTTTCATTTCAATTAATTAGTTTGTTATTCAAAATTAAGGTTTTTTGTTCTTCGATACATTCTTAATCTTTTTTTAATTTAAAAGCAAGAACGTATAAGATAATAGATTTCATACAAATTGATATGAAAGTTATTTTGTATACTTTCGAAGTAGGTAATTAATGTTTGTAATAAAGCGACATAGAAAAAAATGAACAAAGAAAGTTTCTGAAATCAAATTGATAGTATTAATTATTTTATTTATTTCAATTTCTAATAACAAAATTATTTTGAATACTTCGCGAAAAGTAGCGTCTTTTCAGCTAAGTGTTGATCGAAAATATTCTTCTAGGGTGTGCTCAGCAATGACAAAAAATTCTCGGACTGAAAATATACGTCATTGTAATGTCAGCACTCTTTAACCGCGTGTTAAAAAAAATGTTTGTTTTATCTTATACTCAAGTTGTTCCTAACTTTTTCAACCGAACTTAAAAAAACAGTAATCTATATTCACTATTCATTTTTGTACTCGCGATATTATAACAATAATATTTTTTATGCCATATCTTATTTTATTTGTATACAAATCATGTAAAATTTATCAAATACAAAATAAGCAATAAATGTATATGTGAATAATAATAAACTTTAATTCGAAGTACATTTTTTTGCTCTTAGTTTGTTAGTAAAAGAAAAATATTAAGCAACGAAATAAAACGATAATTTAACGCAACTGAAATAATATAAAGAAGACGAGAAGTTAAATGTGTAACTTAATAAGTTACACAAATGATTTCACAACTTTGATATTGTAAAACTGTTGTTAATTAAAAGTTTAAGGCGAGCAAAAGATCCGCCGCTGGGTGTCGTGGTTGTTTCTACTACTCATATATAAATTGACTTTCAAAGTAAACTTTGGACCTGTCTGCCTTACACCTTATTGCTTTGGAAACTTTTATTGTATTTGTAAAGAGAAGTAGAAATAATAAGCAATATTGTAGCAAACTTCCATATTTCTTAAATAAAATAGATGTTAGTGTAAGCTAACATTAGCGTAACCTCGCTTAAGTTACGACTACGTGCATTTGGGTTTACTCATTAAAGGGAATTTTGGCCTAAAATGCAACATATAGCAAAATACGCGCCATTAGCGTTCACTACCTACTAATAAAGGTTATTTTCAATTTGATAATTAAGGCGTGATTGCAGAATTATTTGCAATGAGGTTAAGTCCGGTTTTGCAGTTCATTAATCTTTATGTCGGCAAAATAAACTTTTTTACAACGAAAGATAGCGGGTACAATCGGTACAATAGAGTGTCGTGATTTGCAAGCAACAATAAAAATTAGATGTTTAAAATTGTTTTTTTTCTTTGTTTTAGGACGCACCAGGTTTACGACCCACCTTTGGGATCCTGGCGACATAGTGAACGTCAACCAGGTAATTTTCTTCCTTGTGTTTTATAGGTTACTAGCTGTTGCTCGCGACTTCGCCCGCGTGAAATTTAAAAACAATAAAAAAAATATAGCCTATGTTACTCACGGATAAATTACCTTTCTAATGAAGAAATAATTTTTAAAATCGGCCTAGTAGTTTTTGAATTATTTCAATATATACAAAAATACAACAATACAAATCTTTCCTCTATAATATATATTATCTATAATATTAGTATAGTATATTAATATTAATATATATATCTATAATATTAGTATAGAAAAGTACTTGTCTGTATTATATGTTGTGTACATTGTGTTGTTGTTATGTACGTACCTAAATTAAAATAGTTAAATTTACGATAGAGCATAATAAAAAATAAGTAAAGATGAATAAATATCATCAGCATTTTAGACAATACTATGCAGTTATTACGCACGCTGTACAGTTAAAATGATGTTTTAAATTACAAAAGTTTTAACGGTGAAACAAAAACGGTGAAACAAAATCAGTAAAACTGAAGTTGTTTGGCGGGCTTTAAAGGAATTAAATCTCGAAAATTAGTTATAGGCGTTAGCGTCAAACGTGCTGTACGTTGACAAATAGGATTAATCGCGGAAGCCGGAATCTATGAATATTTATAGCCAGCTATTTTCGTGCTGGCTGATTTGTGTATAATCCAACCGCTATCTCTGACACTTTCATTTTTAAGAAAAGGCATTTATCTAGGATCTTAAAATTAACTTCGTCGCAAAGAACGTGACAGCTTTTAATTAACATAAAGTTCAACTTGCTTATGATTTTTGTCTGCCAGTGATAATAATTCCTCATTTTGAGCAATCCCGTTGTATTTCACGACATTAACAATTTATCAAATCGTAGAAAATTGGAAATTAAGAACAGTTGATGATGTGATCTCGGTGATGTTTACTTGATGCTGATATTCTCTCTTACACTTTTAGTAAAGTAAAAACAAAACTTGACTCCTTTGTCGATTATATAACATTCTGATGAGCAACGCAAATACATCTTTGCACAATCTAGATTTATTTTTGATATTACATACAGATAATTCAATTTTATTAACTGATGAGGTTTTATTTGATTCATTAACAACTTATCTGGTTTAAATTTCATCCCTCCATTAATCTCTGGCTCCAGTAAAACATCTACAACAGGTTATTTGAAGCGAAATACATCAAAGACGTATTTGAATAACGATGATTACAATAAACAGGTGAAAAGCATCCACGTGCGGTCCAATGCTCTTAACTCTTAATTAATTACACTCCAAATGAATCCTTATTTACGAAACGCACCATTCTTACATTTTTAAAAACAAAGAGATATCCTAAATAAAATAAACGTGGGACATTTATTAATATGATTGGGACGTATGATAAGGTATTGGATGAAGGAAGAAATACTCTGACTTATCACTGCAATATGTAATTTAAAAAAAAGTAAAAATTATGATTTACGACAACCTTTAGCAAGATTTACATATTTTAATAAATATTTACTTTTAATACAACAAAATTGTGAAGAAATACGAGTTTAAATAGTAACAACGTATATGATAAATGTAGAACTAGTTAATCGAAACTACTCAAACAATTTTATTTCCGCCGCACATATACTCTACGGCTTGCAAGCGGTTCAAAGATACAAACGCCTGTATCTCGTACCGACAGGAGGGAAATGTAATTTTATTTTCATAAAGAAATGTTGCAAAGTAATAACTTCAATGATGCAGCAAAAAGTTTATTCCCGAGGGATGTCTCGCGTTTCTACGTTTACTTAAATTTGCGGTTGAATTTATTAATGTGCTATTCGAAGAAGTTGTGCAATACATATAAGAACAAACTTAAATTCTTGTTATATTGATGCATTCTGTCAGAGTAAATGTAAAAATTTATGTTTTCATTTCTCGTGCTCATTTCGTTTTTTACTAAGTTAAGCCGCTACTGATATTTTCATTGCTATCACTAGTAGCACGATTTCAAGTATTATGGTTATTTAGATATGTACTTAATGTACGAAGTACAGACACAAAAACGTGTAAAAAGATTAAAAATAAATTACCTATTTCTGAGCTACTATACCAATCAATTACGTACCTTTTAAAACGCACTATATTTTTAGATATCTTGTACAAAACAAAGAAATAGATTATAGCATATCTATCAATATGATTTAACATTTGGAAACGGGAAGGTGTTTTCCCAAACGACTGAGCTGTTTATTGGTTCCGCAAATTGAATATGAAACTTTTATTTGTACTACTCAGAATAAATATATTGTGTCAGTGTGTAAAGCCATTTTCATATCTATTTAAATTTAAGCAAGTGAGATAGGAAACAAAGCGCGTGAAGCCATGGCTGTTACATTTTATTGTCAATACAATACATATTGATTTGCTTTACAACTAGGTACACAAAAAATGGAGGACAGGCAAGTCAAACACCAAACAATATGAAGCACGCATTTTTATTTGATATAATATTTTGTTAATGATTTGTTTTCAATGAGGCAATGGTTCGACACGTTTTGTCGACACGAACATTATTTCACGTTATCACTTTCCTGTCTTCAGCAATCTGTGAGAAGATTTAAGATCTCATTAAACAGAAAAAAACATACGATTCACGGACTGTTTAATATAAAACTAAATAAGTGGGAAGATATTACATTGTATGTGTAGAATATTCGCTTAAACACCAACTTAAAACTGATACTTAAAACATGAGATTTTTGTTCAAAGCCTTCTTAACAACAAGAGGTCAATGTGATATTAGGATACTCCTAGATACATACGAGAAGGGGTTAGTCATATTTTTCCAATTCGTGGTTTCTCATCTTAATTTTTTTGGCAGGTGTTCCAATGGGTTCTTACTGAGCCTATAACAGCAGGCGAGGTAGTGACTCTGTACCTGTACGTTCGCGGCTTCTGGGGCTCGCCTCGACTGGTCGGCATCTACCGTCTTGGCCTGGACATCCTCGTCTCCGACAGACAACTTACTGTGACCGATTCCCTGGTCGACGATAACAACCGTCCTGCTCCGGTGAGTTTCATATATATTTTAGTTTTTTTAACAGGTAGATTGGGATGAAGGGTGCCGGCTTCGAGTTTACTGTACATGTCAACATGATTACAATTATTCAGGAATAAGCACTACACAATAATGAATTCGAAGAGCGTCGGTGGCTCAGTGGTTTAAGCACTTGCCCTGTATTCAACAGGTCTTGGGTTCGAATCCCGCCGTTTACCAATGTGATTTTCGATTTTTTGAATTTTCATGAAGGATATGTGTGAAGTCAACCAACTCGCAGTGGGCCAGGGTGTTTGACTATGGCTTAGTCACCCTAGTTTAGGGTAGAGTCCGAGCCCCTCGGTGGGGACGTATGGTACGTAGCTGAGCTCGTGATGATGATAATGAACTGAAGTTTCAAAACATGGCCTCATTTACGTTACTTGTTACAGTAACTTTTTTCCAGGTCATCGTTTACACGGTTTACATTTTACCTGCTGTACATTTGTTTTGTTCAATTTTCAACCATTAATGTATTAGATTATCTATTGGGATTAAGACGTTAAGGAGAGAGAGATCACGTTCCTCTTAGCGGGAAAGCTCTGTGTAAACTCTGCATTCAAGTTGAGTAACATCACTTGCAAATACTTATCGAAACTTTAAGTGCCCTAAGTTTATGGAAGTGGTTCATGATAGCTTTGTTGAAATTCTAACTAAGTTATCTTTGGTATGAATTTTGTTTTACAAATGTTTGAAATCAAGTAACTTTATTTGAGAACACGACAATCTTGTTTCGACCGAATTATTGATATCGAGACAAGATTACCCTCGTTACCTTCTAATTCTCTCAGAAAACCAGATGCAACAAAATGTTTTGAAGAGATGTTTCAGAGTAAAGAAAGCTTGATGTATAATTCAGAAAAATCTCTTATGAAGATTTTGTTCATCTTACTATTACATATTGCTAATCTCTTGTAAATCTGAAATCATAATAGACTTAAAGAGAGTCAGCCATTTATTATATTATACTGAAAGGCTTTTAATATATTCTATCATCTCTTCGTACACTAGAAGTAAATTCCGAAGACCAGAATATAATAAGAAAGAATAACAAGAGCTTGTTATAATCGGAGAGAAAATATAAATATTAAGTGAAAAATGTAAAACGAGCGAGCTATTTTTCCGATAAGATCGTTAAGCACGCTACTTGTAGGGAATTTACAAGAAATCGTTTAATGATCAAACTTGTTAGAAGATTCAGTGAAGTCTGTAATAAGGCGTTACATCGATCATTAATTCAAGCGACTATAACAGAAGTTGAAGAAAAAATACATATGATATACATTTGTTTATTTTTCATTTAAAAAACCGTACTGGTTGAATACGCGAAGGAAGTTATTTCTAACTTTACTTCCATATCGCTCACATTACAAATACAATACATTTAAAAATAAAGTTTTGATTTAAATTCATCTCTTTGTTGTCATACACAATGTATACAGTTTTCTCTAAAAACGGAAGAGCATTGCCGTAATATTACTAGAGGATATGAGATCGTTAGAAACCACAAAGCTACAAAGCTTTAGCCTCAGGTCTCGCTTTCAATATCCGCTTATAACAAGAGTAAAGAATGAATAGACTAAGCAAAAAGAAAACTATATTTCAACGAACAACAAGAACAGCTAGACAACATCAAGTATAAAGGTTAGGAAAATGTTAGCCACTTTATGTTGCAACAGTTAATGAAGGAACAAACTCTATATAAGCATCGAAATTTAAGTTATCGTTTTCTTTTCGAAATTAATTTAAGTTCATCTCTAATACAACTTGAGCCTTCGTTGATTACTTATTCGCAAATGCGGAAGTCTATGGTTAGCGGTCGTTTCGCTATTTTAGCGAATTCCAGTGGCCGCTTACTCGGTTACCTTATACTGTAAAAAATATCCAATGTTAGACCCAACTTATCTATACATTTTTTTGCGTGAAGCAAACTTTGTATTCCTTTTTAAAGTTAATGTGGAGGAAATAAAAAGTATGCGCAGCTATATTTAATCAAAATACACTGTAAATAGTGTAAAGGTTGAAAATAGTCAGAGCATTTGTCAGACAAAGTTAGGTGCGCTAATACGGCTTATTGAAATGTTCCCGACAGCGTGCGGCGGAATTTAAGTTAGTAAACGAATTGTCCTCAATCCTTAACACTACTACACTGTGAAAATTAAGTTGAAAGTTATTGCGAGAATAACTCTTCTATATTGTAAAAGATTTAACTTATAATTTCAAAGGAAAAGCGAAATAAAGTCATTTATGACTAAAATCGTTTCTAAAAAGTTTTCTAATTAACTAATTTATTCGGATCTGAAATTAAAATACAAAATACTTAGCAACTACGATTTAAATATATTTTATAAAATTAGAGTAATCTCGTGGAATCCCTGGAGGCAGTCTCTAATTTTATATATTACTCTTAACAAGAAAAAGGAAGATAAATCTACGTTATCAAACGTACTGGGAAAATATTAAAATTCGTAGCCCTAAAAATGCTATCGTCCGTGACTGGCATGACCTGTAAGAAAAATATTTATACAGAGAGCACTTATGGTCGAATTCAATATTCGATCCTTAAGTTCGATCCGAATATTCTTTTAATTACTAAATATTGTTCGGAGATCTGGTCCTTGGATATTTTAAAATTAATAGGTAAATATTGTTTGCTATGCTACAAGGTAAATGACTAATGTCATATTTATTATGATCAAGATTCAAGTTTTAAGAATTATAGGTACCATGAATAAAATTGTTTAAATTATCGGCTCAACTCACGCTTTTATCCTCTGGTGACGGCACCGACCCTCCGGGGATCCTTCTTCAGGGCGAATGTTAGTTAGCTTATGTTGGCGGTCACGTCGTGCCTCGCACAGCGGGCCAGGGCGCAGAGGGCTCGGCTCGAGGGGGCGGGGGGCGCTGGGAGAGTTGTGGCTGCTTCTTGCTTCGGCGACGGAGATGTCGACGGGTTCAAAAATATTGAAGTGTCGCTAATGTTGTTAAAATTTAACGGGGCGCAGAATGTACTGACAATGTCAGGCAAATATACATCACCATCATCGTTGTTATTCTGCTTCGGTATTGATAATACGGGTTTCCAAGACCGAGAGAGAGATCATCCCTTATCTCTATTAAAGTTAGTTAGAAATGAATCATAAATATTTGTCAAAGGTTAATTAACTGTCTACGACTTCTATAAAACGAAGGTTGAAGCTAAGCTTGTTTTGAAAATATAGCTTCACTTATTTAATAAACGAAGATGAAATAAATCCGATATTATTGAAGCACTTCGCCTACGTCAGACGAATGTAGGCATTAAGTCTTTCTCAAATTTCTATAAAGCTCTTACAAGGGCTTACATTTAATAACGATTTTGTTCGCATCTTCAAACAAGAAAATACATTTTAAGTCCTTAATATCATTTTCTCTAATCTTTTAACTTAAAGGAAAATGTATTATGGAGGTAACTGTAAACATTATCGGTAGCACTACTAATTGTTTCTTAAAACTATTCTGAAATTGAATTTCCCGAGAATTTCCCAGGTTTATTGCTTTCCAAAGGCTATGGTAAATTACGTTAAACGTGCGACCGTAATGTAATATTTCGATCTTTTGATGTCAGTTATCTTTGCCTCTTCACTTGAAGTTTATAGAAACATAGTTTCTATATTATAATTGAATTTCAAATTTGAATTTTATAACGCAAATAGAACAATTAAAACTGAGATAAAACGAAATAATGCCAAACAATTTTAAGTAACTCGATCGTTTGTAGACATAAAAGTACACAGAAACCATTTTAACATTAATCGCGATTAAATTAAAAAGCTTATATATTTTCAGCTTAAGTCAAGCAGCACTTTTGGGATGATTTGAAAGCTCTAGAAAGCTCTAAATGACGGTAAATCGATGCAAAGTTCTGAAATACGCTCGAATAAGCATAAGTTCATAATATCTACGTATAATAATATGCAAGGATAAGACCTTAAGTGCGAAGACCATCTTTTAAATTACCTTTTTATTTTGGTTTTCCACAATTTTAAACTCTTATTATTTTTAAAGAAAAGTTTAAAACTTTGATAGATTATTTATTAACAAGGCATGTTATACTTAGAGTTGAGATGACAATACATTTTTGCACAAGTTTTTGGACACTGAAAACCCACCCTTATAATGAACCATAATGCTACAAATATAGTGGCAGTCATAAAGCTGAATGCTGTTCATTTGTACCATTCAATGTATCGAATTCATAATACTGTGGTTACCTTTGTGACAAAATTGAATATCACTAATCCAGATTGAGTCCTCTCTTGTGGGACAATTTCAATTTCGTGACCACGAGTGTAACTGAAATTCAATTTGTTACTGCAATTGACAAACGCAATCGGCAATACAGAGGCTCGTATTAATCATCCACATATCGCACACTATCATACGTTGGCATTAGAAAATAGAAGGTTCTCTTGCTGCAGTTAAACCCTTGGTAATAAGACGAAATACAGATGTACAAATATTTTACCTTTTGCCATCGACCAACGACCATAGACTTTGTCCGCATGTTTTAAACACAAAAGTTAGTAATTACTTACATTAAATTCTTTCTAGTGTTCTTCTAGAGTATAATCTACATACATCTGTGCCAAAATTTTATCTAATATTATTGAGCTGATTTGAAGACACTTTCTAACAAACATCCATCCATTCATCGATCTAAACTTTCCCATTTACGAAATTAGTAAGAAATAATGATATCTTTTCCTATCGTTTTACTCAAACTACGTTTACATTACTTTTAAAAGGTTAAAAGGTTTATAAAAGCCAATTACTTTGAAACGTAACTGATCAAAGAACATAATGAAATTTTAATATGTTAATATCATGTATAGGATTTAATACTTACAAGTAAGCTAGCTGTACTACATATGTGAAGTTTTTATGACGATACAGTTAACTTTCAATGAAGAACCCAATCGGCAAAGGTTCCTGTCTGCTCGGAACAATTTTATAATGTTCCTACGTATGCCTTAATTCCAATCACTAAGGTTTATTTTTGAACGTCAGTGGCTCATGAAATTGCCTGTCGTATACCGTATAAAGATCTGACATGGGATGCTACTTTATAAAATGTACTGTAGCTTTATTTACATTTAAGTTGCAGTTATATGTAAGAAAGACAATATTATCAAGGTTCAATTTTAGCCTATCTGCCGACCGAATGCTGTAATGAATCTAACAATTGGTTTCTTAAACGCCAATCGGTGAGGCGTCAATATTTTAATAGAATTTGGAATTTGAGAGCGGGCGTACACCTTTAACTAAACTATCGCACAATTGTCTATGATTGTCGATTGTTTCGCAGCCCTTTCAACTGTTTAGTTCCAGAACAAAAACTCGAGTAGCAAAGCAAGACTAGACAGTTGTGCGATAGTTTAGTCTGAGGTGTGCGCGCTCTAATCGTGGCCTTATTTATGACGCTGTTACATATTCAGTATTCTGCCGTGATTCCGATACTTCAAGTCATTATTTTTAAGCATTTATATAAAAGCATCTCGTCCCTATCATTTTTTTTTAGAAACTGATACAACACGTTTTACCACAAGTTTTGGCAGTAGAATTTCAAGGTCAAAGGACGTTAACTAATGTGTTGACTTTCGTCGCACCTAGGTATGTTGTTCCTGAAGATATGTTTTCTAAGTAATATATCACTACGAGTTATCAGGGCTTCCTAAAGATATATATACGCTTAACGCATATTTATTTAATGTGCGTGCTCCTTCGACCTTTGTTAACCAGAGGGTTAGGATTATTTAGGTGTTTTGTTTTGGTCCATTTGTCTAAATTCAACAATAATTCATAATCAAAAAATATTGTGTTTCAGTTCTTACTTCTTACTAATATTATAAACGTAAAAGTTTGGATGGGTGAATGGATGTTTCGATTTCGATGAAATTTGGCATAGATATAGAGAACAGAAAGTCTGGAAGAAAACATAGACTACTCACCTTTGTTTTTTTTAAGTTCACGCGGACGGAATCGCGGCGGAAAGTAGTTAAAAATAATTTCATGCAGTTCTCCATATTAACAGTAACCGTATCTTTAAGAATTACCATTCGCATAATTTCCTTGAAATAGAGATCCAGTTTTCTTTTGACTTATCATTCCTTATGATGCTTTGATGATTTGAAAATGTTGTCATGAGTTTTATTTAGTGCAAGATATCCGCAATCACTGAACATGTCCGATAGAGTATTGAAGGCAGATTGGAATGAAATTCAATTACCGTGAAAGTCGTAACCTTATTGAATACACAATATTCCGTCCGAGGTATATCGTAGTGGAATTCTTGCAGCTTCTAATATGGAGATTCGGATTGCTACGGAAACGGTCTGAGCAACCTTATTGTTGCACTGATATACTTCGAGATGTATTTTTATAAAATACATTGAACTTTTCCTGCGATCGTAAATATAACTTGATTTGATTTCTTTATTAAAATACTAGCTTTACAAATTTTCTTAACAGTTGTTCATGGTTGCAAATACATTTTTATGCTTATGTTTTAGCTTCAATTAAAAATTTTCCTTAAGACGTAAACATGTTATAGTTATGTTAACCTATGTGTAAAATATTAAAAACTTACGTCTTAGCGTTATAACTGGAAATCATGAAAAATATGGAACAAAAAACTTGATCATTATTAATCGATATGATTCGATCGATTCGATCATATTAAGTTTTATTATAATAAGAGTAAGTTCTACTTTCGTTAACCTTGCGGGACACGTGTTGCTTATATAAATATAATAGAGCTTTACTTTACCCATTCGAGTAAACCAGAGACGTATTAAAGCACATTGTGGAATAACGTGACAATACAGACCACTTCTGTAATTGTTAAATGCGCTTCAACTTATTTTATGTATTTTATTTGAACATGTTTTAGTTAGTATTAAAATCTAATAAGGGAAAACTAATCGAGGACTTTACATAGGAAAAAAACTATTGCTGTTTTTTTTATCTTTTTAATTTTAAGAGGTAATGTAAAAGTCAAACTAGTATTCGATTCAATCCCAAAATAAATTATTTGTGTATTATTAAAATTATTTGCGTTGGCTAAGTGCGTTCAGCAGTGCCCGCTTTCACATCTTCGCATGAAAGGGTCGGCTCGCTCGGTGAAAAACCATGGCCGTACAGAAGACAAGCGTGAAGTGGGTGCAATTCCGCGTTTCGTCTGACGAGTGTGGTGACGGTAGCCCAATTTTACCCCCTTTTCCTTCCCACCTATTTTCCTATACGAAAAGGATGGGAAGAGAACGTGGATTTGACGGTGCAGGAGACGTATAGGAAGGAGAAATAAGTGCGTCTCCTCCTCCGTCGATCAAGAGCAGGCAACGCATTCGCTATTGGGATTCGTCTATCGGCAGCTGTCGCTTCGCCATTGTGGCGGATTCTAGTGGCAGCTTGCTCTTTTGCCACCTAATTATATAAAAAAATAAACTTAGTGGTAGATTAGGGGTGCTAGGTGTTATCAAAGTTCTACTTTACACATGAAAAAAGCTTTTTTGTAAGGTAAAAAGCGTATTTTCCTCTTCAATTGTCGGACAATGTTATCAATCATAAATTATTCATCGTAGCTTCAGACCGCAATTTCAGCCATGTTTTTTTTCGTAATAGTTGCTCCTTTATGTTAGTCAATAATAAGAATATTTTCAAGTCGTTATAAGTTTCGGTTTTACATTTTGTTTTTTTTTTTTCAACGATGGTTTTGTTATTTTGAATTCAAACACATGTTGTGTAGAGACGGAGAGTGTATTCGTGTATACTAACAAACTTTAAAAAAAGGAACAACGATGGGGTAGTCACTTTGCCTAATCGAAGTGAGACAAAAATACTAGCTCTGTTCACTCTTATAGTATTGAATGAAAATTCTTCAGAACTGGTTCAGCCCTTCACTCATTCATTCATTCACTTTGTCTTTGTAAATTGCACGCAGTATTCTCCCTTTGCCGCAGCTAGCGTTGCGCGTTGATAATAGCAATTAACAATGTCTTTGTGCGCTCGTCTTGGGTTTCATAATAAGCTTGTCTACTGCATATCTTTCTTGTTTACATATTAATATGAGAAGAACTTTCTCGAACTGGGACATATGAGTTGGATTGAAACAATCAAAGTTGATTCGAAGAAATGATATGCATTGCTATTTTTAATTTGCACAAAAAGAATACATTAAAAACATTTAACATAAAATCTCAAAAATTTAGAAGAGTATAGGTATAAGTAATCTATGGTGAACTTTTTAACATTATTCAAAATTAGATTAATAACTAGTTCAAAGTTATACAGTTAACTCACATTCTTTGTGAATGTCGTGATCAAAGGCAATTTAATTTACTTTTTAGATAATTCTTGGTGTAGTACATTTATGACATTCGAAACGTAGTATTTTTAAACAAATTAACAACTTAGCTCTTCTAATGCAGTTGAAATATCATCATTTTATTTATTTACTTATTTAAAGCCACTCAGCACATGTGTTGATCTTCAGTGGTCATTGAAAATAGATGCCACTAAGACATTTTATACACAGTGATGCTCCTTACATAACTAAGCAACAAAAATGTATATAATCAGTTAGGTAACTTAGACGCAAATCGAAACTAAGTTTTTCACATCACATACTATCTATTTCACGTATAAAAATCGCTTGAACTATTGTATTTCAAACCAAGTCGGTAAAAAAAAAATCATTTTTCTGATAAAATACGCGTTATTTTATTCAAAACCCTCGGTATATGGACGTTAATTAACAATGTAACTGCAGCCCGCTAACAAGATGAGTTTGTTTCACGAATGCGTTCCAATTACAGCGAACGGTGTTGTTTTTATCCCATGAGATATGAAATAAACCACACAAAAATACAGATTACATTTTGATAGTCTTACAATTTGAACAATTATTTGGTCGGATTTTATTAGTGATTATAATTTAAAGCGTGAATGACTTGAGTATATGAGGCTCGGGGGAAACATTTTAATTTTCAAGAAAAAAGTGAGAGAATCTTTGATCTAAAGTGAATATCTACATAAATATATGTATAGCTTTGGTTTATGATAAATGAAATGTTATTTGTTTATATTTTTACACATAAAAATGTAATTAAATGGTTTTTCACACCTAAAAAAGGTGTTCTTGAAATATACATAAAAATTTTTACGGAAATTTCAAATTCCTTCTAGCCTCGAGGTTATGAATTGCGGGAAAATATAAAAGTAAATGCGACGAACATTTACCACTTTTGAGACACAAACGTCGTAACAGCGCCTGAATGGTAATAGAAACGTTCACACTACGCAGTTATTGCTGGCACTGAACTAAGCTCCCGTTTGTTTTGTACAACTTTGTAACGTCACCGTTGGAAAATGTAGGAAAACATCCTAATATATTTTACTGATTTTGTAAAAATCATATAATGAAGATTAAATAAAAAAATGTTAGAGGTTTTGAATTAAAAAAAAAACATATCCTTTTTAAATCTATCTATTTAGACAGACCTATAATTTTACATTTTATATTATATATTACATAAAATTAATATAAAAATATTTAATATTATATCAGTACGTTAACTTCATTATGGCACGGTGGACCTAATTTGATTTCCCTGCGTAATTTTAATACAAATTTGTGACCAATCCCAAGTTCCAGCACGTCCGATATTATAATTTATCGTATTTTTTATGTTAAATTCACATTTTAGACAATATAACACGCCCATTTTGGAATGTCATAAATTTATATACTCTTAAATACATGCTGTATTATACCTTGATAACTCTTAAAAAAATTGGGTTGTCTAGTCTGATATTTGCAACAGATGACGATTATCTAGATCAACTCGTATAAAATTATAAAGAGGAAAGATTTGTATTTAGTTATATATTAATAACTCAAAAACTACTGGGTTGAATTCTTACACCATTAAAAAGCTACTTTACTGAGTTAAAAAGGCTATACTTTTTTTTTTCATTTAAAATACATGGAATATAAGCTTAGGGTATTCTTCTATTTACCTATAATATCTGGACAGTAAAAAGATGCTTTTTATTATGTAATAAAAAATCTTTTATATGTACAAATCTAGATATAATTAAATTTAATAATTAATTAATTATAATACATTATACTGATGTCTAAGTACAATCACAGTAATTTGTCTTTGGCTCTCAGTGTTGCGTAATCTTCTCATCTGGTCACTGTATGTGCTCGCTGAGGTGCGCGGAGCCTACCCTAACTTAGAGGGTGACTAGGCCTTAGTCAATCACACTGGCCCAGAGCGGGTTGGTTGACTTCATATCTTTGAATTTTTTCGCCGATCTGTGCAGGTTGCATCACGATTTTTTCCTTCACCGTAAGACCGACGTTCATAAATTGTGTACATATGATATCCGAAAAATCGAAAATCATCACATTAGTACATGGCGGGATTCGAACCCATGACCAGTGGATTACAAGTAAAATGCCCTAACCACTGAGCCACCGACGCTTTTAATATCTTGTCGCATGATACGAAGCTTTAATAGGAAGATTTACTTGTCTGCCTTCATATGTCTCCGTTAATTTGTTTGGTAATTGCTCCGTCAATATAATCTGTCAGCATCTTCCTTTAGATTATTTAGGTTCACGCGATTTCAACAGCGTGGAATTAAATAAAAAACAAAAGTAAGTACTCTATGTGTTCTTCCAGACTATTCTTTGCGTCTATGGCAAATCTCATCGAGATCCATTCAGCCTTTTAGGGTAATAACTCTAACAAACATCCATGCATCCATCTAAACTTTTGCATTTATAATATTTAAATTATGAGTAAGATGTAACATAATAAACATAATATAATAAACACAAGTAACATAATAAATGATCATCTTATCATTTTCTCATCGTAGAAACAATAAAGTAATATATGCATATTAAGAAAAATTCGTAAACTGCATATTTCTACAATAATATATTTTTTAATTGTTTTCATTGTTTGTGAAAAGAAGCGTGAACAGTAAACGAATTCATTTCATCTAGTAGAAACGCGGCTCGGCTTCGTGTCGACAATAGAAGTCACAAGATATCTCAGTTGAGTCAGTCTCAGATTTCAATTTCTTTGCTGTGTGTCTAAGAATGCAATATTCTCTAAGCTATCAAGAAAATGGCTCTGTTCATTTCTATATATTACGAAGACTATAATAAAACGTTTTACACGATTGAAAATTAATTAAATCATGTTATAACAAAAAATCCTTCGTTCTAAGCGATATGGAACTAGAAAACATTGAAGATCAATTTATTAAGAAACATTTATAGTTATCGATTACTTTATTGTCAGATTTTCATCAAAGTTCTCATCGACATGCCTAAAAATTACATTTCAGTATTCCTGTCAATTAGTGAAATGTTTGGACTATGAAATAAACAGAAGTATAAGAGTCGATAGTCGGAAGCTCGCGCGCTCTGTCACGTCATAGAAAATGAAACGGAGTATCAAACACACGCCTCTCCCGTCGTCACTCACCTCTTTGTTAGAACGAACGTTTCGAAATGAAATTTCAATTTAATTAGATGCATACAAAAGGAGATACTTTGTTCTTGTTTTTGACATGTTATTCGTGTTAGATTATTTTATGGACAAACTTTATCCCAATTAATTAGATTTATAAGATGGACTTGAATTTTATACTCTTTTTAAGGAAACTACGCCATCCGATGACCATGTTTGACATGGTTAATCATAAATCCTATGGATTAAACAATTATTCAAGAGTGTTTTGTTTAAAATACTTCTCCACAGTTTCTTAAATGTTTCAAATCCCACCTTCATCGGTTAAAGCAATTATCTAAAAAGAAAGGATCTAAACTATAAAGATAATATAAAATTCATACTAAAATTTTGAACATGAAATTTAATTAAAACTGATGCTTGGTATGAGCAGCTGTTAATTATACAATAATGTTAGCTCAGACATTATCACAGAGATCAGCAAAACAATAATTATTATTATTAATAATTAAGCCACCTCGCAACTTTGTTTTCATTTCATAAAAATATTATAAATGAAATTTTATATAACATAATAGATACTTCACAAATCCCATCAAAATGGTAAAAATTAAACTAAAATTAGATAGAGTTGAATAAATGACATTTAAACATAAATAGGTTAATAATAACACTCAATTACATACATACAAATTTATTACAAACATCAATAGAAAGTTAAGTCACCAATTTGGTTAATTATATTAAAAATTTCAGTAGCACTAAAGGGTAGTAGCAGCTAGTTGTTATCTGTGGTAGTACATTTAATATTCGTGCACCGTTCTTTGTTTCATCTACATCTTCTATGTCTATATCTATACATACGAGTATAATACAATTTGTGTGACTGTATGTAATATTAAAAGAAAAAGTCCAGATTCCGGGAAGACGTGTTTGCGTTGCTGATAAAGAAAATCGCATTTAAAATGTTTTTTTGTCTGTCTGTCTGTCGGTCCGCAAGCCGCGTTTGTTCCGGGTAATCTCCGAAACGACTAGGCTGATTTCGATCGGACCTTCACTGAAGGGTAGCTGACATATACGGGCATATTATAGGCTACTTTTTATCCCAGAAATAGTTACGATTCCCGATGTATACACCGATTTTTTTTTTTTTCATATGTCTATGATAGAATTTTTTATCTTAACATTGCGCGGACGAAGTCGCGGGCAACAGCTAATCTAAAAAATATTTTTTATTATATTACTGTTATATATGTATAATTATTATATTACTGTAATTGAAATAATACCACGTTAATTAAAAGTATACCGCGAAATGTTTTAAATTAACGAGCACTGAGAATGCTGTAAGCCTTTTATATTTTGTGAATTTAACATACGAGTGAATACGTGTCCGAAAAATTTAATAATTTGCATTGTTCTCTTTCTGCAACTGTCCAGCATTTTATTCATATCTCTAGCGTTATGTCATAACTTGTGATAAAGCATCGATACATTAATTTTATTATGCAGAAAAATATTTAACACAGATACGAGTATGATTAAAACGTGCAAATATTATTTAAAAATGATTTTAAATGACCATATTACACAACTGAAAAGTCCTGAAATTGTCAGGATGACACAAAGTAATGCTTGAACTAAAGTAAAATAACTCTTGAATGTTTTTACACACAGAGATTTAAAATATTGACAATGTGGGTGCAAAGATAAAGGAAGATCGAAAGTATGAGTGGATTGTGTGAAAGATAATATGCTTAAGAAGAGAGTGAATTCAGATATGATGTCTGATAGAGATGTATGTAAGAGCTGTACATACAGTGTCGACCTTCGTACGGACCAGGGCTAATTGATGGTGCGGCGATTGATGTCAAGATTTTGAGTTCTAACAATTTTTGACCGACTTCCCAAAAGAAGGAGGTATTCAATTCGTCGGTATATTTTTTTTTTTTTTATTTTTTTTTTTATGTGTGTTACGGCATA